>NW_026057576.1:74962627-75102114 GCF_023721935.1 Panthera uncia
TTTTCCCATTATACAGCCTAACTCCAATATCATATGTTATTATTACTAAAGAGAAACCACCATAGCTTATAAAATAAGATCACAAAAGTTGGAGACCAATGTCTCAGTTGCTTATCACCTGGTGGTTAATTATAGCCATCAAATTCTCACCTCCGGTGAAGAAGCTATATGAAACTCATCTCTCTAGGATTATTATAGATAAGAGAATGATCATGACATTCAAAGTTAAAATTTGAAGATTATATGTTACAGTGGCAATTAAGACGGGCATCCAGGAACCAATTGAATCAAGTTTTTCGAGCCAATG
The DNA here is from genome assembly GCF_023721935.1 of Panthera uncia. Lineage (NCBI taxonomy): Eukaryota > Metazoa > Chordata > Mammalia > Carnivora > Felidae > Panthera > Panthera uncia. The sequence continues at coordinate 74,962,935 of NW_026057576.1, forward strand.
TGATGGTCTTTCGTGTAATAGACACAGATATGGAACCAGGACACAACAATGTTCACTTGTCAATGCCTCTGTCATGTTACCAATATTTTAGAGGTAGATTGACTTTTGAGATTTTCATCCCACAAGGAAAGCTAACAATTGTACAGAAGTTCATAGAAATAGATCTCCCAAAATTACACTATAGATTTAATGCCTTCTAAAATAATGGCCATGTATTCTCATAACAAACATATTATTTTAATATAATACTCAGAAAAACACTTCTGTTAATAGCCCAGTTACCCCATAGACTGAGATGCTAGCTTGGCCACCAATTTATTACACGACAGTTACTGTCACCCTTTGGTGCCTACTGTATTCCATGTAGGCACCAAGACTGCTACTAGGAATAGTGGTAAATAATATTGACATTGGCCTTGACCTCAGTAACATACAGGTGAAGAAAAGATAAAAACAAACAAAATATAAGAGATGCACTATGACAATGGTTGATATTGTAGGGGAGCAAAAAATTTCCTTCTTTTCTACAAGATTCTTCCAGCTGGACTAAGAATTAAATTTATATGAGACAGATGAACAAGATGAACAAGAGAAAAAAAAATCAGTTTTATTTCATGTGCACAGAGGCCCAATAATCAAACTGAGACCAAAAGAAATGACCAAGCCAGTTTTTATATTTTTTGCACAAAGAGACAACACTGTGAAGGAATGGAAGGACAAAGAAAACTTAAGTTTGGGAGGTTAATTAGTAAGGAATTCTAAACAGAATTTGGGCTGTGGAAGTAAATTTGCAAAGTAAAAAGTAACAAGCATTGTTTATATAGCCTTTTTGGCTCTAAGTTTCCCATCCCTGGTAATAAGGATGACTCTTTACCTCCTGGTCCAAAGAGAGAACCTTTCACATGGAGACTCATTTTCTGCTTTCAGGGGGACAGAGGAGGGTCTGAGTGTCCTAGTTGCATAGGCTGTCTCTTAGGCAACTTTTATTTAAGACAAAAACATACAAAAGTAGCATATTTTGGGCAGTCTTCCCTTGGTGTCTAAAACAGATCACCAATGGGGTGCATGGGTGGTTCAGTCAGTTAAGGGTCTGACTCTTGATCTCAGCTCATGTCATGATCTCATGGTGCCTGAGTTTGAGCCCTGTGCCGGGCTCTGTGCTGACAGTGTGGAGCCTGCTTGGGATTCTCTCTCTCCCTTTCTCTCTGCCCCTCCCCCACTCACACGTCAGCTCTTTCTCTCTCAAAATAAATTTTAAAAACTTTAATGAGGGGCGCCTGGGTGGCTCAGTCGGTTAAGCGGCCGACTTCGGCTCAGGTCATGATCTCGCGGTTCGTGAGTTCGAGCCCGGCGTCGGGCTCTGTGCTGACAGCTCAGAGCCTGGAGCCTGTTTCAGATTCTGTATCTCCCTCTCTCTGACCCTCCCCCATTCATGCTTTGTCTCTCTCTGTCTCAAAAAATAAATAAACGTTAAAAAAAATTAAAAAAAAAACTTTAATGAATATATAGATAAAATAGATCACCGATACTTTGAAATATTCCTGACATAATCTGAACTCAGTATTGGCCGAACAAACAGGCAACATTTTATGTATGCAGGGACTTGAGACATGATTAGAAGAGAGCCGAGTGCAGAGAGAGAAGAGTTTGTGCCACCGGGGAAATAAATGCTCAAAGACCTTGGAAGACAGACTGCAGATGAATAAAAACAGAAGTATTAAGGAAAGGGTATCGATCAGAGGTTTTCCTGATCATGTGAAAGATTTTGGCCTTTATCCTAGGAAAAACAGAGAGCCACTGAAAAAGCTTCAGATGCAAACTGACAAGGTCCGACTAACGTGTAGAAAGATTGTTCTAGATCCCACCCAGGAAATGGAGCTGGTTCCACAAGGCTCCCCTCCCACGCTTATTCCCTTCCACTTGCCCAAGGCCCATGGGGAGGTGGACACACTTCCAGACTAGAGATAACTTGAAATAATATTATAGATTATTTTATCCAGGTTTTTTTTTTTTTTTCATTTTCAGTTGAGGGAGTGAGGTCTGGAAAAATGGAATGATTTTCCTAAAGTTATGCATCCAACATCCCTTCCAACAGTGTGTCCTTGTGCCCTTCTGGAAAGAATTTTTTTAGCTTGTCTCTTGGGCTCTTCTCCTTGATTAACTTCAATGCAGTCGGCATTCACATTTTTTTACTAAGAGGCTTTGTTTGTCTGTTGTTAAGTAAACTATTAGATTACCTCCTGAGGACAATCTCACAAGGGGTATGAATACCCTTAAAAAAAGGTAATGCCTTCATCACAGTTTCAAAAGGAGGAATGCAGTGCCTCATTCACAACGAGTTTCTGTCATTTTCTTTCCTCAGGCACTGTTTTGAAGCTTCCAAGGAGAAAACAAAACAAAAATCACATGCACACACACACGCATTCCCACACATACAAAACAGCAAACACAAAGGATCATCTTTGCCTGGAAAGGCAGACCCAGAGTTGTTTCTTCATATGGACAAATCCTTAGCAATGAATCAATCGTGCTGTGACCTAAAACCAATGTCCATTTTGCCCAGTTAGAGTGAAAATATTAAACCTTCCATCCCTCTCTCCTGCTTTCCTTCTCTCTCCCTCCTTTTTTTAGTAGCACAAGTTTCCCGTCATTTGCATAAACATTGTTTTTCTTGTAGATCAACAATATGATTTGGACAATTGCATAAAAGTAAGGTTCAAATGGTTTGATTGTATAGAAAGGCTTCTCAACTAGACGAGATACACCTGGGTGTGATACTCAGCTCTGTTACTCAGAAGCTCTGTTTTTGAGCAAATCATTTAAACTTCTATGGGCTTAATGGGGGCACATATTAAATCACAATGTGAGACAAAAAAGATCTATAGATCATTCAATGCTAATAATCTACAAAACCATTAATCTGAAATCTGAATGCTCAAGTCATATGAGGGAAGGCTTTGTAAACATTATCATTGGAAAGGGGTTGAGATGAGATTAAGTTTTTGGAGAGAAGGTACAGCCTGTTACATCAGACAAGAGTCACATCAGAGATCTATCTAGCTATGCTTCTGTCACTACCAGCTTAGGGACTTTGGTCCAGTTACTCAACCTCCCTGAAGTGAAGTGGTATTTTCTCATCTCTTAAAAGAGTAATGGTAGAGGCACTTGAGTGGCATAGTCCGTTAAGAGTCTGACTCTTGGTTTTGGCTCAGGTCATGATCTCACGGTTTGTGGGTTCAAGCCCCGCATCGGGCTCTGCACTGACAGCACAGAGCCTGCTTGGGATATTCTCTCTCTCTCTCTCTCTCTCTCTCTCTCACTCTGCTCCTCCCCCACGCGTGCTATCTCAAAATAAATAAACAGTTTTTAAGTTAAAAAATAAAAATAAAAAAGAATAACAGGAAACCGGGAAACCTGTTTTATCTCAAATGTTTTTTTAGGCAGATCATATGAGAAACTATAATGATCTATAATAAAGCAGGCCTTTATATCATCGTGACATGGTTTATTAACACTCTTCTATTTCCTTAAATGTTATACAAAAGATTTCCAATTTATGTTTAAACATTTGAGAAATATGTAAAGGCTTTGTACTTAGTTTGATTCTATAAAAGACTGAATTTGTTCAATTATTCCTTGGTATCTAGCCTTGCATTGCATATGCTCATATCTGCAAGTTTTCACATTGATCCAGCCATCTCACAATGCCACTCAGAGCCTGGCAAGACCAAAAAGAATACGCGTGCTGGCGTGCCTGGGTGGCCCAGTCAGTTGAGTGTCCAACTTTGGCTCAGGTCACGATCTCGTGGTTCATGAGTTCGAGCCCCCCATGGGGCTTGCTGCTGTCAGTGTCGAAGTTATCAGGGCAGAGCCCGCTTCAGATCCTCTGTTCCCCCTCTCCTTCTGCCCTCCTCTGCTCTCTCTCTCTCTCTCAAAAATAAACATTAAAAAAACAGGATACACACCCAAAAGCACATGATTCCCAAGCTTGTATTTCATTATAGATTTAACATGTACTCATTTCGTAAGTTATCTTCTCTCATAACTGGGTAGCGAATCTTTTCATTCTGCAGAAGTGACTTCGAAAAAAAAAAACACGTTTATTCAGAGGAATAAAGGCTAGGATAGCGTTAGCAGCTGTCCTAATACAGGTTCTCTGATCACAGCACTGCCTATGAAAAGAAATTTTCTTAAATTAAAAATTCGTCCTTCTTAAGATTTCTTTTAAAAAATCCTCCTTAATTGTTTTTATAAAGCAATGTTAAAAGTAATCCAAATGATCATTTCCCTTTTATCTTGAACATGTTTGCAACTTAATAATTAGTTGTGAAATGTAAATGCTACTGGAATGATATCGGCAAAGCTTTTCTAATTAAAATGCACTTTCTATTGACATTTTCCAGATGACTTCTGAACTCAGGACTCCATTTCCCGTTTGTCAAAAATCTGTAGAGGCACAAGTTCATTTCTCAAGAAGAAAGATTCTACCATGTTCTACCCCAAACTGCTCAAACGTAAGAACTTCCTCTTGGGTTAATCAGAAATGTTAGTCAAATATGAGGGGCTCTTTTTATCCTTTTGAAGCAGTATTGAATCACTATTGCTGTTTTTCAAAGACTAACGTCATCGACCATGCAAATTTCAGACCCAGCCTGAAATCAATGATAGGGGGTTATTTTTTAAGCATGCCAATGCATATAGAACATGAAAGAGAAAAATGAATTAAACAATATCATATAAAAACTACACTCCTCTCCTTTTCATAACACGGTGGTAATAACACATTAACAAAGAGTCAACTTAAAACCTGGCCGTAAGAACCAAACTGAAGCAAAAAGCAATGATTAAAATGAAAATCCTTGGACTATCACAGAGCTACCCAGTGAACCACGGTATCTGTGTATAGCTGCTCCGTTTTCTATGTTTCTATCTGTTACCCCAAATGCCAACAGGATTTTGGTGAATACAGTTATCTATTTTGAAAGTGTCAGGCTTTTTGTACCTTTCGACTTCTGATGACTTACATTTCATTCACGGAGCACGGGGCGGGGCGAGGAGGGGGGGTCGCTCCGTTGCCCCGGAGCTGAAGGACAGAAGCAAAGGGACACAGAGGAGCCACATGCAAGGGGCTGTGTTTTAACTCAAAGATTTTATTTTTAATTGAGGGATAAGCCATTTTCCATCTCCAGTCTTCCAGAAGCAATCTGTCCTCTAATCATACTTGAAGACAAAAATGGGGCATCTGAGTGGCTCAGTCGGATAAGTGACCAACTTCGGCTCAGGTCATGATCCCATGGTTCATGGATTCGAGCCCCACGTCGGGCTCTGTGCTGACAGCTCGGAGCCTGGAGCCTGTTTCAGATTCTGTGTACCCTGCTCTCTCTGCCCCTCCCCTGCTCACGTTCTGTCTCTCAATACTGAATAAGAGTTAAAAAAAAAAAAAAAAAAAAAAAAAAGAACCATGTAGCTAAACGTCTAAGTCATGGCAAAAGCCTCCAAGCAGAAGTTAAAATACGCATGTCACTCCTCTTTCAAACATTTTCTAAACCCGTGACCTTGTGATCAGAAATGATCATACTCCCGACATTTGCATTCTTGCCAATCATCATCGTCTTCATCACCATCACCATCATCATCATCCCCAAAATGCAAGCCTGCTAACATTGCTCTTTTGCTGCTTAGAGAAATTGAGAGGCTGCATTCAAAATTGCTAGACTTTTATCTAAATAATTATTTGTTCATTTTTTCCCATCTACATTTAGATATCAGTAGTTTTTTCCTATTTCTAAGGAACCGGGAAACAATTTGTCTTATTTGTATAATTAGGCATTTCAGAAGAGTTAGAATCAAAATGAAAATACTCAAAGCAATGTAATTCCAACCTGAATTAGAGGATTTTTTCATTTCTTGGGAAATATGTCTGAAAAAAACATTGCTTAGAAAAGTCTAGCATGCATGCTAATTTACGTGTTTGATATTTTTTTGGAAGATTTTGGTGAAAACATAAATAGAAAAATTCTTCTCTCTAATTAAGCTGAGGGGTGTAAAACACAGGTTAAGAGGCGGAATGTGGTAGATTGCCTCATGAATATTCAATAATTTTTCAATTTTTAAAAATTTCAGTCCTCAGGATGAAATGTATCTAAGAAAAATGTCCGTGCTACTTCTGAGTTACCTAGTGACACTGAACACCAGTATGGCGATCTTAAAGCTCTGCTATGTGCTTCACACATAGCTGAATTCTGTCATGAAGCAGACCTTGGTAATTTCCTCTTGAATCATCCTGTTAGCCCTAAACCAGTAATAACGCTACACAGAAAAATGGCAGCTTTCACTTTCTGAGTGTTCATACTAAGCGCTTTATATGCATATTCTCATTTTTTTAAAGGACAGCTATTCTGGAATAGATCTAGTATAGCTTCTTTTCACAGAGGAGAAAAAAAACAATGAAGAATGAGAAGTTTCATAGTTCCCCCAAGGTCACAGGACAAGTGGGTTGCAGCGTCTGACCACAGATTGGCTCCAGAGATGGGCTCTGAATGGTTTGGCCCTGCCACCTCAAAAAGAGGATTTATAGAAAGTGTTGGTCAAAGCCTGACTTCCAATTGTGGCAAGGACACCATTTCATATAATCACGGCTAATAACATCCTGTGTTTTCCTTAGATCAAAATTCTAAGAACTTGATGTGCTTCTCTTCTATGAAATAGTTTAAGCTATTACTCTTCGTGGCATTAAATCTGTAACACATCCTTCTGCCCTCTTCCCAGCTTAAACAGGCATCATAGTCAACTGTTCCTAAAAGCAGGAAAGACATTTTCCGACCTCCCGGGTAACTCATTCAGCAGTTGGCCATGCACATTTATAACAGACCCATCAATAATTATTGTTCGTTATTAGGCTGATTTACGTAATTTTATATTATCCTAGTTTTGTTGTTAAGATTTCTACCTATTTGCTTTTTCTATCGGTTATTACTTATGAGTTTCATTAAAAAAATAAGGCTTGTTAAAGAAAATAAGAACTCTTCCTAGGAAGAGAAGAATCCTAACTTGAGCTTCCTTGGAAATTTCCATCCATGTGCATATGACACCACAACATTCTACAGGCTGAAAATATGGCGTATTTTCCCATATGGTGTGTTTGTAGAGAGCTAGACAAGGGTGTCTCCCATTAAGCAGAGCAGAATGGAGTCATTGCTGCGGGGAAACATCCCCTCCACACAGTGAAACACATTAGTTGAAAAAACATTTATTGAAACATTTTCTAGCAGACAACCTGTTCCCATGCTGAGAAGCTAATGCCTTACCTCATGCACCAGTTAATTCCTTCCAAAAACACATGCAGACCCAGCCAGGCTGTATCAATCAAATCATAATCTATCATGGGACAAAAACCTAAGAATGTTTTAATTTCAGTATTCCATAGTTAAATCTCCAACAGTGTTCCTGACATACCCTAAAAAACATAATTATCCACTCATACCTACACTTGCAGGCAAAATGCACAATTTGAGATAAATGTGTTTTTTACTGCTTAAACTCACAAGTGCATCCAAAGCCCCAAATGAACACTTTTTAGCCCCTGCCACAATTACAACACTCACAATGGCACTAGTGTTTACAATGACCAGATTAAGCAATAGATGTGGACTTACTATATTCCCTGAGGAAACATTCTCAATCTTCCTATCGGTTTTCTATTTCTTAACATCTTTTGAGAAGAAACATTTGAAGGATATTCAGTGATAAATAAAAACAAAATCCAAGTTAAACTTAATTTCTTAACACAAATGTCATTTCCAATCCGAATATTTAATCAGCTGGTTAGCTGGTTCCATACTTTCTCTGCTATGATGTTTCTTTGAGGCACTCGGGATTTAGATTCTCTAATTTGATCTGGACTGAAAAGTGAAATAATTTATTAGGCTTAATTTGTTTTTATTTCACAGCAATCTAATTTTGCTCAATTAACAAGGACACTGTTTGAACTTTGCCCCAGTCCTTTTGTAACTGAAGATAAATCACTCTGTGATACTATGAAGGCTAATTGTTACTGTAGGTTGTCTACAGCTCCTGCGGAGTTTCTAGAAAATTCTTGGAGGGCCTATAATGTTTAAGTCCCCATCCCAGTGTGGCTGAAGATTTTTAAGGTGTGTCAACAAAAGAAGGAGAACCAAGACGAAGCCATAATGAACTTGTTAAGTATTTAGTTAGACATGACCAGCATTAAGAACGCTGAATACTGAAACATCAGGAAGTCATCTACACTGGTCTTGAACATTTAACACTTGAATGAATTTGTGGTATAAATATAAGAAAGGTTATAAATAAATAAATAACCTAAGCATTCCATTCTAAAGGCTGGAAAATAAGCTTATGGAAAACCCAATGAAAGAAGAAAGAAATGAATAATGGACAGTAGGTAGAATTAAATAATTAGCAAAAGTAGAAGAAATTTTCAACAACTCAGAGGCTAGTTCTTTGACACTAGTAGGAAAATGGAAAGACTTCAGGCCAGCATAATTTATATTTTTTAAAGAGAAGTAAGTCTGAAATAAAAAATAAAGGTAGTTCATTTCATTCCATTGCCTCCCTTAAGGGCAACCACCTAGTCCCCTAACCACTCCCTGCCCCAGCCTGTCCCTACTGCAGAGACAAAAATAAGGATGCATCTAAAGCCCAACTTCTGGAAACAACCATATGGGTTGAGTCCTGGTTCTCTCCTACTACCTATGCAACTTTGGACAACTTACTTAACCACTTTGCCTCACTTTCCGCATCTTAAAAATGGGAAGAAGCAGAGAACATAACTCATAAGGTTTTATGAGGTCTTGGTGAACAAAAATTTGTAAAGCACACAGAACCTTACCCAGACACAGAAAACATATTTACGTAATATGGATACAAAATCCCCTGATTTTTGTTTTATAGAAAGATGCCAGTTTTTCCTTGGACCTCATCATCTACACCGAAACACTAGATGCTGCTGTTTGAGGAACTCTGTCCTTTCCTTAATGCCCATTTCACATTGTTTTAAAACATGTCTTCCAACTTCTTTAATACTTCTACCAACCAAAGTGGTGTCACTTCTCTCCCTTTACGTATGGACCAACCTTAGTGTCTTGTCTGAGGAACAGAGTATGTTGGGAGTGAGGCTTCTGAGATCAGGTCAGAAAATTTGGCACAGCCTCCGTGGATTTTTTTCTTGAGATTCTCACCCCTTGGGCCCCAGCCACCATATTGTGAGGACACACTATAGTGTTCTGGCCAGCAGCTGCAGCTAAGGGTCCTACCAACAGCCAGCATGAATCACCAGATATCCCAATGAGACAATATCCAGATAATTCCAGACTTCCTTTGAGCCACTTCAGCTGATGCCAAGTGGAGCCCACCCAATTTGCAGATTTAAGATAAAATAATTATTGTTGTAAATTAAGCTCTGTGTGGCTTGGTGCACAGCAATACATTAATACAACAGATAGTGTTGCTAAAAGTGGGGTGTTGCCATATCAGAAAATCCGACACATGCATGAGTAGCCTTGTGACTGGGTGGTGGATGGAAGCTGTACTTGGTGACATACAACTAATTCTAGAAATGCAAGCATGGGTTATACAGTGTTTAATATATATCAAATGTAATTAACCACATTTAAAAATTGTAGCAGAAAAATCACATGGTCATGTCAACTGATTCATAAAAAGGCATTCAATAAAATTACCACTCTTTTAAGAAATCTTTAAAAAATTGTTGTCAAAGAATATCATAGATTTAAAAAACAAGCAATACATTTGGAGAAAATATTTGCATATGCGTAACAAAATTATCCCAAATATATCTGTACTGACCTAATATGTGTGTGTGTATGTGTCTCAACTTAGATAAATATATCTATTAATGTGTGTGTGTGTGTGTTCTTAAAAATCCATTTTTGAGGGGTGTCCAGGGGGCTCAGTCAGTTGACTGTCTGACTCCTGATTTCAGCTCAGGTCATGATCTCAAGGTTCATGAGTTTGAGCCCCACATTGGGCTCTGCTGTGACAGTGTGCAGCCTGCTTGCGATTCTCTCTCTCTCTCTCTCTCTCTCTCTCTCTCTCTCTCTCTCCCCTTCTCTCTCTGCCCCTCCCCCACCCACACTGTCTCTTGACCAGCAACTTGGCAGAACGTAGCATAACTAGAGACGTATGTGCTCATTTATTGCCTATCAGTTCTCCTTGCAAATATATACACTAGAGAAACACCCATCTCCTATAATGAGATCAGAAACTTATGTAAGAGTTTCCACAGCACCACTACTTATAAAATGAAAGAATTCAAAAACAGCCTAAGTATCCATTTATCTAAGTGGATGAACGAGATAACACTTAAAAGGGATATTATCTATATCAATGAAAAGATGTCTTCCTCATAATTTTAAGTGAAAACAATACAGTATGATGCATACAGTATTGTGTCATTCATAAACTTTACATAGGAATGAAACCATGACATGTTATTTCTGAATTTAATATGTATGCAAGTTTTTGAAAACTGTACTGAATGATAATATATCAAATCATGATAGCAGTTGTCTCTGGGCTGTTGATGGTGATATGAGAGGAGGTGAAGTTTATTTGCACTGTAAAAGTTGCGATAGTAAGATGCTTGGAAACAAACAGTTTTCTAAATGGCAACGGAAAGTAGGAAAGGGGTCCATGAACCTGTGTGCGGGTGACGTCAATTGTTATGCCCGGCCATCAGTGTCCCCTAATTCTGCAAACAGTACTTGAGGAAGGAAGGAGTCACCGTGGAGAACGTCTTTCCATTAGTCCAGGGACACGCCCAGAGCCAGGAGCCTTGAGCATTAAGTTGGCTCTGTCTGCAAAGCAGTGAAGTGTCAAGGAAAGTTCTCCCTTACGTCTGCAACACGGGGCTCCCTGCCACGTGCAGACGCCGCAGGAAGGTGGAGTGAGAGAAACAGAACACAGTGCAAGAAAAACAGGGTTCCCTCTAGGCCTGGAATATGGATATCTTAAGGGCAGAAGCTGCCCTTTCAGATTTCACTATTTTTATGTTGCACGTTGTGCAATTATTTTGAATTTTTCTTCCTCCGTGATATTTAATTGTTCTTTTTTAAATGTCAATCTGTCTCAGCTGTGCTAAGAGAAAACAAGAAAAGGTGTCTCAGTCGGAGTTTTATAAAGACTGCAGCTTCTGTTGGGGACTGTACATGGTGCAGCCACCACGGAAAACACGGAGGTTCCGCAAAAAGATTTAAAAATAGAACTGCCACACAGGATCTAGCAATACCACTTCCGGCTGTGTATCGAAAGGGACTGAAAACACGATGTCGAAGACCCATGTTCATTACAGGATTATTTACAACAGTAAGATGGGGAAACAACCTACGTGTCCGTGAATGGATACATTTTTAAAATGTGGTGCACACATACAATGGAACATTATTCGGCCTTAAGGAAGGAAGGAAATCCTGTCACATGTGACAACATCGGTAAACCGTGAAGATGTGCTAAATGAAATAAGCCGATCACAAAATGACAAATACTGCTTGCTTCCACTTAGATGAGATATTTATAGTCAAACTCCCGGAAACAGAAAACGATGGTGGATGGCAGAGGCTGGGTAGTGGCCTAGGGAGGGAGTTACTGTTCAATGCATATAGATTCAGTGAGCAAGATGAAAAAGTTGTAGAGGTCTACTGTACAGAGCTGAGCACATGATTCACAATACAATTATGTGCCCTTAGTACCTGTGAAGAGGCTGTGAGAGTCAATTTTATGTGTCCATTTGACTGGGCCACAGGATGCCTAGAGACCTGGTTAAGGTTGGGGGTGTGTCTGTGAGGGTGTGTGGAGATGAACATTGGAGTCAGTCCAGTGAGTAACACACTTTGCCATCCCTGGTGGGCTTCATCCAATCTGCTGGAGACCTGAGTGGATCAAAAGGCCTGAGTAAGACAGAACTCCTGCCTCACTGAGCTGGGGAACTGGTCTTTTCTGGCGTTTGGCTGAAACATTGGCTCTTCCTCAGTCTCCAGCCAGCTTTTGTACTGGCCCTTCTCCCACTGGCTCCCCCAGTTCTAAGGTCTTCGATTCAGACTGGAACTACACCATCCATCCATTCATCCTCCTGGGTCTCTACCTTATCAACTGCAGCTCTTGGGACTTGCCAGCCTCCATATTTGTGTGAGCCAATTCCTTATAATAAAGCTCTCTATACATAGATTAGAGAGAGAGAGAGAGAGAGAGAGAGAGAGATAGACAGATAGATAGATATACCAAATCACCTATTGGTTCTCCTTCTCTAGAGAACCCAACTAATACAAAGAGTAAATTTTTGTCTTTTTTACCACAATAAATAAATGGAAAGAAGGGCAGTGTCTTCTGAAGGAAATTACGAGGATTTCGTGAATCAATAGTGATGAAGCCCTTAAAACCATACCAGGAAGACAGAAAACTATTTTTAAATATTCATTAAATAAGCACATTTGCTCTCTCTTCTCCGAAGAAAGGTGGCGGTTTGTCCAGTGGCCACACACATTCTTTTTGTACTCTGACAAACAACAGCTTCCTCCTTTTGAGACTTGCCTTAATTTCAATCCCATATGTCTCGTTTTCAACCACCAATGCCTGAATGCGAAGCCATGATTTCAAAATTCAGTCTGCGTGAGTCTGACCTCCTCTCCTCCTCCCTCAATGCAACCAACACTCTGTACGCTTCGGTTTTTCCCATCAAGGCATAAAAATCAGGTCTGCGAATGTAGCTATTCTCCCTATAGTAGCACAGTACTCTGTCTGCGGTAAGTATTCAGTAAAGCCTGCCCTCTCTTTCCTGGTTTTGGCACCCAGGGTACACTGTTTGCAGGTTCACCTACCAATGCTCGCTCTTAATATCTCTCCCGCCTAATGCATTTCCCATGACTGTCCTCTTGTCCAAATCCAAGCATTGCTTAACCCCCATCTGCATCACAAAAACACCTGCTCCTTGCAGACCTCCCTCCCGCAATTCCTAAGGCACCGATGGTGGTCTATAATTTGAAGTTGTCAGCCATTAGTCCGGAAATAGCTCAAAAGCGTGCTAATTTACCAATCCCTTCCACCTCCAGGGCAACAGGACCTAGCCAGGAGGGACTAGAGCCCATGGACCAGCCACTTCCTTCTGAACCAGACTCATCAATGCTCTGTGCACCCAATATGAAAAGGTTGGGTAGCACAGGTCCACGGTAGCCGTCTATACTTAGAAATTAGTATCTTGAGGGGCGCCTGGGTGGCTCAGTCGGTTGAGCGTCCGACTCGGCTCAGGTCACGGTCTCGCAGTCTGTGAGTTCAAGCCCCGCGTCGGGCTCTGTGCTGACTGCTCAGAGCCTGGAGCCTGTTTCAGATTCTGTGTCTCCCTCTCTCTCTGACCCTCCCCCGTTCATGCTCTGTCTCTCTCTGTCTCAAAAATAAATAAACGTTAAAAAAATTAAAAAAAAAGAAATTAGTATCTTGAATTGTTTTGTTGTAATGCAGATGCGAATTCTGCTCAGTTGAAGTATAAACTCTTCCAAGACTGACCACCATCACTTGCATCTTCCTTCTCTATGACAAAGCCAAACATACGGTAGCTGCTCAGAGGAATGTACTCAAAACAAGTCTCCCACGCCTGGGTTTATAATCCAGCCTTGCCATTTTGAAGCTTCGGGGTCCCTTGGAATTTTATAATGCCCCATCTGTGAAGTCCGAATCTGTAAAGTGGGTGTGCTGATACACTCCACCCAGGGCTGTGGTGAGGACTAAATGATAAAATGCATCGGACATGCCTGTCACACAGTTGGCGTTCGGGAAGTGACAGCTGCTTTCTTACATGACTTCTATGCTGCTGATGGAGGTAAAGGAGGAGACGTGAAAAGTCAGGCCGGCATCAAGAAGATACAAACTTCCTGGAAAATACACATCCGTTTTTATTTTTATTTTTTTAAGTTTATTTATGTAACTTGAGAGAGACAGACACAGTGTGAGCTGGGGAGGGGCAGAGAGAGAGAGAGAGAGTAAGAGAGAACCCCAAGCAGGCTCCATGCTGCCAGCGCAGAGCCCGATGCGGGGCTCAAACTCACAAACTAAGAGATCACGACCCGAGCCGAATCCAAGAGTCAGATGCTCAACCACCTGAGCCACCCAGGCACCCCTACAAATCTACTTCTAAAATAAAAGTTTAGAAGAAGAGAAAATGGAAATCTGAATGTTAAGACTGAGATTCCAGAATATATGCACACACATGCACACACACAGACACACTCAGGTGTAAAGTGAGCACCCAGTCTCTAGTGATGGATTCTGTCAATCTGCCTGATGATCTCCCCTTTCTTTGTGGGATGCCTCCCAGTCATGCCAATGCCATCACACTTAGCAATAATCTAAGAGCATTTGCCAGATTTAGTCCAACACATGCTAAGCATTTTGTTGCCATATACGTTGGGACCAGAATTTTTTTTAAAGGTTTCTTTCCAAGCCACTGTTCTCCACTTTTTTGATGGCAAGATGTCAACACTGGAAGCAAAATACAAATTTGGTTCTGAAACAGAATTCAGAGAAGAAAGCCCACCTGGTACAAGACGGAACTCAGAGAACAAGGTGTTTACTCTCCCTTCCTTTAGTCCAAAGCAGATGTCAGCAGATGCTATCTCATCATCTTTTGTAGAACAAATGTCAGACAAGCTGACAGATGAGGGGACACATGGTGCTCTGGGGTCATCAGGATAGTGAGAGAAGAAAAAGACAAGCCAGTGTGGCCAGGCTGCCAGGGACTGTCCCACTCCACTGAGTGAGCACGACCAGCAGAAACTGTTCGGAAAGTGGTTTTCACCTCTTCCTGGACTGCAGGTAAACTGGACTGAGAGCCGTATACTGCCTGAGCATAGAAATACACAAATAAGGGCGCCTGGGGGGCTCAGTGGGTTGAGCATCTGACTCTTGGTTTGGCTCAGGTCACAACCTCATGCTTTGTACATTCGAGCCCTGCTTTGGGCTCTTTGCTGACAGCACAAAACCTACATCAGATTCTGTGTTTCCCTCCCTCTGCCCTTCCCCTGCTCGTTCTCTCTCTCTCTCTCTCTCTCTCTCTCTGTCTCTCAAAATAAATAAATAAACTTTAAAAAAAAAAAGAAAAAAAGAAATAAATACACAAATAAAACATCCGGGCATGGAAAAGTAAAATTATTATAGGACAATTATTGGTTTTTTCAAGTACAGCACGAAACGTAATCATTCTTTTTTTAATGTAATCATTCTGAAGAATTATTTTTGACATAAAAATACCAGGGAATATACAAAATGGGATTTCCCCAGTATATGTAAACAAGCTAAACTCATGGCAGATACATTCAATTTGCCATGGGATTTAATAGTCCAAATAAAAGAAATTAGGCATTGAACATTTTAAATCTGACATCCTTGAATCTGAACACATTTGTGTCCCTCTAAATTTAACCCTGAAGATTTTTTGCAAAACTGACTTTCATTTGAGGAGGCAACCAGGTGCATTGTAGGAGGTGGGGCTCTTTGCTTAAATAAAAAGAATCACTTAATTGATAACCCTTTGATTACATCCAAGTGTCCTGCCAGAGAATCTTCAGTTACCGTCATTCTGTGAAAGGACTGTAGAGGTTTTCCACTTCACATGGCTAAGGAAGAACATAAAACGTCTTTAAAAAGTTGTTCGAGCAGCAACTTATCAGAAGAGGAATGAGTACTTTGGCTTTATTACCTGAATGTGAGGTAAGACAAAACGATCTCAAGAAGTGATGCTAGTCTCTCACCACAGTGGACAGTCAGTGGCCAGTCCAACAAGAGCTCCAGTAAAGAAAGATGAGCCGAAAAGAAGGGGTTTGGGGATACCACAAGGTTAGAGAAGGCAAAAAATAAGGAAAAGGCCCCCAAATGAATGACAAAAGAAGTTGAGGCAGGGAAGTCTGGCAGAGGAAGCAGCACAGGAAGGACGAATGGACAGATGCTAAGAAACAAGCCTATGGAGGCGTGTCTTGGTGTCCCGATGTTTCCATCTCCCCCTTCATCTTTGTCTTCCCGATGTTTCCATCTTCCGCTTCGTCTTTGTCTTTGACATCACCCCAACACTCTGGCTGTCTGATCGCCCGAGATTTGCCCCTCTGAATAAGTGACATGCCCCGGAATTTTTGTGACCACCTTCTCTTCCTGAAATCTCATCCTTAGAAGTTGCTGGATCTCATCCTTAGAAGTGACTGATGCAGGTCTCTAGACAGATAAATGGATCTTTTGTTCACGTATTGATTCAGTGATTCAACACGGATTTATTAGAAGATTCCACAATGACTACGACAAGCATGATCCCTGCTTTCCTCAAGCAAATCGTAACAACAACAGAAGAACACAAATGCCTTAAAAGCTACCTACAGGTTGCAGGAAGTGCTCCTGAGCAAATAAACATGGTGCTGAGGTAGAAAATTTGGGAGGGCCTAAAGTAAGATGGTCAGGAAAAGTCTCTTCAGAGAAAGATTTCAGTCGAGACTGGAAAAAGTCAGGAGAAACCAGTAATTTACAATGCGGACAAAACTGTTGTAGGGAAGGCCAAGGAAGGTAGGACTCGGAGCGCTGTGGGCCATCAGGTCACAGGGCCATCGGGTCATGCTTTGTCATAAGCGCAAAGGAAAAACCCTTGAGTTTTAAATCAAAGCGGGACAGATTCTAACTGACACTTTTTAAAGATGATCTGGCCATTGTGTGGAAAAGGAAGTGGAGTCAGGACAAGAGTGGAAAACAAGACTGAATCTCTGCAGCTATCTGCAGGCAGGAGAGCCGGTGGCGGCCGTGGAGATGAGGCAGGCTGATTCGAGATCTGTTCTGGAGAACTGGCTGGTGGACGTCATGTGTATCAGGGTCGTGGGGGAGAAGTTTGAGGGTCAGAGCATGCTGGGTGGGAAGGAAATAGGACCGGCAGTCTGAGGATGGGCTAAGATGTGGTGACAATGGTTAGGGCTTGCTGGTTTACTTCTAAGTCCAGTAAAACCTTGAACTGTGAGTAACTTATTCTGTGAATGTTCCACAAGACAAGCAAACATTTCTAATGAATTTTAACTGGATAAACGAGCGATGTCTTGCAATACGAGTAGTATGGGACACGGAACGTCACATGATCACAACTCAGTCAATATATATCTTTGTTCTTGAAATCCACTTTGAGGGGCGCCTGGGTGGCTCAGTCGGTTAAGCAGCCGACTTCGGCTTAGGTCATGATCTCATGGTCCATGAGTTCGAGCCCCATGTCAGGCTCTGTGCTGACGGGTCAGAGCCTGGAGCCTGTTTCGGACTCTGTGTCTCCCTCTCTCTGACCCTCCCTCGTTCATGCTCTGTCTCTCTCTGTCTCAAAAATAAATAAACATTACACAAAAAATTTAAAGAAATCCACTTTGATATACAAGTGCTTTGGATTACAAAGCATGTTTCCAGGATGAATTATGGTCACAAACCAAGGTGTTACTGTATTTCTGATATCTGTCCCCTGATCCTTACTCCTAATCTTGCTACTCTGAAACATCCTCCTCATCCAATACCTGGAAAAATTCTAGGAACAGTGCTCTGTCACAAGGTACCTCATTACCTCACAGCAAAACCATGTTCCCTCTGAGCCCACATGATCAGTGGAGATTTGGGAAGGAGTGCAGCTCAATGACAGAAAATTCAGAGGAAGTTTCCTCAGAATGTAAAAACAAATCTTTGCACACTGTCCTTTTCTTTATTAGATCATGGCCAAATATACAATCTTTTACTAAAGTCGAATTTGCAAAGATGAGAAAAAAATTGGTCATGTAATGAATTCTAATATTAGGGGAAATCACAGTCGCTGAGCTTGAAGGCACTCAGAGATCACGGCGTCTTGCCACCTAACTTACATGGCCAATGACTTGCTGAGGGCTGCACTTCAGGGTCCACAACCAGCTACTGGCTGGGTTGGGACAAGAAAGCAGGTCTCCTCATTCATAGCATGTATCATTTAGACTTCTAATGTAACCATGTCATATGACAAGACTGAACCAAAACAACAGCAGCCAAAGCTCTTCCTACCCCCACGCCCCACCAGAGGAGGCCAATACAGAAATTTCGGGGTCCCTAGTGTCTGGACATTCTGTTTTCTTGTCAAATTTCCCATATCATTAATAGATTAGGGGGTTGGAAAGAAACGGGTGTCTTTTTTGTGTGTTCATTATTAAGTAAGCTGGCATACACAAATTGAACATTTTTCTCTTGGCATTTTCCAATTGGCTTTTATGGGGCCTTTATAACTGAATAATCCCTAATTGTGATGTTTGAAACCTGTTCCCAAAAAAACCTCCTTTAGGACAAAGGCAGGGGGAAAAAAGCTGCCAATCCTTAGCCAGGAAGCTTATCACTGAAGTCCAAAGTACACATTGGAACCACGATTTGATAATGAGCCAGAGAAGGGATTTCAAAAGAATGGTGGTGATTTGGTCAAGTGGCAAATACCCTTGGTATTTAAAGCTATCAATACCTGAGCCACAAAGAGCCATCACACGCTAATAGAGATAATCGATGTGGGGAATAACATGCTATTGTTTGAATGAGGCAGGATAATCTCTAATTGTATGTGTCATCTGGAAACTCCAAGAGGAACTGACAAAGTGTCCAGTCTTGCAATTTTATAACTGAGTGTTCGCAAATCTTTAACTGGATTCTTCACCCGCTACGCCCTTTATCTGCCACACTGCTCACCTTTATCAACCACAAGATGTCTTTCCCAGGCATGGTTCCCTGGTGGATGAGGAGTGGTTTGTTTGTTTTGCTCTACAAAATGTCTTTGTCACATGCAGCAAGAACCCTGGTGCATATGCATTCTGTCTCACCATATGCTCTCTTTTCTCTTGTCCACTCTTTGCACATTTAGGGTACGAAATGGCGGCCAATGTATGTATTTAGCACACAATGACACCCAGCCAAGAAATCATGCCAGGGGTAAGGTCCTAAATATTCAGTGTATTTCCCACTCAACCATTTTTCCTTTGATATTCCATTCCCATAGGATCATGTGGTAGAGAAATCTAGAACTGTCTTTGCAAGGAAGGAATGATGGAAATTTGCCCATCGTAACAATGTAAAGTTTCCCCTCCTCTCATCATTCCTATGCATTTCTAAGTTTTCCAAAATGTCTTTTATTTTTTTTTGAAATGAAACTTTAGTCCCCAGTGCTGAAAGCAATCCTTTCTCACATTCTCACTCCTGCTCACCCTCTTCCCCTCTCTCCCTCCCCCCTCCCCTCTCTTAAGTTCATTAGGAAGGACTCATGCCATCCCCTCTCTGGAGCTTTCGTGACATCCAGCTGACTAGAGGCATCACTCTGGCAAGCCGAACACGCGGTTAAGATCAGACCAACTCATGATCTTGAAAATTTTGCTGCTGACCCATCCCAATCCCGGAAGGTATGCGGTGTTCTGATTGATCAAGTTAGTAATTACATCTGACTGCCCTAACTCCCCCTGCAATCTCACCAGATTCTTCCTGTCCTAAATTAAAGGGTGAACACATCAGTCCACTATTAGGTGGTTTGCACACTTTGTGGTTAGCAAGAACATATTCTTACTATATTTCTCATCTGAGAAATATTTTCTGACATTATTAAGGTTTCTTGAGGTTGAAAGAATTGTCGAAACATGAGGGCACATATCCTTTTGCTAATGACAACGTTACACTTTCTGATCTCTATTGAGAAACCGTGACCAGTGAGAAACAGGACAGAAAGCGTCACGTTTGGTGAACTTTCAAGCTAAATTAGACGGATGTACAATTACAGGAAGGGGAATCTTTGAGTCACTGAAAGCCCTTTGTTCTAGCAAAAGGTAATGGTGCTTTGAATGTCCGCTGTCCCCATTCCAAGAATGTGCTATTTATTGCTAACAGGCTCTCACTTTCAGATGGCTGTATTGGGTTTTTTTCCCCACTATTATGTTTGTTAGGATGTTATCCTCTGCCTCTAGGTATTCTCATTTCTCAGTGAAAATACACATTTAACCCAGGAGAGCCTGGATATCTTGCCTGGCTATCTGACCTGTCATCCCTGTTCCAACATTGAACGCTCCAAACCCATGACAACAATTGAGGCACACGCCACACCACTGAGGCTATAATGAAGTCCCAGACAAGGCTCTGACCAACTGAGCAGGAATCACGTTGGAATCAAATTCCCTGGGTTCTGATCCAAGGGTCATCATGGACCACCGGGGAACTGAGCTTTTCTCTCCCTCTTCGCTCCAAGACTCCATTCTGCCACGTGTAACTAGAAATGAAATTGTCCTCTCCACAGGAGACGCTGCTGTGTGGTTCACGGAATGATGTCTGAAAAATGGCCATGAGCGAGCCTTTCCAAGGATGAACATTCCACCAATCCTCTTGCTCTGGTGAATTTCTCCTGCTCACCTCAGAGGTAAGCTACTAAAAAGTGAAAAACAGAGCATACAGAGTCTTGGAGCTGCCTTCACCCTGGGGACTTACAAATCACTGGGTGGCGGAATGCCAACGATCGGTCAGGGGACAAATCGCTAGTTCCCGGCTAAACTCATTCCATTTCAGATCTAGTTGGGGTTAAGGATTTACTTATTTATTTATTTATTTATTTAGCAGCCTTTAAACAGTGTACCCCATAGGGAATGAACTCCAGAAACTATTACAGAAACGTGTCAGACCAGTGGGATTGGCAGTGATGGATACTATCTTCATTGGCTTTCTGTCCAAGTGAGAAAAATACATTGATATGAGACCATGTACACCTGAGAACCAGATTCACTGCACCTTGCAGATTCAGTGAGATCACTGAGTAAACCGGATTTGACTGGCAACATCTACAATATGTCAGTGTATCAAAGACAAATAGTGTATGATATCACTTATAACGTGGAATCTAAAAAAAAAAAAAAACCCGAACTCATAGAAACAGAGTAAAGCGGTGGTTGCCAGGGTGGGGTGAATGGGAGAGATGTTGGTCAGAGGGTTCAAACTTCCAGTAATAAGATGACTACATCCTGGGGATCTAATGTACAGCATGGTGATTATAGTTATTAATAACCTGTTATATACTTGAAAGTTGCTAGGGGAGTAGACCTTAAAGGTTCTTATTGCCAAAAAAGGAAATGGTTGTTATAAGACGTGATGAAGGCATTAGCTAGCAGGAGGGGGTAATCATTTTGCAACATGTAAGCATATCAGGTCAACATGCTATACATGTTATGTACCTTAAACTTACACAATATGTCAATTACATCTCAATGAAGCTGGGAATACATTAAAAATAAGTTACTCTTTTTAAATGAAAGATAAAAAATCTCTGTAATAGGTGGCCACTGTTGTCAAAGACGTGCTCTTAAGAATGCAGGGGGTTCTGCTCCAAACTTCATCACAAGGGCTGGAGTCACCTGGGCCTATGGTTCCCTCATAAGAATGCACGGAGAGCATCATTATAAAACACAGATAGGCAACTCTGTATTATTTATGATTAGACTTTCTTTCAAGTTCCTACTAATATAATTTAGAAGACTTATAAATCTTCCATTTTTAATATTTCCTATCATGACTCCTTATTTATTTGATCTGTATTCAAACAGCAAACATATAGCAATTTTTCTTTATAGGCATTTTTTCAAGAAAATACTGTTTTTCATGCAAGATCACATTGTTTAGGTTGAAGGTCTACATCATTCAGAAAGGAAATATTTCCAAGCTTCAGAACAGGATAAATACATTAGAAAATAATTTAACTCTCCTTGAGCCATATCTCTGAAGTTATTCTTGGAAATGTTTTGAATGCTTAAGAATTTTAAATTTAGGGGCGCCTGGGTGGCTCAGGTGGTGAAGTGTACAACTCTTGATTTTGGCTCAGGTCATGCTCTCAGGGTTTGTGGGTTCAAGCTCCACGTAGGGCTCTGCACTGTGCAGAGCCTGCTTGGGATTCTCTCTCTCTCATTCTCTCTCTGTGTCCCTCCCCCGACCCCTCTCTCTCTTAAAGTTTAAATGTTTTTTTAATTACAAAATATTCTTATGTCTGAAGTGAAATATAGGCAAATGTACTATCTGTACCATTGTCTCTTTCTGTTGTACGCATAGGGAAGCAAAACTTGCCACTCCAAAACGCATGTCTTTGGCATGTGGACTATTTTAGGCTGATTATTTTTAAGAAACAGAAGGCTCGGGAAGAACCTTTGACAATCCCCCAACTGCCTAAAAGAAAATGGATAGAGGACCTCCTCCAGGAAGGAGGCTACCATGACAGATAGCTACATTATAATATGAGCCAGGCATGGTACACAGCAAGGAACCTAGCAAAGTCTGTTTCTTAAAATTCCTCTCCAGGCCCCACTGTTTCCCTATGGACCACCCAACCCTTGTTTACCAAACACTTACTCTTCCTCATCTTCCTGTGAATTGCTTTCCTCCTTTTGTGAAGCCATTGACCACCACCCCCTTCTCTTCAGCTCCAGATGGCATATAAGCCTCAACTGCCTGACTGCCCAGGGGCCTCCTATTCTTATGGAGTCGCTGTATGCACATAATTAAATTTGATTTTTTGTTACTCTGTCTCGTGTCAATTTAATTCTTAGAATATCCAAAATAATCTTGAAAGGTAGAGGAAAAATTTCCCCTCCCCAACATAAGCTCGGTCTGAGTCAACTGCACAAAATCTCTGCAGAAATGCAGCTATAAGGCGTCCTTGCTGTGAAGGAAGGTGGGAGAGGTGGGCTTAGATTTCTTGTGCTCTCTACTATTTTTTGAGAATTCAAAACAGAGCAAATGGTCATTAAATATCTATTCATTAATTAAGCAAATGAAATGGCCCCATATAGAAGACAATATTAATTAGAAAAGACTTTGGGGACTAGATAATATTTAATCAGGGGATAGAAGGACAGAAATTGGCTTGGCCCAAAGGACGAGAAAGTAATTTCCAGAAGTAGAAAAAATGCCCTACAGAAGCATTTCAAAGCAAGACGATGGATGACAGCCTATACGGGGAATGTGCATAGTCTATATGTCTATATGCATATGTGCATAGTCTATATGTCAACATATAGACTTGATTTACTGAAGCATAAGTACCATCCGATAGTACTACAAAATAACCATAATATCATCAATTTCCATTCGCACATTATTTTAACATTTGTAAAAAGGTTTTTGAATATTATTGCATTAAGTCCTTGATGGAGAATAACTCAGTGATGGAGGAATAATCGTTCTCATTTTGCCAACAAAGTACTGAAGGCTGAGAAATGTTAGTCAATTATCTAAAGGTACTTACAAAAAAGTGGAAGAGGTTATATGCAAATTACTTCTGATGTAGGATCTAATGCTCTTCTACTAAGTTATTGTGTGGTTTCTAAAAATGCAAGTGCAAATTATATGTGGCCAGCGGGGAGGAAGGATAGGAAAAAACATAGTAGACAATTACTGATGCTATTAGAATTCAAATTATTTATTGTAACTCTTGCCCTCCATAGTTTATCAGAGTTTCTTGTAAAAATTCTTAAGAAATCAGAGACTCTTCCATCTGTAGTTCTGGGAAAAACCACAGGATGTCATCTTGTGTATTACCTTTTTTTCAAGCAAGTTATTTGTTTTGAGGAGGATAAGAGAATTTTTTACATGGTGTAAAGCTTCTCTTTCTCAAAGTGAATTTTATTATTTTGAATAGTAATTCATCCCTATGGCTTAGATATCAAAATTATTTAATAAATTATAGACTCAAAGTCTTGCTTTTACTCTGATTTCTGCTGTCCTTAATCTTCGCACCCACCAGCCCATTCTAACCTCACAGTGTGTATCCCTCCAGACTGTTTATACACACAGACACATAAACGCATATGCACACATGCTTACATATGCACACATGCTTACATATGCACACACACATACGCACACAAACATTTCTGTCTTTACTACCTCAGTCAGTGGTAGAATAACAGACACATTGCTCTGTACTGTTTTCAAATTTAACCTATTCTGAGGTGCCCAGGTGGCTCAGTTGGTTGAGTCTCCAGGTGTTGATTGTGGCTCGGGTCATGATCTCCCGATTGGTGGGATCGAGCCCTTATCGGGCTCTGCGCTGACAGCACAGAGGCTGCTTGGGATTCTCTCTCTCCCTTTCTATAAATACATACATACATGCATGCATGCATATATACTTAGAAAAATTGTACAATTTAACCTATCCTAAGATAATTTATATCAACACAATATATATTGTATTCCTTTTTCTCTAACGGCTACAGTGTATTTTGATATGTGGATGTTTATGGATGAGTGCTTGGGTCCTTTCTAATTTTTGGTATAAAATTTCTGAATAGTAAATTACAGAACAGACACAGCTAAATTATAAATTTGGATTTCCCCGTATCTGTGGACTTTGACCTTGAGCTTCCAACCCTCCCTCAATCCCTCTTCTGATGTTCTTGCTCTTTGACTGCCTCACCAGCATCACCGATATCACCCTCACACGTCTTCTCAGTAAAGGAGGAGGGGAGACCAGGGCAAGATGAGAGTAAGACACTCAAGCTCCAAATGTTCGAGGTAAATGCCAGGTTTCTTTTCAGGCCAAAGTTAAAAGTAACACATTCAAATGTGCTAAACCACGGACATTTAAAAATCTACTTTTAACACATGTATTTCTTCTGCATAAACCCCTGCTTTTACATGCATGGGATTCCTTTTTCCTATCAGGGCCTGGAGTCATTGATGCTAAGGAACTACCAAAGATCCTGGCACAGACACAGAATTCCCATGTAGATTTCACGCTTTGTCTTGTCTTTAGAGATTAATTTCCACAAGCACCTGGTCATTTGATCCTAACCGATCTCTACTTGCAGCTTTATGTAGATACAGAGTTAGATTCATCCTCACCCAGAGGCAATGTAGCTTGAAAAATAAAAAACATGGTTCAATGTTTTTTTATGAAAAGAACCAACTGGAGAGCTTCCAAATGATTCAGAAAAGATGCTGACTTTCTTGCTGTTAGCAGAAAACAGCACACATATATGAACCATCCGCTCCAAATAATTAGCTAATAAAATGATACAACGGGAGGCACCCGGGTGGCTCAGTTGGTTAAGCGTCAGACTTTGGCTCAGGTCATGATCTTGTGGCTCTGTGAGTTTGAGCCCCACATCGGGCTCTCTGCTGTCAGTGAAGAGCCCGCTTCAGATCCTCTGTTTTCCTCTCTCTCTGCCCCTCCCTGACTAGCACGCATATAACCTCTTTCTCTCTCTCTCAAAAATAAATAAACATTAAAAAAAACAGTGTCAGGACATGTTTAAAAGTACCTTGGGTATATTGCAAAAAAAACATAATTTCCCATCTTTTATTCCTAGCTATGTCAGTGCTGCATTTTATGTGAGGCACTGGCTGTCTTACAAAATGTTTCTGGAAAATGAAAGTTTATAAATGATGTGCTGAAAACAAATAACCAGGTCTCTTTTGCTCCATTTAATCCCAGCGCTCAATTCTCTTCATCATTCCCTAATATGGCCTTTCAATCTGTCTTCCAGGCCAAGGGAATGTTACAGTTTCCTAGGAAGGACAATGTTTTTGGAATAAATGTGCTTTCTAAGTCTCAGCTACACGACACCAGCAAAACCTGTTGAAAAGAGAAAATTCATTCTTATCTGACACCAAATAACTGTTTTGACTGATTATTTCCTCTGAACTGACAGGTTGTTTTGGCAAAGTAGACACCAGCTTAGTCAATTGAGCACATGAATGATACATGAGGGGTTCCGTTTTCAAAGCAGAAAAAATCGTACAGTTGTTCACTCAACACTAGAAAGTGTTTATTTGGTTCCATAACACCTATTTTAAAAGCACTGACTCTGCAGAATACAAAAGAGTTTTTGAGGGGGGGCAGAGGGAAAGAGATAGAGAACCCTAAGCAGGCTCCGCGTTCACCCTGGAACCTGATGTGGGGCTTGATCCCACAACTCTGGGATCGTGACCTGAACGAAAATCAAGAGTCGGATGCTTAACCGACTGAGCCACCCAGGCTCTCCAGTGCCTCTTGCATTATTATTTATAACTAGAAAGTGGAAACAATCAGGAAGATCTATAAGAAAAAAGCAGTTAAATCAACAAAGTCACCTTCCGTTTCTCTGGGAGGATGAATTCCACAAGTTGAGTCCAGTTCCACAGTGGCACGGCCATCTAGACCTGGAACCAAAATCTAGGGGAGGTGATTTCTGTTCCCACCTAAGATATTTCTAATCTCACTGATGTAGCCATTGCCCTACGTATCAGTGACCTCGGGAAAGTTTTAATTACCTAGAAAAAATATTCGTATCATTTCCCCTGAGGTCTGGGAATTAGAGAGTGATTTCAAAAAAAAAAAAAATTAAGAAAGGAAATGACGACCTTGTGAGATGAAGCACTGAACCAGCTTGACTTCATCCTACTAATTTATCAGAGCCTGTATTATTAAAACGCACAGATTTCATGAGGTTTTTTCCTCCTCATGATCATGATCACAAAAGCCTAAGATGGAGTTCAAGTTTCAAGAGAAAGTCTTATCCCTTTCAGTGTTATTTACCATGCGGTGGGGGGGGGGGGGGGGGGGGGGGGTCGTCTTTTGACATGTGCCAGGATAACCTTAATGAAGGACTCCCTTTGTACCTACATTTTCTCTACATGAAAGCTGCCACAATGTCAGCTATTGGGACACGTTATTCCTTATAAGCCCAGGCATGCAATTTCCTATGAAACTTCTATTTTAAAGCCTACACACACGCACCACTCAGAAAGCAATTCGGAACAAAGAATCAAATGACATACCATTGTGCAGAAAGAACTATAACTGTGGGCTCTGTTTTCTTCCCCCCTTCTATTACTATTGATTCTCAGCTCAGTTCCGAAAACATCTTGCTTCCCAAAGAGAAAGTACAAATTTGCCGCCTTCTGTATGAATACCTTCCACGGGTTTGCCTAATTTGCCTTAAACGGGAGGGTGGTTACCACCTTGGAGTTGTTCTAAAACCCAGCTCGTTTGAACAACAGGAATGCAATTTTAAAGGCTTTTTTTCTGCCTTGAATCTAGCAACGTAAAAATATACAGACAACAATGAAAGTAATTCTACTTTCGTTTTCCAGTAACGTCTACGTGGAACCTGTACATGTTGTGCAGGTGAAATTGTATCTATCTATAATTTCATCTTCATAACACGTACAGATTCCATATGAAAATCTGAAAGTGTACAAGCTGTCACACAAAGCCTACTTCGATTTCTTCAGTGGCATGGACAGCCTCCTCATCCATGTGATGGGTCTCTGATGTCTGTCTGTTTGCTTTTTAATAAACCATCATGAAGGCCTGCTGCCCTTGTAACAGACACTCAACGTCTTCCCAAAGCAAGGCATTTCATTTAAAAAGACAGGCAAGACTCATGCTCTGGTCATCGGGTGTTATAAATCAACAGACAGTTGTGACTGCTTCCCTCTGCATTTTTTTCCCAGTGTATTGGAGCTGCGTGGAGGCAAAATCCGGAGCCCTTTCCATGTACGGAACATTATACATCCCCAACCCCCACTTTCCTTTTACCAGGCTAGCCCTTTATGTCATTATTTTTTGTTCAAGAAGAATGTCAAGTGAGGATCCTAATTGATCTCTTGCTGTTTTGTGAGTCTCAATTAGACACTGAGGCCACTGGCCAAATTGTTCGCCTTAACGTGCTTTCGCTCAAGGCAGCCTACACGTTACTTAATCTCCTTTTGTGCCACCGAAATGTCTGAGAAGCACCTCACCTCTTTTACTTTTCATGAGCTACGTTTCACATTATGAAGAGGTGTATTGACTCAGTATGCTCACAACTATACAGCAAATGGGGAAAATCATTAGCGAAAATAAGTTTGCTAAAAAGTCTTTTGCATATCAAAAGGTAACACAGTTTTTCCTTTGCTTGAGGTAATTCTCAGTGCTCTTTTCAAATGAGATGATCAGAATTGTAAGGAACAGCTTGAATATTCTTCCCGTCACAGTTTTTTTTTTTTTCTTTTCCTTATTCAGGGAAGAAGCCACTGCCTAAGTGATACTGCCCATCTGCAAATGGTACCTAAAAACATCTAAACCTACAAAAACCTAATGAGTTCATACATGGAATGCCAAACATGATATATATATACTTTTAATAATTATTGATGTTTTTACTTCAAAATAATTTATTAAAAAGTTGGGCAATTTTTTTTTCTTTTTTAACGTTTATTTGATTTTGAGAGACAGAGCGTGAGCAGGGAAGAGGCAGACAGAGAGGGAGACACAGAATCCGAAGCAGGCTCCAGGCTCCGAGCTGTCAGCACAGAGCCCGACGCGGGGCTCGAACTCACAAACTGCGAGATCGTGACCCGAGCCGAAGTCGGCCGCTTACCCGACTGAGCCACCCAGGTGCTCCTTGCAATTTTTAATAGGGCACTGGGACATCAGAATGCTTCTCAGAGAAACATATTTAACCTCAGATTAAGAAGTGATGTTACTGCGTTCTTTCTCTGTGAACTTTTTCTTTCTTTACATGCTTTCCAATTACATGTTCTATCTCTTAGGACATTCTTTTTACTTTTGCCCATTATTACAAGTAAGAGTATTTATAGTCTGTCCTCTATTTCATAAAAATTTACTTGCGACAGATTGTATTTTCTCATTCCTCTCTCATACACCAAGCATGGAGATGAATTAGATCCCTTAAGACTAAGGTACATGAAAGAAGAAAATATTCTAGACATATCATCAAAGGCCACGTCAACTTTATCAATTACTCATGTTTATATCAATGGTCATAACCAATTTTATTTATTTGGCCAGTGGCTCTAGGGTCTGGTTTTTAAAACAATACTAATAGGGGTGACTAGGTGGCTCAGTCGGTTCAGCGTCGGACTTCAGCTCAGATCATGATCTCACAGGTCATGAGTTTGAGCCCCGCGTCGGGCTCTGTGCTGACAGCTCAGAGCCTGGATCCTCCTTTGGATTCTGTGTCTCCCTCTCTCTCTGCACCACCCCCTCTGCCACTCACACTGTCTCTCTCTCAAATAAACATTAAAAAAAAGAAAACAAAACTAACACAGTTATAATCCTAATATATCATTCTACTGTCACCCAGTATATGTATATTTATTCAGGTCAACATAAACAAACAAAATTTTTAAAATCCATTTTACAGTTATCTGTAAGGAATACACAATGTTATTCTCTGAGGCATAAATATCCTATCATTTGAAGCCTGTGATTGAGATTTTTGGCAATTATGTAATTTCAACCAACACACTCATCTTGTGACTCAGCTACAAACTTTGGAGTAATTCTCAAAAACTCTTTTCCTTTATTGCATTCATTTCCAACAGATGTAGACAGACGACAGATGACAGACAGATCTACTTCAGAGTGTATGTGTGTTCATGCCCATCTTATTTTTAAAAATACTTTTAATGTAGATTACATCATTACTTTCTGGATTAGCATAACAGCTTCTTGACTACTATCTTAGCCCAAGATCCCACTCCAGCCAAACATTCAAGATACGTTTTCTAAAATATCGATCGATCGATCGATCAAACGATCGATCTCTGTCCCTTTGACGAATTCCCTCTGTCTAATGAGATTAAGTCCATTCTGTCACACAAGCAGCACTTTACAGTTTGCTAAACTGCCTGTTTTCTCTCACCTCTCTCTGCCCCTCTGAGGTCGCTC
Organism: Panthera uncia; assembly: GCF_023721935.1. Lineage (NCBI taxonomy): Eukaryota > Metazoa > Chordata > Mammalia > Carnivora > Felidae > Panthera > Panthera uncia. The sequence continues at coordinate 74,992,660 of NW_026057576.1, forward strand.
CCCCACTGGCAGGGATTCTGTCTCACTCATCACCTCCCTGTCTATCATGGCTCCTCTGACTTTGGGGCCCTTTGTTGAGTTCATTAACGTTCCCGAAACACTTCAACATCCACATATGACTGGCAAGAATCTCAGGTGTCATCCTCTGCCCACACACACAATTAAATAACCAGGATTTCTCAGAGTACTCAAAAGCCATCATTGTAGACAGCTAGTGAATCATTCTCATCCACTAGAGCCCCCCAAAGTAGGAATACTGTTTTTATCATCTTTCTACCTGCTCTCCCCGTCATAGAGAAGCTCTCAATACATATTTGTTGAATAATTGGGACAAATTTATATTTTTAGTTATAATTATTAATAGCTGGTTTAGATGTTATTTTCCGTATGCAGGTGTGACCTAAGTCCAGTATAAAAAGGCAAATGTTTCGAGACAAAAAGAAGTTCTGAAGTACAGTTTACAAAACATGTATGGTTTGTCGTGTTACGACATATTTTTAATATTCTCATCCCTGGGGTGATGGATAGGTGAGGGCTCATGCTCATCCCACAGGCACTGAGGCCATTACCTTGGTAACTCAACTCAAACCACCCAGTGTTGTGAATCTATGGACCTAAATGTCTAAATATAATGCTACCTGGGAATATCATCTTATGTTGGCAAAACGGCTTGTTTTTTCCTATTGCCGTATTCCGTGTCTTCTTTAATGAGCACGTAATGATAAAACCCGGCAAAATACGGTGCCAGCCCTGCTACCCTGTGCTGGGGGTTCAGCTGCACCCCCTGTACACACTGCTCATTACTCTACAGATGAGAACTAGCCTCTGAGCATATAATATTTTAATAATGTGAAAAGAAAACTTTAAGGGGAAAATACCGCCTTTTGAGATAGCAGCTAAAAAAAATCATTGCAATTTTGAGTTTTACTTAAGATAGGAGACAATGGCTTCGAAAATTGGGCAAACGTAGCAGAAGCAGTGCCCACTGAGGTTACCCAACACCCAGAATTCAGACTGGAGGCAGTCTCCAGAGTTTTCTATTCCAGAAGGCAGGCTATACGTGAGCCTGGCGCACAGCAGGACCCATGCCTGAAAGTCCTTTGGCTGGTGGATTACACTGACTTGAGTCACGCACAGACCTGCCAGGACCTCGGGTAGCAGATGATTTGTTTTCTTTATGATAAGCTCCCACAAATCCTTGCTGATATCAAACTGAGGGACAACTCAGCTTGTCTGGTACAGATTAAATACAGCCAGAAATGTTAGAAATATTTCCCACGAGTTCCTTCTTATTTTTCAGAGGCAAATCAGCCACATTATAATATTCTTGCCTTTCTTTCTCACTCTCTTCCCCTCTCTCTCTCTCTGTCTCTCTTTCTTTTCTCCTCTTTCCCTTTCCTCATCAAAGTTGTGACCTAAAGGCCTTAGAAAATGACAAAAACACAATGTCTTGGTCCTCCACGCTTCATATTCTGGATTTAAAATTTTAAATTCACACGTTAATATATTGATAACAACATATGAGAGCTATCATTTACATAATACGTGTAACTGACAGAACATCTTTGCATATGCCCTGAGTCTGATGTACCACATCATAGCATAAGTATCTGTAATAGGATATACATATTTTCAATGGCTAGACCTCTGTATCTATCTTTGTATCTATGTATCTATATATTTATCTGTCTCCATCTAGCCACACACACACACACACACACACACACACACACACACACTCGTTTGATTGCTTTACCTGTCTTTTCCTCCAATTCACATCTCTGTGTGGCCCTTCTAGATTCCGGTCCCTGGGGTAGGAAGCTCACACGAGGGGGGCTGGGAAGACCTGACCTTGACTGACAGCTGCATAAGACCCCTTTCTGTATCTTCTTCAGTCTCCTCTGACCTCTCTTCTTTCCCCTTCCTTAGGAACCCACCTTCCTGATAACATTTCCAACTTTCGTGGTTTCCACACATGGGTACATTCCACTGATCCTCTACTACTTTATCTTTCACCCTTTTTTTTTAAAGTAAGCTCTATGCCAAACATGAGGCTCGAACTCATGACTCCAAGATCAAGGGTCTCATGCTCCATTGTCTGAGAGGCCATGTGTCCCTCTCCTCCACCATCTTGTAATAACTTCTTCACAGTGTTTTCAATTGCCTCTCCAGGCTGAGGTCACTTGCCCCTAACTCCTTCACCAAACCCAATAATAGAGGGTCAAAAACAATTCCACTTTCAGCTGCTTCCATCCAGAAGTCTTGAAGGCGAAATTTGATAGCAGTTTGTATTTAAGTAGTTTATAATGCAAATATATATAGGTCAATGACTTCAAGATAAAATGAGCATCAATGCTATATTCAAAATGAATGAGGAAATACATGTATACGATTATTGTATTCTGTGTTCTCTAGAGAAAGCAAGCCCAGAAAAATAAAAATGGAAACCTTTCTGACAGGTCTCATGAAAAAACATGGAAGTGCAGGTGTATAAATTCACTGACGATTTCAATTAATGCAGCTCTTTTTTTAAAAATTAGCACCTGTCTTCAGTGAGACTTGGCACGCTAAATAAGGCATGCGTGTATTTTTAGAAAAGGGGAATAATTGATCTGGTGAGTTTACCATCCTACCCCATTTTTTTAATTTTGGGGAGCAGGAAACAGGCTTTGCTTACAAGCAGCAGAATGGTTGAGCAGTATATTCAGGTACACAGACGTGTATCGTTTGACACAAAAGCAGACAGTTGCTGCAGTTAGTGACATTTCAAAAATAAATATTTAAAGTTCTCTATGTATAGAAAACACACATATAAAATACAGGTATAAGAAATTCTCAAAGCAGTCATGTAAAATACCAAGAAAATCGGGGGAGGACATGTAGGAACTCATATGAACTATGCCGACACTGAACAAATCATATATCTCTTTGCTTTTCAGTCATCACACCTAGAGCGTAAGTAGCTGGGATGGATCATTTCTAGGCTCATCTCAAGCTCCCTCTTTCTACCAACTCCACACGTTACAGATGAAATTTCACGTTCCCTGTGAAATGATCATTCTATGCTGTTAATGCTGAAACATTAGCTTATCACTAACTTTACTCCTACTCAATTCATTCTCTCCCGCCCCAGATCTCTGTGATGCTTTATGACCTAGACCTCATAACGGTCACATTACCACCTTTCTAAACCTCTTTTCTCTTTTCTTCCCTCCTTGTTAAGACATTCAGTAATAATAACAAAGCAAATCTAGACAATATTCTTTTAAGTTTGCCATTCATTTGTCCAACATTCTGTTTTTCACATATATGTATATTTGTATAAATATATGACAGTGTGTGTGTATATATATGTGCGTGTAATAGTATGCATACATATAACAGTATATGCATATATGTATATATATCACAAAATTGGTCAATTTTTCTCACATTGTTGTTCTAGATACTATATTGCTCAGAAAATTATTGGGTTTTAAGAATAGTTTTTAATTCTTTAATTTTTTTAATTATTGATTTTTTTAATTTAAATCCAAATTAATATACAGTGTAATCATGGTTTCAGGGGTAGAATTTAGCGATTCATCATTTACATACGACAACCGGTACTCATCCCAACAAGTGCCCTCATAATGCCCATTATCAACATATTTTTAAAAAATCAGGATATGTGGGGCACCTGGGTGGTGCAGTTGGTTGAGGGACTCACTCTTGACTTTGCCTCAGGTCATGATCCTAGTTCATGAGATTGAGTCCTGTGTCAGGCTCTGTGCTGCGCATGGATGTTGTTAGGGATTCTCTATCTCTTTCTCTCTCCCTCTCTCTCAGCTTGCCTCCCCTGTTCACACACATGCGTGCAGTTTCTCCCTCCTTCCCTCTCTGTCTCTCTGTCTCTCTCTCTCTCTCAAAATAAACAAATAAACTTTAAAATAAATAAATAAATGAAAATCAAGACATGCTAAGTACCTGCTGTTTAGTCCCTTATGAAATTGTGTAGAATTATAGGATTGCCTCCAAGCAGGGGACCTTAGGGGGTTAATTAACAAGCATTCACTACCCAATAAGGTGTATTTAGTGAGTAGCCTCTGGGAAGGGAGGTAAGGATGACTGGGGTGGGGAGAGGCAGTAAGGAAGGAATATGCTAATTTATTTTCCCTTCTTGAATACATGTTTATGTTCCATCTGGGAAAGTGTAATTAATATATGTGAGCAAATCAGAGAACAAATTTGAGTATAAAACATGTAGTGTTGCTGCAGAAGTTGAGAGAAAGGAGAAAACTGTAGAGCTTGGAGCAGTGTAAAAGACGGATTTTTGGAGGTGGGATTTCAGCGAAATTGTGAAAGATGTAGGTGAGCAGAGAGAAAGAGCACAGAGCTGGGGAAACGATATGTAAACAGACCCATAGGCAGTTATTTCCTCCCTCCCTCCCTCCCTTATTGCCTTCTTTCCTCCCTCCCTTTTTTCCTTCCATTAATCCTTCCTTGCTCCCTTCCTTCCTTCTTTCCTTCCTTCATTCCTTCCTCCCTCCCTCCCTCCTTCCCTCCCCCCTACCTACCTTTCTCCCTTCTCATTCTCTCTCTCTCTCTCTCTTTCTCTTGGTCTTTGTTTTTTTCCCCGGGAGGGAAGAACAGTAGAGTCAGGGGCAGAATCAAAGTGAAGAATGTTGAGAGAATCCAAAAAGTCAGTGATTCTCTGGGAGGCAGAAGAGATGCGGAGGAAAGGCAGGACCCCCAGTGTCTACATGGGGCACTGCAGCACTTTGCTGAGGGGAAGGGGAAGGATGGACTTGAGGTAGAGCAAGAGACCCAGTTAACTCTGAGAGAGCTGTTTCTGGAAAGTGCTGGGAACGAGACCAGTAAGGAACATGCGATTACGGCTAGACCAACAAAGAAGGGAGTAGCTGGACTATGCGTACATTATCTTTTGTTTCCTACCTTATATTTATCCAAATCACAAGTATTGATACATATAAGCAACAGTTAAATGTCTTAAGTAAATAAGAATATCTCAATGTCTTAACAACTAGAATTCCTTCTATAAATGGTGGCGCTGTTGACTGTCACAACTTGCAAAGTCACATTCCTTCATGCACATTTCGAAGTAGTCTCTGTCTGCAGAGCATTACTTACCAGCTGCCTTACTCTTGGAAAATTCACTTAGTTTTAAAATTTCAACCCCCACCCGTATAACGGTAGTGGTAATAATAGTAATGATCCTGAGGGTTTGTCTGAGGACTATAACAGTGCACGAAGAACACCCAACCCCGTGAATAGCACATAGCTGTTATTTAATGTTTGTCGTGATTATTAGTAGCAGCCCGCCAAAAGCAAAGCTACTAGTCACACAGTTAAATGATTGACTTGAATAGGAAGCAAAAGCCTTTTTCAAATTTACTCTTCTAATGTGGTGTCTCTACTTTAGTTTACTTGGTTATCAAACGTGTAGCCCCAAAACAGACTGAGAGACGTCGGAAGAAAAAACATCAACAGCTGTACACACAAGCATTTCTTTTTGGAGGTATGGAAGGAAAGAGAAGTAGGAAACAATTCAAAGAATGAGGGCTCTAATTAGTGTTGTTTGAATTTGTACCAAAGCAAGCATAAAGCAGGTCAATTGAGTTCCTCCTACATAGCTGAGAAGCACAAATTGTCACTACACCAAACAGTTGAATTATTGGATCCATTAACCAGCATGATTGGATCCAAAAATCAAAGTTGCCAAACAAGAAATAAACTGGAATGAAATATGGATAAGTTTGCTCACGCATCCATCCATTGAAGGCTTTTAAACAAACACATAATTGTTTGGAATTGTCCGGTGCCAATTCCATAGAACTTGCAAGATGAACCAAAACATTTCATTGCATAATATTTAAAAGACTGATTTGTGGTTGCTCAAGACAGAGATTGATCAAGAAGACTATACAATTATCTATTTATTTTCAGGGGAAAAATGCTAAAGGATGAACCTTTTGCTTTATTTCTCACTCTAACAGAATCAGACGCCTTTCTAGCGCAGAGATACGTTTATTTTATTTATTTTTACCATGCATCATTTTACTTTGCTTCTTGATTGCTCTTTGAAGCAATGGTGGCCCTTGTTTAATTCTTCTTCCACAGTTTTCTATGGAGAGTGTGAAATTATAGTCGTCTTTCCAAAGCATGAAATTACGGTCATCTTTAAATCAGTCTTAACTTTATAACTTATTTAACTAGTGGCCTTCCTGTGTTTTTGTTCAGTACACCAAAGTTATTTTCTACTCTTCTTAATACTTCCTAGTCTCCACACATCTCACTTTCTCCCGCACTTGCAGATACATAATACATGAAGTGAGCCTGATCCATGAACCTGGTTTTATTGTATCTCAAGAGAGTTCTCTCCTCGTCTTCCATTCAAGAAATATTTATTGAATGCTTGCTGCGTGCCAGACTCTGCTCAAAGTGCAAGGGGCCAGCAGGTAGCAGCGAATGAGGCAGGAGTGGTCCTGCTTTCATAAGTCTTATAACTGGGACGAGGCATAGGAAGAAGAGGGTGCCAGGAAACAACGAAATTAAGTTATTGCCAAATAAGGCAATTTCAGAGAGCGAGGCGCCCTTTAAAGGAGAGAAAACACAAGAGGGTAATGGAATAAGGGGGCAGCTGAGGGCGTTTCTATGGCATGATCAGGAAAGACCTGCAAAGAGCTGGAACCCCAGTGAATCAGAAAGCAACCACTGGAAGATTCTGGAGATAAGCTCTCTGGGCAGAGGGAAGGGGCGGTGGCCCTGAGGCGGGTGGAGAGGGTGCACTGGGAGCCCTGAGAGGGATGGTGAGTCCAAAGACAAAGCTGTAGGGAAGGGGATAAGTGATGAACTCACAGGAAAGGCGGAGGGGGGGGAGGGGGGGGAGAGGGAGGGGCAGGCCTCCACCCACAGGGACAGCAGAACCAGGAATGCTCATGTGGCTTTCATGTACGCACACACCATGCACCATGTCAAATGCTTTTCATTAACAGGCGCTCAATAAATAGTAGCTGATTGATTATTGTTGGAACAGCTGATTGATTACAGTACATTCCCAGTAAAAGCAAATTGTTCTACTAAGAGAACTCATGAAAAAGATGGCTGTCCCATGGAAGAGAGAATTTACCTAATACAGTCATTTATTTTGTGGGAGGCCAAATGGATTACATCTCATCTACCCTCTATGGATGCCAGGCTAATTTGCACGGCAAAGTCTAATGCCATCCCCTCTGCTCTTTGACAGAAGACAGCCTTAACCTGGAACACAAGACCTTGTGTGGTCTGACCCTTCCATACTTTTTCTCACATATCAGTCAACAAAGTCACCCCTTCTCTCCCAGTGGTCCAGCCAAATACACGGTCTAGTGCTGCAGACATGCCGTGCCATCTCTGCGTTTGCTCACACTATTTACTCTACCTGGAGTGTCCTTATCCTACGCCTCCAACTAGGTGATATTTCATCTAAGAAGCCTCTTTTACTGCCCTGCCTATACTGACTGTCCTCTTCCCTTCCCCTCCCCACCGTGTCCTCACTGTCACCTGTGCCTATTTTTTACACCATTGTTTAGGAATGAACTTCATCGTCACTGGATCACAGGCTTCTGTTGGACACAGGATTGGAGCATACAAACCTTTGTATCTTTAATATGTAGGAGTAAATCTTGATATGAGATAGATATTCAATAAATAGTTAAAAGTAAATGGACTTATCTACGCTTTGGTGCCATGTTTCCGACCCCAAATGGAAATGAGTGTGCCTGGCTTCGTGCCCTCATAGTACCCATGCATTGTTTTATTTTCATAGCTGTAGCAACCTCTAAAGATTTATCATGAGTGGGAATGCGTTCTACTTATGCTGGTATTCTCAGTACCTGAGAAAGGAAGTTGGCACATAACAAATATTTGGTGAATGTACAAATACTTGAGAAGTATCATTCAGTTTCCTTTATATTATGTCTGTTTTAAACCAATCTTTAAAATCAAACGTCATCCAAGAAAATGCATGATAAGATCATGCAAAAATCTTATATTCGGAAGGACGCGAATCATTTAATTCTTTAAATATTCATAGTTTACCTTGCCTTCTTATTAGGGCGTTGCTTTGGTGAGTGCAAGGGAAATCATTTAAAATTATAATTAGAAGATTCTTCTGGCAAAAGAAGAGGAAAACAAGTTTACACGGTGTTGAAAGTTATAAACAAATTCCAGGTCTCAACTGTTGAGTACCACAGCATTAGTCAGAGGAACAAAATAAAAATTATAACCTGCCTTAGAGAACATAGCCTACAGCCCAACTGATGAGACTGTGGCTTGTTTACACAGCAGTGCAAATATTTTTAGGACTTAAAAAGTCAAGGCAATTTTTGAATGTAAGTTACAATGAAATATTCCTGGGTGTATCAGCTGATTTGGCTTTGTTTCATTGGAACATGATACTTTTATGATAAAGTCGGAATGCATTCAAACTACTTGAGCAACATTCTCATAATCCTTCATTAATGTCACATCATCCTGAATTCCTAAAATTTGGGATTAATAAATATAAGGCTGAAACAATGACCACTCAGAGTGGACTTTGGTCCATCACTTAATGGAAATATCTATAAGCAAGGAAAACAGTATTTGTGAAAATAATCCTATAAGAACTTTTTTCCTGAAGATTTCATTTGCGTGGTTTTTTTTAACAGCAATGATTTATTGAAACAAATACACTTGAAGTGTGTGTTATATCATTCTGAGACCTGAGAACATTAATACTAAAAGAACCCGCAAACGCAAAGGAGTTAACATTCACTGCCCTACCCTTGGACCTTGGGACCAGTATGAGGTCCCGGGATGAGATGTGAAGGATTAAAAGGCATAAGAAGTCAGCCTTTGTAGTTGGAGAAGACAAATACAAATTTGAGGATAAAAATAATAGTGAGAGGAATAAAAGTACTAATGGCTAAAAACAACCGACTGCTTACCACCAAAAGCATGGTCCTATCCCAAGCCCTTGGTTTGAAATCATTTAATCCTGAGGTGCATACCTTTATCACTCCATTTCACAGATACGGAAATGGAAGTCCAAGGTCACACAACGGAAAGTGGCAGAGCCATCATTTGAACGTACGTGATGAGGCTCTAAATCCTTAATGCCCTTTGTATCAGCACCTATAAAATGTCGTAAAAGTAAAAAACTGTACTGGAGGCTACAAGTAGGGACCATGACTATAAAGCATTTTTGCCTCTGTGAATTATGTACCACAGTGCTATGAAAATAAGTGCGTAATTATTTAAAGTTTAGTTCATAGCACCCAATCTCATGCATCAGTTTTAATTTTCCAGGTATCTCCAGCTACTTTGGCATGAACAGACTTCCTTAGGGAAATCTGTTCATGCAATTCCACCCCTCTCATGTGAATAAAGAGAACAAACTTGTTAAGATACAGGTTTATAGGGGCGCCTGGGTGGCTCAGTCGGTGAAGTCTCCGACTTCGGCTCAGGTCATGATCTCACGGTTCGTGGGTTCGAGCCCCACATCGGGCTCTGTGCTGACAGCCCAGAGCCTGGAGCCTGTTCCAGGTGCTGTGTCTCCCTCTCTCTCTCTGACCCTTCCCCACTTACACTCTGTCTCTGTCTCTCAAAAATAAATAAACATTAAAAAAATCAACTAAAATAAAGATACAGGTTTATAAACTCCTACATGGAGAAGAGTTACGTGCTCCTTATATAACTTTTACCTACACATTCCGTCTCTCTTTGGTAAAGTGCCAACAAAAGATGAGAACCATCCGACGTAGTTGTAGGATAACAACGGTCCAGTGTCGTCAGGAAAGATGTGGCTGCCCCTTTTCTTAGCATCCTTCTTCCCTTACACTTCCGTCTTCCTATCTTTTCATCAAAGATACCATTTTGACAGTCCATTTCCACGAAGAGTATGTAAGCATATGTATTCATTTATAATTTAATAATCAGTGGGCTTTCAAACCTTGTTTCTTAAACTGATCAGTTATATTATCTTAGCCAAGAATCATTTGATAGCAGCTAGCTAACCCCCAAAGGGGAATTTCTTCCAAAGACGTAGAAATATTTCATAGAGGCTAATGGCAATAAGTGTAGCTGGACCTCAAAAAAGAGGAACCAAAACCCAAGATCTCAATTTGTATTTGTTTGGCGCTTTCTTCAGCCTCTGCTCAGACCAATGTTTCTACTTCTCAAGTGTCAGATGGCAGCCGGCCACCCAGAAGCCTCACCCTCCAGTCTGCATCAGGCAATACCAGGTTCACACAGGCCCAACTTACGGGCTGGTGGGCTACATCAACCTCACATCCTGGACTTGGAGGGCGACTCTGCAGGGTTCAGGAGAACAACTAGGAGAGGTTTGCAAGCTGGCTCTCCCCACACTGTGCTCTCACATGTCTGTATATTAGAACCACCCAGGGAACCTCCGCAGCTCAATCCTGATGCCACATATTCAATCCAAAGATCTCAGGAGTGAGATTCAGCGTCAGTAGTTTTTCTAGCTCCCCAAGTGATACCAACGCACAGCCAAGTGTGACAAACAGTGCTGAGACCAAGTGAGGGCCTCGGACCAATACCACCAAACTCTCCAGGAGCCTGTTAGACAGACAGAATCCCCCAGGACTACTGGATCACAGTCTGCATCTTAACAAAGCCCCCTGGAGATTTCTGTGCACAGAAGCTGAGAAGCATTGCTTCAGATGCATTACAGAACTAGTAGGAAGTGATTGCCATAACTGATGGAGTTGTATTTTCACTAAAAGGCTGAGTGTCACTTCTTATTTGTCTATGATTCAGTTACCCAAACTAAAAATGTTGACATATGTTTGCACATAAGAAAATATCCAAGGGGCACCTGGGTGGCTCAGTCAGTTCAGCATCCGACTTCGGCTCAGGTCATGATCTCGCAAAATTAAATAAAAACATTAAAAAGAAAAGAAAATATCTGAATTAAGGAAGCATTTATGCTCTCTCAAAATTAAATAAAAACATTTAAAAAAAGAAAAGATCTGAATTAAGTAAGCATGTATGCATTTATCCAACACATATTTGTAAAATCAAAACCATGTGATGGCTACTGTACCAGAAATTGTAGACTTTCAGTCTCCAACAAATGAAAAAACAGACTTTCTATGCCCAGGATGTAAGACGGTAATCCTTATGCACACTGTATGTTGTTGACTGAAATTCAGGTCTTTTGTTCTTTCTTAAGAATCAATTTCTAGTATTTATCTACAAATATCAACATACATCTCCTGAAAATATGAATGAGATGTGTCCTAGATGAACGCTCTATTTACTTATTTATTTCTGAAACGTGTACAGGTTCTGTGAAAGGACATACCGGAAAATCAAGGAGGGGTCGTGGGCGGTTGGTGACAAAGACAAACGTGGGCACAAGTTGCTGCAAAGGGGAAATGAGAGAGTGGACACACACGAGTAGTGCTCAGCACCTAACACAGCCCCACCATGCTGTTGATCATTAAGGGAAGGCTCTTCTTTTCATTCCCATGGTTTTTCCTTGTTTAACTCAGAAGCCCTTTTAGCTTTACTTAAATACAGCTGTTGTGCCTTCTCTTGAATTATGGGTATTTGAGGAAAAGACGCTTACATGGAGACCTCGTGTTGGAGCTTCTGGCTTCAGATCTGCTTCAGATTCTGTCTCCGTCTCTCTCTGCCCCTCACCCACTCGTGCTCTCTCTCTCTCTCAAAAATAAACATTAAAAAAAAATTTATTTAATAAAATAAAAAAAAGAAAAACTCACAATACAGAAATCCCCGTATGTAGTGTGTGGTGGTTGGGGAAGAAAGGAAGGAAGTGAAGACAATTTAAAATACAGCGACTATACGGGGCGCCTGGGTGGCGCAGTCGGTTAAGCGTCCGACTTCAGCCAGGTCACGATCTCGCGGTCCGTGAGTTCGAGCCCCGCGTCAGGCTCTGGGCTGATGGCTCGGAGCCTGGAGCCTGTTTCCGATTCTGTGTCTCCCTCTCTCTCTGCCCCTCCCCCGTTCATGCTCTGTCTCTCTCTGTCCCAAAAATAAATAAAAAATGTTGAAAAAAAAAAATTTAAAATACAGCGACTATAGTTATAATAATATGTTATATACTTGAAATTTGCTAGGAGAATAAATCTTAAGTGTTCTCACCACACACAGAGAAAGGTAACTACATCAGGTGATGGATGTGTCCGTCAGCTTGACTGTGGTACTCATTTCACAATTTGTACCTATATCAAAATACCACGTATCAGGCATTTAGTTAAGGTTGCTGGTCAGCTGATTTTAAATAATTAAATAATTTTCTAGAAATTTTCTACTGTACTTTTTTTTTTCAAATTTCTTGCCATGGCTATTGTTGATAACTTCCTAGGAACTTTTACATAACTGTAGAATTTGTCATAATGCTCCATTTTTTTCTTCCTCATATTGACAATCCTAGACCTGGCTGGATTTGCCAAGCATCTGTCAATTTTATTAATCTATTCAAAGAACCTATTTGGATAGACTTTGTCTATATGGAGTCAATCACTCAATATTTATATTCAATTTAATTAATGTCAATTCATATTTATCGTTGTCTACCTACGTTCTTTGAATGCCATGTGCTCATGTTTCTCTGACTTCTGAGATGGTTACGGTTCACTGACCTTTCACTTTTCTTTTTTAGTAATGTACCTGTGGATAAAAATGTCCTTCCAAGTACAGGTTTGACTACATTGGGCAACTTTTGATATATCTTTTCTTTTTTAAGATTTTTTAACATTTTATTTTATTTTTTGAGAGACAGAGCGTGAGCAGGGGAGGGGCAGAGAGAGAGGGAGACACAGAATCCAAAGCAGGCTCCGGGCTCCCCACTGTCAACACAGAGCCCGATGCGGGGCTCGAATTCATGAACCACGAGATCTTCACCTGAGCCGAAGTTCGACATTTAACCGACTGAGCCACCCAGGTGCTCCTGATGTATCGAAGATATGAATCCTTTGCATGTGGTGAAGACTTACTTTATTTTTGTACTTAGACAGCCTATGGTTAATTTTTGTATGTGCTTCAGATGAACTTAGGAAATCAGGTCAAGTTTGCTAATCATGCTGTTCAAATCCCCAACTTCTAATTTTTTCTCTGCTTGTTCTAACATTTTCTGAGGGAGGTAAGTTCAAGTTTTCTTCTAAGGTTGTGAAGTTGGCTGTTTTCCATTTTACTTGTATTATTATTTTTTTGAAGCTAGAATATTAGTTACCTCCATATTGTTACATCTTTCCATGAAATAATTTTTCGGTAGGAAATGCTATTATTTATTATTTATTTTTTATTTATTATAATTTAAATTATTATTATTATGTATACAGTCTATTTTGATTTCTGTTAGTATAACAAAGCCAGTTTTCTGTTTAAAGTCTTATAATAGTTCTTTTCCCATTTCTTTACTTTCAATTGTTACCTTCTGTCTGGATGTCATACAGTCATATATTGTATCTAATTCAATATTGTCAAGTGGAATATTTTGACTATATACGTTTTGCTGATTTTAATTGGTTTACTGATATGTTTGGGTTGATGTCTATCATATTAGTATTTATAACCTATTTGACCTATCCATTTAGTACTATTCCTGTTTTTGTTTTCTTGCCTTCATTTGACAAGGGACAGATTTTTCCTCTTTTGCAGGCTCTGAACTCTAGCTTCTCTGTTGTTAGCATCATGAAAACGGTAGAGGAAAAAAAAATCTTTACTTTTCAGCTATTTTAAGCGTGGCTTCTTAGACTCTTGCCCTGAGTGGCTAAATCAGCAAATAACTCAAAAAGAGTGAGTGTTGGGCTCATTTCTTTGTGCCTCTCTTTTCCCTAGGTTCCTTGTTCCTGGGTTTCAAGACAAGGTTCAACTCCAAGTTTTCTCTTTCAAGCTCCAAGGCGCTGCAGAGAGCCCAGGTGCTTTCTCTGCCTCTCGTCAGCTGCTCTAGCTTGGCCTGAGTGCCTGGTCTGCTGTCCCCACGTCAGCAGTCGCCAGGCGCCACTATGGGAACAGGGACACAGCACAGTGAGTCTGGCTCATGCCGGTGTCCCTTCTTGCTTGGGCCATGGTCCTTCCAGTTCTGACTGCTTCGGGAGCAAATACCCTCAAACATTTTTTTTTTTTTTTTTTTTTTTACCAACTTTGTATGACTATTCTAGTTCTCAGAAGGAACACTGTCACTACAGACTATCCCACCACAACTGGGGGATGGTTTTATGTCATAAATTGGAAACGGTAACATTCCCTACCTTGTTCTTCACACACACTCCCTGGATAACTGGCAGCTATTTAGAGGCGGGGGGAAAGGTAACAAAAAAGGTCTAGACAGGTAAGAACCCTTCCAAATTCCAAAACGCTTGGAGGGTTTTTTAATGATGTGGTGAAATAAAATGCCACGAGATGGGATTCTAGTCTTCCCAACCACTGCCAAGCTGTTCCCTTAAAAAAAAATTATTAGATCTTTATCCTTTCCTTTTTATTGCTTATCATCATCTTGTGCTATATTCTGCACAGTGTCCAATGATTTGATCATATGACTTACATTATTACCCTATACTTTATTACTGAGTGCAATATTTGTTTTATGTGAATTATTACACTCTATGTAAAGTGTACAATAATGTATTTGATTTCTGAAAAACTGAGTAGATCATGCAGAGTCTAGTATACCTCTGCCCCCAGCAAAGTGTCCTGTATTCACATATCACACTAGTATATCTGTTATAATTATTGAAACAATACTGCACTAGGATTAACTAAAGTCTGTCGTTTGCATTAGGGTTTACTCAGTGTGGTATGTTCTATGGTTTTAGTAATGAATAATGTCATGAATCTGTCATTACAAAATCATCTCACTGCCCTAAACATACCTTGTGTTTCACCTATGTATCCTTCTCCTTCCCCCAAAAGGCAACCACTGACTTTATTACTGTCTCCACAGTTTTGACCTTTCTAGAATGCCATACACTTGGAATCATACAGTACATAGCCTTTTCAGACTGGCTTTTTTCACTTAGCAATATCCACTTAATGTTCATCCCTGTCTTTTCGTGGCTTGATGGGTCTTTTCTTTTGAGTACTAAATAATATGCCATTGTATGGATGTACCAAAGTTTGTTTATCCATTGACATATTGTAGGACCTTCTGGCTGCTTCCACGTTTTGGCAATATGAACAAGCCTGCTATAAACGTTCATGTGCAGGATTGTGTGTGCATGTAAGTTTTCAACGCATTTGGGTACCTACCAAGGAGAATGACTGCTGGATCATATGGTATGAGTATGCTTAATTTAGTAAGAAACTGCCAAGACATATTCCACAGTAGCTGTACCATTTTGCATTACCACCAGCAATGAATGAGAGAGTTCCTGCTTTTCCACAGCCTTACCACAGCCTTACCAGCATTTGGTGGTGTCAATGTTTTGGATTCTAACAACGCCAATAGGTACATAGAGGTATTTCATTGTTGTTTAAATTGCAATGCCCAAAGGACCCATGTTGTTGAGCATCTTTTCATATTCCATCTGAATATCTTCTTTGCTGACGAGTCTGTTCAGACTCTTTGCCCATTTTTCAGTTGGGTGGTTTGTTTTCTTAGGATTGAGTTTTTGCATATTTTGGGTGCAAGTCTTTTATCAGGTATGTGTTTTATAAATATTTCTCCCAGTCTATGCTTTGTCTTCTTCCTTCTCTTTAACATCACTGTTTTAAAATGTTAAGATGATATTACCAGCTATACTATCCACACGCTTTGTTCCTTTACTTTTCATCTCATTCTGTGGGAACTTACAATTTTCACTGTTTACAGAGATATTCAGATTCTCAAATGGAGACTCTGATTTCTTGAATCTGGAGATTAAAATGTCAAGATACATACAAATATATAGAGCTATATTCTATTTACACCAAAAACATTCTTAAAGATTACCCTTTGGCTTTATATCTTGCACAATACAATTTACATACATAGGTTTTTTTTTAGATGTACTTACTGTGTAGTTATTATTTTTTCCCAAGTTATATTTTTGTATAAAATTATTAAATCAGATGTTTCCTTTGTCAAGCATTTACATTTGAATTCTGGCTTACAGAATTAATTTCTTTCATTTAATTACTTGTCCATGAGGCATATTACCAGATACTGCATATGTTTACATGTATCCAATCTTTTTAAAGTGCAAATAATACTCTTCACAAAAGTAAGAAATTGATCAGTCACAGGAGAAAAACAAGAACAGTGAACATATCCTGGAGAATTATTTTTTTAAAAAGTCATGCTATATTATAGAGTAGTTAAAAGGTAGGCTATAGCTGAGATAGTCCAGGTGATTTAACTTTTTATAAAACAGATATTCTTTTAGGAAACCTGGTATTTTGTAACATGCTGGGTCCCAGAGTCCATACTACAAAGATGATCCTAAGCACAATTTGACCCAGAACAGGCCCTGGGTCCTAACAGCCAGCTTGTCTTTTAGAAATATAATTCTGCACAGCCTGTGGTTACTCCAGCCTATAAAATATGGGGGCAGGGGGCACCTGGGTGCCTCAGTCAGTTGAGCTTCTGACTCTTGATTTTAGCCCAGGTCATGATCCCAGGGTTGTGGGATTGAGCCCATGTTGGGCTTTGCAGTGAGTGTGGAGCCTGCCCGGAATCTCTCTCCTCCCTCTGAGCCTCTCACCTGCTCTCTCTCTCTCTTTCTCTCTGTCTCTCTAAAATAAAAATAACTAAATAAAAATTTAAAAATAAACTATGGAACTTAAAAGGAGGATTATAGGTTGAAAAGAACACTTGATAATATGCTCTCAATGTTAAAGAGATTAAACTTACTCTGCCCATCTCTTCATTCTTAAAATGAGTATTTTAAAGCTGGTGGTTAAGTCCAGAATTTGAGGAATTAGTGCCAATTAAGGCATATCCTACATGGTTATTAATAATATGCTGCTGATCTGCCTGAAAAAATGAAGCAGACACAGATGCTTCCCAAGTTAGTATCAGCGTTTGCAAAGGAAGGTCATGTCCGTTTCCGTGGCGCTGGCGGTCTCAGGGTTGGAAGGGACCATGGGTTTGGCATCCAGACCGGGCCCAGTGGAGGGTGCAAGCAGGCTGCAGCACGCGGGGTAGTGATTTAGTCTCCTCTAACAAAACCAGCTAACTCATTCTTGGGGGATATTTGAATAGTGGTTTCTGCTTATGGAAGCATTACAAATCCATTACCAAATTCAATCTTAACAACTTAGAAGAGAAAAATGTTACTGTCCCTATTTTATATATGGGAAGAGAGAGAGAGAGATGGAGAGAGAGAGAGAGAGAGAAGGAACTTGCCCAGGGTTGTACAGTGTGCTACCACTGAGTTAAGACATTTGGTCCAGGTTCCTTCCATCCTTATTCTTCGTTTGTGCAGAGCAATAATCAGGAAGCCCTGGACACTGGTCACATCAGGTCTTCTTAAAACCCTTTCGCTATTCTAACAGGGTAATGCCGAAGCATTGAGTTACCCAGCTCAGTTTTGTATTATCTCATTTAAAGGACCATCTGAGGTTTTCATCAGTATGTTGAGTCTCAGAGACTTGATTTGTTTCTGGGAGGGGGTGGGGTGGGGGAAATTCCTGAAACACACAGAAACCTGCATATGAAAGTGTTAGGACTGCCTCTGCAGTTACGAGAGTGAGAAACCTGATGGATGCAAGCATTGAACAGAGAACTGAAAACTAGCCTGCTCAGTGGAATAGCTTATTATTTACCTTTGAAATGGAATGAATGGTTTCAGCTCGCTTATCTCTTTTCAGGAAAGGAAACAAAAGCCCCACCCACAACCACACCTTCCAGCAGGTCCAACAGTCTCTGAACACAGCCGGATCCTCAGAGCATGATGTTCCTAAAGAACTGTTCCACGGCGCTGGGTTTCCAGTTAATGTGCACTTGAAGATGATTAAATCTCAAGTACTAACATCTAGTCCCATCAAAATAAGATTCAGGATTGAGCAAAGAAGAGCGGATGAATCTTCCCATCCTGATGTTCAGATGTTTAACTGGGGCTGTGGAGAGTGCCCCCTGGGAGTACAACAAAGCCGATTTTAAACTTGGAAGGTTTCCTTTTTCATGAATGTGAGATCATACACAAGAAGAAGTAATATGTGACTTCAAAAAATCTTTAGGGATGTAGGTCTGATCATCTCTATAAATACCGTTTTATGCTTTAATGAAAAAAATAAACTGAGTTATGATGAGTTCTATTGTATTACTTTTTTATTTACTTCATCTTCAGATTGAGGAATCTACTGGTCAAAACACGCTGTTACTTGGATTTAAAGTATTTTGCAACCTAATGCGACAGAGCAGGTGAGAGGGGAAAATATAAAAATAATTAAGACACAAGGTAGCAAATAGGAAAATAATAGCCACATGTGTTCATATTATCAAATTACTGAATGCACTTGGAATTGCACTGTCAATACAGAACTTTACCTTTGGAAATACTTTATTGGTTATTTCCTTGTTACAATATGGAAACACCCACGATTACAAGCACTGTATCATTTGAGGTCTCATATCGTAGCATCCTGATTTTATCTGCAACTTGCTCTATGCCCACTGGGTTCACTTGCTTTTTCCCCTTTCCTGCCATCTGCCAACTATGTTTCCACAGAGGCAAATGAGGGTCAGAGTAATAAATTTCATTCTCCAAGGTTTCCAGATTGGGAATAAGTATCACATCCCCCCCCCCCCCCCGCCCCACTTGTCAGGAAATAAAATTGCAACACAAAAGCATTTTTTGGTAATGTGAACCTTTGGTGATGTGATGATGAAACACCAGCAAAATAGTCTTGATTTGTTTCTAATAGCATTTCTTGCTTTGAGAATTAAGTGCACCATTATCGGGCCTGCACAAGATTATTTAATAGAACCGTGGTTCTCCATCTCTTTTTCTACTATAGAAACTCAAAACATAGCAATTGAAAGAGGCAAAAAACACACAAAAAAATTCTTAAGACATGCTTATGGTTCTATGCTTTCATCCAAGTCTTAGATATCATGCTGTGGCTGAAATAATTAAATTAAAAAGAAGGAGAAATTTTTTTCAGTTAAGAGTCTCTCGCAGTGGGAAAAGGAACATTAAAATATAGCAGTCAAGGGGCGCCTGGGTGGCTCAGTCGGTTGAGCATCTGACTTCAGCTCAGGTCATGAACTTGCGATTTGTGAGTACGAGCCCCGCGTCAGGCTCTGTGCTGACAGCTCAGAGCCTGGAGCTGCTTCTAATTCTGTGCCTCCCTCTCTCTCTGCCCCTCCCCTGCTCATGCTCTATCTCTGTCTGTCTCTCAAAAGTAAATAAAATGTTAAAAAAAATTTAAAATACAGCAGTCAAACTTGGAAATCCTCTACTTTATTCCAGAAAACCCAATAAAAAGTACACATTGATTAAAACAAAACACCTTAAGTTCTGACCTCCATGATATTTTTTCTTCACACTTAAAGATTCCGGTACTGTGATTCTGCAGTTTTGTTAATGATTAATTTGTGTAATTTCTAGAAGCAGATATGCTGGATGAAATCCAATCTCTTCAGAAAACAAAGGCCATTCCTTAAAAAAGAATGGCATCAGAAAATTTCATTTATCTTTAATAACAGTAAAAGGTACTCTGTTACTGGGGAGAAAATAGATTGACATAAAACAATTTGGAGCTACTTGCATGGAACGTAGGCGTCACTGACCTTGATTTCATTATTACCATTGAATCATCTGATATTCTCAGCCAATCTGATAATTTTCAACAGCCTACCAATCGCATGAATCACAAATCGTAAGAAATCAGAAAAAAAAAACCAGAATATCTTACATGTTCTTAAAGGTTTTTACCAATTTCATTGTGTAGTTTTTTGCTAAAGCTAATATAAGAAGTATTAAATGTGTCTATGCTCCTGACTTTGCTGGATAAGAAAAATAAAGAAAAAAAATCAGTACTTTCCTGAGTTCCAGACGAATACCATATTGTTTTGCTAACCTTTGTCTCCCTAAGTTTTGGTTGCCATCTCTGAAAACCAGGCCGCTGAATGAAATTGGTACTCTTTCGAATGTGCAGAAAATTCTTCATGTATTTCAAAGCCTTCTTGGCAGAGGCGAGGTGTTTGTGTATGCTGCTGTTATTGTGTATAACTGTGTGGGAGCCTGATATCTGGTAGGGATCAGAGTACCAAGAGAAGGGTACGCGTTATTAAAATAAATGCAATATTCATCTCTGCAAATACTTGAACACAAAAAAGTAATGGTCAAACTACCAAGCAGCACTCTCTAACCTCAGACCCTATCAGAAGGTATGCTGCTACAGGAAATAAGACAGATGCAATAAAATGAAAACGAAGAGAATGAAGAACATGGGCAAAAAATCAAATAGGCAACTATCTATGTGACTAAATGTCATTGTTTGGTCAATACTAATTTTGGTAATATTAAAATGAAAAATAAGATGTTGACTTTGATTCAAACACGATTTACAGAAATTAAATATATAAGCATACTTAATAACGTCCAAGGGAAGGATCCTTAAAACATTAGGTCCAATATGTTCTTAGTCCACTTATTTTGTTAAATTCCTCCATCAGGATGTCTTAATAAGGCCAGTAACTAATTATTTTGAAATAAAACAACTTGAAAAATCCCAGTAATTCTGCACGGGTCTCTTAAATAGATGGAGTTTACTTACATACACTATGCAATTTGAATATCTACTCAGAAGACCCATGTTGTTCCAAAATTGTATTTCATTTGCATGGTATCTCTTAGATTACACAAGTTAAATCTATTTAAATTGCAAAATTGTTACATATATATAGCAACGCTTAAAGCTTTTTATTTTCACTTCCGCTTTTACTGCAAACTTGACAAGGATGCCATCAGCAAGGTACTATCTGAAGACTCATAGATGTTGGAGCTAATAAATACATTTTAAAAGCAATACATATGGCTTTTAAAAGCAATAAATATTGATGATTATTTTATAATGGTTGTCTCTCTATAATATATATGTACTCTGCTTTAAAGAAAATTTTAAAATTTAAACAGGTGGTAGCAAATGGGCATTAGCTAACAGAAATTTAGCACCCAAAACTATTCCTTTCTGGATTTTCTAATGTGCCTAGCTTTTGAGTTTTACTGGTAGCCCAATAACTGACTAATACACTCTCTTGTTTCATATATTTTTGTAGGAGGAGAAGGTAATTGGGGATTACCCAATTGTGAAGCCAGTTCTCTGAAAGCTTCCTGACTACTGAAAGAGAAAATTAAATGAATTTGGTGATGGGAAGAATTACCTACTAATTATCTGGCTATTTTTACACTGGGCCATAATTTATCTTAGTTCCTAGCAATCAAATGCTGATAAATATAATCAAGTCATTGTTATTCTTTGCATGAAGCAGATTTTCTCTCTTAAAAAATGTTAATTCCAGTAGAGAAAAGACACACTGTTATATTAGTTTCAGGTGTACAATACAGTGTTTCAACAGCTGTATACATTACTCAGTGCCCACTGTGATCGTATAATCTGACTCCTCATTACATCAATCTGACTCCGCATTTCACACATCCACTCCCACCGGTAACCATCAGTTTGTTCTCTATAGTTAAGAGTCTTTTTTTAGTTTGTCTTGTTTTTGTGTATTCATCTGTTTTGTTTCTTAAATTCTGCATATGAGTGAAATCATATAGTATTTGTCTTTCTCTGACTTATTTCACTTAACATTGTACTCTCTAGCTCCATCCATGCCTTGCAAATGGCAAAGTTTCATTCCTTTTGATGGCTGAGTAATATTCTATTGAAAATATTCTGAGTAATATTTTATATATATACATATATATATATACATATATATGTGTATATACATATATATGTGTGTGTGTGTATATATATATATATATATATATATATATATATATAACATCTTCTTTATCCATTCATGGGCAGCTTTCATAATTTGGCTTTTGTAGATAACGCTGCTGTAAGCACAGGGGTGCATGTATCCCTTTGAATTAGTGTTGTTGTATTCTTTGGGCAAATACCCAGTGTGCGATTACTGGATCCTAGGGTAGTTCTATTTTTCACTTTTTGAGGAATCTCCAGACTGTTTTCCACAGTGGCTGCACCAGATTGTATTCCCACCAAAAGTGCACAAGGGTTCCTTTCTTTCCGAATCCTTACCAACGCCTGTTGTTTCTTGTGTTTTTTACTTCAGCCATTCTGGCAAGTGTCAGGTAATATCTCATTGTGGTTTTGTTATGCATTTCCCTGATGATGAATGATATTGAGAATCTTTTCACGTGTCTGTTAGCCATCCAGATGTCTTCTTTAAAGAAATGTGTATTCATGTCTTCTGCCCATTTCTCAATTGGGTTGTGTGTTTTTTTTCTGTTTGTTTGTTTTGAGTTGTACAAGTTCTTTATATGTTTTAGACACTAATCCTTTATCTCTATGTCATTTGCAAACATCTCCCATTCTTCATGTTGTCTTTTAGTTTTGTTGATTGTTTCCTTTGCTGTGCAGGTTTCTTTCATTTTGATGTAGTCCCAATAGTTAATTTTTTCTTTGTTTCTCTTGTCTCAGAAGATATATTTAAAAAACATATATTTGTATAGTTGATGTCAGAGAAATTACTGCCTGTGCTCTCCTAGGATTTTTGTGGTTTCAGGTCTCACATTTAGATCCTTAATCCATTTTTACTTTATTTTTGTGTATGGCGTAAAGAATGGTCTAGTTTCACTCTTTTGCATGTAGCTGTCCAGTTGTTCTCTAACATCACGGTCTTATCCCATTGAATCTTTTTTCCTCTTTTGTGGAAGATCAATTAACCATACAGTTATGGATTTATTTCTGGGCTTGGTATTCTGTTTCATTGATCTATTTTTGTGCTAGTATCATACCGTTTTGATTACTAAACCTTTGTAGTATACCTTGAAATCTAAGATTGTGATACCTCCAGTTTTGTTCTTTTTCAAGACAGTTTTGGCTATTTGGGATCTTTTATGGTCATGTACAAATTTTAGGACAGTTTGTTCTAGTTCTGGGAAAAATGCTTTCGGTATTTTGATAGGGGTCACATTAAATATAGATTGTTTTGGGTAGTATACACATTTTGACAATATTTGTCCTTCCAATCCATGAATATGGAATCTCTTTCCATTTGTTTGTGTCATCGTCAGTTTCTTTCATCCATATTTTATAGTTTTCAGAGTATAGGTCTTCTACCTCCTAGTTAAGTTTATTTCTAGTCATTTTCTTATTTTTGGTGCAACTGTAAATGGGATTGTTTTCTCAATTTCTCTTTCTGCTACTCCATTATTAATGTATAGAAATCCAATGGATTTATGTATATTGATTTTGTATCCTGTGACCTTACTGAATTCATTTATTACTTCTGGTAGTTTGTTGGTGGGGTCTTTAGGGTTTTCTATATACAGTATTATCTCATGTGCAAATAGTGAACATCATACTTCTCTACCAATTTGGATGCCTTTAATTCTTTTTTCTTATCTGATTGCTGTGGCTAGGACTTCCAGTATTATGTTAAATAAAAGTGGTGAGAGTATACATCCTTGTCTTGCTCCTGATGTTAGGTGAAAAGCTTCATTTTTTTCACCATTGCCTATGATATTAGCTGTGGGTTTTTTTATATAGGGCCCTTATTACACTGAGGTATGCTCCCTCTAAACTTACTTTGTTGAGGATTTTATCACGAAGGGGTGACGTACTTTCTCAAATGCTTTTTCTGCATCTATTGAAATGACATGTGGTTTTTATCCTTTCTCTTGTTGATGTGTTGTATCACATTGACCAATTTGTGAATATTGAACCATACTTGTACTTCAGGAATAAATCCCACTTAATAGTGGTGAGTGAATTTTTAAATATATTGTTGCACTTAATTTGCTAATGTTTTGTTAAGTATTTCACATTTATGTTCATCAGAGTTGTTGGCCTATAGGTCTCTTTTTTTGGAGTGTCTTTATCTGGTTTTTGTATCAGGGCAATGCTGACCTCATAGAATGAATTCAGAAGGTTTCCTGTTCTGTTTTTTTGGAATAGTCAGAAAAGAATAGGTGTTAACTCTTCTTTAAATGTTTGATAAAAATCACCTGGGAAGCCATCTGATACTGGACTTTTGCTTGTTGGGACTTGAATTTTGTTTTGTTTTTACTGTCAATTCCATTGCTGGTAATTGATCTGTCCAAATTTTCTTTCTTCTTCATTCAGTTTTGGGAGTTTCTATGTTTCTAGAAATTTATTCATTTCTTCTACGTTGTCCAATTTGTTGGCATATAATTTTCCATAATGTTCTGTTATAGCCTTTGTATTTTTGTGGTGTCAGTTGCTATTTCTCCTCTTTCACTTCTGATTCTGAGTCCTTGATTTTTTAATGAGTTTGGCTAGACAGTCAGCAATTTTGTTGATCTTTTTAAAGAACCAGCTCCTGGTTTCACTGATCGGTTCTGCTGTTTTGTTTTGTTTTGTTTTGTTTATAGTTTCTATTTCACTTATTTCTTTCTGCTCTAATCTTTATTATTTCCTTCCTTCTACTGGTTTGGGGTTTTGTCTCTTCTTTTTCTAGTTCTGGTAGGTGTAAAATTAGATTGTTTATTTGAGATATTTCTTGCTTCTTGAGGTAGGCTTGTACTGCTATAAACTTCCCTCTTGGAACAGCTTTTGCTGCATTCCAAAGATTTTGGACTCTTGTTAATTCATTTTCAGTTACCTCCATGTATTTTTTTTTATTTCCTCTTTTATTTTTTGGTTGACCCATTCACTATTTAGTAGCATGTTATTTAACTGCCATGTAAGTGTGCTATTTCCAGATTTGTTTCTTGTGGTCGATTTCAAGTTTCATAGTATTGTGGTTGGAAAAGATGCATCACATGCCTTCAATCTTTCTGAATTTGTTGAGATCTGTTTTGTGGCCTAATATGTGATCTATTCTGAAGAATGTTGAATGTGCACTTGAAAAGAATGTGTATTCTGCTGTGTTAAGATACAATGTTCTCTATATATCTGTTAGATCCAGCTGGTCCAAAGTGTCATTCAAAGACACTGTTTCCTTGTTGATTTTCTGTTTGGATGATCTATCCATTGATGCAAGTGGGGTGTTAAAGTTCCCTACTATTATTGTCTTACTATCAATTACATTTTTTGTTTGTTATTAGCTGCTTTATGTTTTTGGGTACTTCCATGTTGGGTGCATAGTTATTTATAATTATTATACCTTTTGTTGGATTGTTCCCTTTATGATTACATAGTGTCCTTCTTTGTCTCTTGTTATAGTCTTTGTTTTAAACTGTATTTTGCCCAATAGAAGTACTGCTACCCCAGCTTTCTTTTCACTTCCATCTGCATGATAAATGCTTATCCATTCCTTTACTTTCAAACTCCAGGTGTCTTTAGGTCTGAAATGAGTGTCTTGTAGGCAGCATATACATGGGTCTTGCATTTTTTATTTATTCTGTCACTCTCTGTGTTTTGATTGGAGCATTCAGTCCATTTATATTTGAAGTAATTATTGATAGACATGTATTTACAGACAGATTTGTTGACAGATTTGTGGTTGTTTTTGTAGTTCTTCTCTATTCCTTTCTTCTCTTGTTCTCTTCTTTCATGGTTTGGTGGCCTTCTTTAGTAATATACCTGGATTCCTTTGTCTTTATTTTTTGCATATCTATTACTGGGTTTTGATTTATGGTTACCATTAGGTTTGTATATGACATCTTCAGCATATAGCAGTCTATATTAAGTTAATTGTTTCTTAAGTTTGAACTCATTCTTTACTCTTCTCCCTCTACCCCACATTTTCAGTATATGGAGTCATAGCTTACTTTTTTTTTTATTTTGTCTATCCCTTGACTGATTTTTATAGATATAGTTAATTTTACTGCTTTTGTGTTTCCCAATTTTCTGACTCCTAATTATGGTCTTTCCTTTCAACTCAAAGAGTTCCCTTTAACATTTATGGTAGAGCTGGTATCATGGTCATGAATTTCTTAACTTTGGTTCATCTGGGAAACCCTTTAGCTCTCCTTATTCTGAATGATAGCCTTGCTGGATAGTTTTTTGGCTTCAGGTTTTTGGTTTTTTTTTTTTCTTTCAGCATTTTGAATATATTATGCCATTCTCTTCTGGCCTGCAAAGTTTCTACTAAAAAATTATCTGATGCCTTTATGGGGTTTCCATTGTATGTAACTGTTTTCTTTTCTCTTGTTTCTTGTAAAATTCTCTCTTTATAACCACTCTTTGCCATTTTAATCATTATTTGTCTTGTGGGATTTCTTGGGTTGACTTTGTTGGGGGCTCTCTGTGCTTCATGGATCTGGATTTCTGTTTCCTTCCCCAGATTTGGGAAGTTTTCAGCTCCTATTTCTTCAAATAAACTTTCTTCCCCCTTTTCTTTCTCTTATCCTTCTGGAATCCATAAAATGCAAATGTTACTATGCTTGAGGCTGTCACTGAGCTCCCTAAATCTATTTTAATTCTTATTTTTCTCTCTCTTGTTCAGCCTGATTGCTTCACATTACTCTGTCCTCCAGGTCACTGATTTGTTCTGCTTCCTAGTTTACTATTTATTCCATCTAATGTATTTTTAATTTCACTTATTGAGCCCTTCATCTCTGATGAGTTCTTTTTTATATTTTCGATCTCTTTGTTAGGGGATCTTACTGAGGTCCTCCACTCTTCTCTCAAGTCCAGTGAGTATCTTTATGACTATTACTTAAAATTCTCTATCAGGTGTATTACTTATCTCTGTTTCATTTAGGTCTCTTTCTGTAACTTTGCCCTGTTCTTTCATTTGGGACATATTCCTCTGTCTCCCCATTTCATCTAACTCATTGTGTCTGTTTCTATGTGTTAGGAAAGTCAGCTACTTCTTCTGCTCTTGAAACAGTGGCCTTATGAAGATGAGGTCCTGTGGTGCCCTGTAGTGCAATGTCCCCTGTTCACCAGAACCTGGCACTTCAGGCATGTCTCGTATGTGTGTTGTGTGTCCCCCACTGTTGTGGCTGAACCACTTTTGCCTTCAGTCCAGTTGTCTGCAATGGCTCTCTCTGCCTGTTGTGGGCATTGTTTGGCCCCTGTGTTGTTAATGGGCTGGTATAGGGATGCCTTGGGTTAACCTGAGTCAGCCCAGGCATTTTCCAGAGATATAGTAGCACTGAACTGCAGGAAAATGTGGGGGTGGGGCACAGGGTGCCAGCAAGGTCTGCACTGGTGTGCGGGGACCTGCAGCTGCCAGATCAAGGCAGGCCAGGCTAGAAAGGTGGATTTATAGAAGGAATATGGAGGTGGGACACAGGTATTAACAAGATTTGCCCATGTCTTCTCTGGGAGGGAACCTGGATGAAGGCCTGGCTGGAGGGAGTGTTTCCTCAGGAGAACACTTGGGCAGGGTGGGCTTTTAGCAACCTAAGTAGCAAGTGTTGGCACAGAGCTGCTTCCTGCAGGTGTCCCTGTGTTTGTGCTGGGAGGTAGGAGAAGGAAATGGTGCCCAGCAGCTCCTTTGTTCCTGGAGAAGTCTCCCAAGGATCCCTGCCCCTCTAGCACATGCCCTTGGATTAGTAAACAAATCTGCCTCCTGTATATCCCAGGCATTTTTCAAACTGCTGCTTCTGTGCTCTATCTCCCCGGAGCTATTTGTCATGCTATCTTTTTAGCAGGGACTCAGTTTTCTCTCACCCTCCTGACTCTCCCAGGAGCCTGCTGATTTTTAAAGTTCTAGGTTTGAAACCCCACTGGTTCTAAGAACTTGTGAAATTTGCCCCTTCTGTTTTGCAAAGCCAAATGTTATGGGGATTCATCTTTTCTGTTTGGGCTCCCTGGTGTGAGAGTCTGTTTCTCTCTTAGCTCTGCCACAACATCCCTCCCTCCAGCTGAGGGTTCTGCAGTCCCTAGAGCTCCTGACTGCATCACCTCCCTTCCCCCCCTCCTCAATGTGGCCTCTTTACATTTAGCCATGGAGAGTAGTCAGGTCATTTTCTGGGTTATTCGCACTGATGTGGCTGCTATCTAGCTGTATCTGTGGGACAAGATGAGCTTAGGGTCTTCCTAATCTTACCAGAAGTCTCTTTCTCCTCTCCTCCTCCTCCTTTTTTTTTTTTTTTATTACAAATTGAAGTGTAGAAATGCTGGAATCTGTCAACTAAGTCATTAGCTCCATTTTTACTTTCAGTGAATCTTGAGCTTTTTGTATAGATAGGTTACCCTTAAGTAGAGTATGTTCCTTCTACTCCAACCCTCAAGGCAAAAAAAAAAAAAAAAAAAAAAAAACAGGAATCTGAAGGATGACCTCCATAGCCAAGGTTTCCAGAAGACACCACAACTGCTCCACTGGAAGCAAATATCCTGGGGATATTTTCAAGGTCAAGCTTACTTGCCTTCAACTACTTACTCCTCACACATAGGCACACATGAGCACACACATACATACACAAAAGATTTTAAATACAAAATTAAAAATTAAGGAAGTGAAAATATGCCCATTTTAAACACGGTGAGCCCACTTCCTCCCTGCTGTTGCATCTGAAAGTGAGAAGGACCTGAAAGTGAGAGCATCTTTCCCCCTCAGGGGACCAGGTGCTGTGACTGGCTGCCTCGTTAGTCACCTGTATGTGGTGGGCAGGAAGGGCAGTCTCAGAGCAGGAAGCAGGGAAAATAGGGTAATTCCAGCTACCAGGGGTTCCACAGGGAGCACTTACAGGCATCATGTGCCTTGACTCAGCCCCCGTGCATACTGGATTTTAAAGCGTGCAAAGGGAATGCAAATCATGAGCTGACAGATATCAGGTTCTGTGCAGTGAGCAGTTGGCAGGTTCTTCAGACGAGGAGGATGTACTTTGGGATCTCAAATGAAGAAGACAAGTTTCTATGTAACAAAGGTGAGAAAAGAAGAATACATGAACAAGGTCCTCAAAAATCTCTTCCTTTACTTGCAACTCAGAAAACAGCATCCTTATTCCTCTGGAGTTCAAAGTAAAAAATAAAACTAAACATAAAACATGAGTCTGAATAGCAACCCCTCTTCTCTCTCTCTCTAGATGTTTTGTAGAACTTGCACAGAATAGCATGGCCATGGAAGGTGATAGAGCATATTTCTTAGAATGGTCTCCAACTCCAGACACAGGGATCATTCATTCCTGTGTTTGACAAACCCCTATGAGCTGCAAGATGTTATCCTGCCGAGTGATATTAAATGGCTGTGTCTACATACTACTTATATACACAAGTAAAAAGTTGAATAGCCTCTCAGATTTTGAGAGAATAACACTAACATTCTGATTTAGTGGAATATTTTTGTGTTCTACATATTATAAACACAATGAATATCAACAGATTTATCAAATCCTTTCATGAAATTTCTATAGCCAAAGCTTTCTCTTCCCCCAAAGAGTAACTCTTCAGGTGGTTCTTTTTGTTGATAGTTCATGTTGTGCATTATGTTGACAAAGTAGAGAGCAACCAGACCATTTCACTCATCTGTTAGAATATATTTTTCCCACCAAATTCCCCAATTCACAGAAATGGCATGGTTTATTTATAAAAGCATTGTAACTGAACACAATATTTTTTTTTTTCTATTTATGTTAGCTCTTCAAAAGGAAGAAGCATCGCTTGCTCAGCACTCTGTCCATCACAGCCTTCGGTACAGTGCGAAGAGAAAGTTTGCCGAAGGAGTTGTGGAGAGAAGGTCCCATTTTATGGGCTGTGATTTTAATGCTGTGGCTACATGTTCCTTTCGAAGTTTTGCTGTATTTCCCCTTCATTGCTGTCCTGTGACTACAACTGTATACTCTGAGGTGTCTGCTTTTAAACAAGAACCTATACCCAACTGTCACGCCATCTAAGGATGGCTCTCCGTTTTGTCTTTCTAATGTATGTGCTTCAGCCTCATCCTATGCCAATACCTGAAATATCAACACCACACATACCTTTGTGTAGACTCCTCACCTACTGATCAATTTCCCAGCCCACAATGTCATCTGGCACTTCAGAGCTGCAGGAAATGTCATGGTCTGGAATTTTGTTCCTCTAGTAAGGGCTGTGGTGGCTAACACTGTTTGTTTGCTTTTCCTTTTAGACTAAAAAATATCTTTATTGTGCCCTCCCTCTTGAAACAGAATTGGAGTCGGTATAGACTTTTAAGATGTCAGTGATTTCTCCTGAGCACTTTTGTCTCCTGGTTTCCATGGGTGCTTTAAGATGCAAATTGTTCATCTGACAGTGGTCCCCTACAGGTTACTCTTACCACCCTTCTCTTTGTTTTGCAGTTTTGTTATATTGTCACCAGGTGTAAATCTTTTTATTTATTTTTGTTAAAATTTGGTGAGCCTCCTGAATGTGGGGACGGGTGAGTTTTTCTGATTCTGCCAAAGGCTCATCTATCTTTGTACTTTGCCTCCTGCCAGTTCTTTCTTCTGTCTCTAACAACTTTCGTTAGCTTAGGCAAGGGTGCTGTCTGTCCACCATCCAAGCTTCTTGGTCTCTTTTCCTACTCTTGACTTCTTTGCCTGCTTTGTAATCTGTATGGCTCTCTATCACCTCCTTACTAGTGTCTACAAGTTGCAGGACGTTTCATCTCATGTATCAAAGCTTTGCTCCTTAGACTATACTTTATGTTGAATATTGAATTTATATCTTATGCACTGATCCCTTTATTTCATTCAATATGACTTCTGAAAAACCTTGCATCATTTTAAAACCCCATTTCCTGTCATTTCTATTGTTCTATTTCTGAAATTGTTCTATTTCTGAAAAATCAAACTCCGAATTCTTACTCTGCCCGCAGCCTTATAATTGTTCTAAACTCAGATCCTTTATTCCGACTGTACTAGTCCTTCAGCCTCATGGCTGCCCTTGTCTACATTTATTATTTTTTACCAGTATAATGAAAACAACGCCCCTGCTGTGATTTACTCCTCAATTCTGATCCTTCTCCCTTACTCTCAGTAGAATACTTCCATAACAAAAATGTGATTATTATCCCCTCCTCAATTTGTCTATTTAACAGATCCCCATTACTTCTTCACGAAATGCAAGGAGCTCACAACAATCTAAAACTGGACTATATCTGCAGCTAATCTCACCCATGCACTCTACAATGCTCCAAGTCTATACAAACTGAACGATTTTAATTACCCATATGACCAGTACTTATTCCATTTTGCTGTGTCCTTTCATGTCAAATATTCTATTGAAATACCCTCCTCAACTAGCCACAGTTCACCCTACACACGCGTGCACACGTACACACATGGTTTCCCTCCTAATCAATTCCTAGTTTTCGTTTTAGTAATCCACTGAAGTGTCTCTTCCCACTGGGAACCAACCCGTGTCCCACAGTAAATCGAGTCGTTTCTTTGTGCTACATACCATCCCGTTTATACTCCTAGTCTATAATTTGCACATAATCCACTGTATTCATCCCCCCCCCCCATTATATTACTGGTGCCTTATCAGTACAGAGCGTCTCTTATCTTTGTATCTTTGGTAGCCACTGGAGTATCTTCCATGTTGTTGGCAATAAGGGAAGAAAGTCAAATGGATGAATATCTAAAAAGGCTGTCCTTCTTACCCCTCAAACTGCCAATGCTGCACTTACTCCCGAGACCCTCTTCTCTCCCTCCTCACCTCTATAGCATGTGGTTGGCATCTTTATTGAAGACTTACAGAACTAACTCTATTTTGTCAGAAGGAAAAATGGAGCAAGTATCTCAAACAAAACTTATTCGGTACTCTGAGCTTCTTGGGTCTAGGAACTTTACCAAAAAAAAATGTGCATTCATCATCAGAAGATAGTCACTGAGCAGTTCTGTATAAATTTGATTCCAGGATTCCTTCCACTTCCAGTCCCGCCCACACTCACCCCACCCCCACACATTTTATCAGCAGGTAGCAGAGTCCTTTCCATTATCAGCAGTGGGTGCTAGCAAGGATGTTCAATCAAGCTCCATCAGATACTTTTAATTTAATCTGCAAAGTATATGCATTTCTTTGGGTTAGAAAGGCAGTCTGATTAGCTTGCTTTTACTTTTGCATCTGCTGTTCATGACACATTCTAGGAAATAAAGAATACGGACCCATTGATGCCCAACAACCAAACTGTAGCCATGCCTTTTGCAAGTGGCCATTTGAACCAGGACTATGGATAGCCAAATGTGAAATGCAAGAAGGAAAAGCTTCCTAACAAATAAAAGCATTAGGCGTATAATACCTTAAACAAGAAATGCCACACAGCCCAAGGATTAATTCAATTAGCATTACATAAATGTTCTGTGAAAACTGAATTACCTCCCATCTCACAGTTTGAGATAACATCCTGTCATCCATCATCGCTGGGAAAATCATGGGTTCCCCAGCCCAATTCACATTGAGATAATTATGCCAGCTAATAAGAAATGTCAAGGAGTAAATATATTCCACAACACTAATTTTATACATATTTTAAGCCTGATACTTAAACCTGTTACAGCCTTATCCAGAAGGAAAGAAGAAAAGACGATGAAGAAAAGACAACCAAGAAATCTATGTAGATTCTTTTTAATTTTCTCAATTCTTCAACCCAATCTATAATTTTATGATTCTGTGGATTCTTCCTATGGCTACAGTCTTTGGAAAAATTACAGGAAGGAACTATTAACATTCACTTCTTGTCTAGGAAGGATTAAATTCAAGAATCCTCATTAGATATAAAAGGGATGGTGACGGAGTCCTAAAAGCGTCTCTCATTCCATTAAAATTAAATTCCTTCTTCTGATATTTTAGGCAGGAAGTCTTCTGACTTATGTTTCTCTCCCCTCCCATAGTGGTTACCTTTCTTCTCATTCGCTCTATGTCCCATAGCCTGGTCATCACAGCCTGGCCACAAAGAGCATGTTAGAGGTACCCATAGGTATACCAGAAAACATCCAAATGGCATCCTGGATACTAGACTCAATCAGTTACCAATGAAACTTATTATTTCCAGGATATGTCTCTATGATAGGACAGAATAGCAAATAATGTGTATTATCTACTAACCCTCTACATTTTATTTAGAAGACTTTAAAAATTATCAAGAGCATTAATAGTATTTCCTTAGGGAAAACTAACTTTGATGGCAATCATGAAAAAAAATACTCATGGAAAAATCAGGAATAATCTTTCTTTTAATTTGGATTTTAATTTTATCCATCATAATATCATTTTGTACAAGTGTGTGTCATGCAGTTCTCAAGCACCGTGTCCATTAAAAATAATTTGAAAACAGAATTAATGTCACATAATTCACCTTTTCATAATGTTCTATAATTACAGATTCTAAAAACTGAAATTAGCAAATTAACAAGAAATTTTCATGTAAGATGTTATTATGTAAGTTTTTATTTTTAAGAAATGAAAGAGAAGAGAATCTGCATCCATGAACATATTCTAATTAAATGATAATGACTACTATTATTAGTTGCAAATATATACTCTCAGTTTTCAGGGGCTCAATGAACAGGTATAAAACTGAAAGCAGATTTGGCCTAACTAAGACTATGCTTTTCCAGGATAAGTATCTTTTAAAGATTTTGGAAATTAAAATGAACTTGAATTAGTTATTCTAAATTGATTTAAATTCTAATTTAGTTTTTCAAGTGTTTGATATCTGTACATTATTCACTTTGATAAGTCTACTATGCAGGTTTAACTAAATTTATCTAAATTAACAAGCTATATATTCTCCTGCCACTTACTATGACACTAAATACTCAGCTTGAATGATTCTGTTTAACAGAAGGACAGACCATGCTGGTGTTACATAGGCATGTAGAGTTGCATAGTAAATAAGCCCTTATATTAAAATGTGCTGTGATATTTCATACTCAAAGCAGAATGTTCTACCGTGTTTTCAGGTGATAAATTCTAGTGATACTTCTCATAACGTAGTACACAAAACTCATTCACCAGTTCCTCGGGGAACACATTTTCTCCTCGGTGTCCAAAGGTAATAGCCCTGAATAGAAAACTGATTAAATGAAATTGTCTTATCTTACAGCCAAAGAAGACCTTCAGAAGGTGTGTAGTGAGTCCTGCCACTGCAGGAAAGACACACAATTAAACTCTCTTCAGTAATTGGGAACAGAGTTCATTTTTAATGATCTTCAAAGCAGAAAACTGTCAAGATGTTAGTCCTTTTCTAAATGTAGAACTTAATACTTCATGCCACGGTTTAACTACAGCCACACAGGTTAAATTCCCAGTATCACTAGCTCAGGAAACACAATAAAATGTATTTCAGGCATTTAGAAGCCAATACAATATTTTACGATAGAAAATCTAAAAGGTTTTATCATCATCATCATCATCATCATCATCATTTCACCTCACGTGAGACATTCCATCAGCTTTTTGCCCTCATCCTTCTATAAAGACTCCTCTCGACAATGTAACCAACAGCCTCCTTGCCATCACTGTAACAGCAGGCACTCATCCTCCTGGTGCATTCAGCAGCATGAACACAGTGGATGCTTCCTTCCTATAAGCACATAACCAACCTTCCTCACTTGGCCCCCAGACACCACACTGTCCAGTTCTCCTGCTCATTCTCCATTTAAGGTTGCTTTTCAACTATTGTTTTTCTCATGTTATTACTTCCAGGTGTACAACATAGTGACTCGATACTTGTATATGCTATGAAATGATCACCACAAGTCTATCTAACACCCACCACCATACAGTCACAGAATTTTTTCTTAGAAGTAAATCTTCTAAATCTTAGATTTCTCTAAGATTTACTCTCTTAACAACTTTCAATATATAATATGATATTATTAACTATAGTTGTCATATTGTACATCACATCCCCACGGCTTATTTAGAACTAGAAGTTTGTACCCCTCTCACCCATTTTGCACACCTCCACACCATGCTTCTGTCAACCATCAATCTGTTCTCTGTATCTTTAAGCTTGTCTTGTATTGTTGTGGTTATTTTTTTAAGATCCACATAGAATTGAGATCCTATGGTATTTATCTTTCCCTGTCTGAATTATTTCACTTAGCCTAATGCCCTCAAGATTCATCCATGTCATCACAAATGGCAAGATTTCACTCTTCTTTATGGCTGAATAACATTCCGTTATATGTACACTACATTGTCTTTATGTACTCATCTGTCATCGGACACTTAGGTTGTTTCCAGTTTTGGCTACTGTGACTAATGCTGCAATGAACAAGAGGGTGCATGTATCTTTTCAACTTAGTGAAAACTTGGATAAATACCCAGGAGCAGAATTGTGAGATCATACCAGTAGTTCTATTTTTAATTTTTTAAAGGGTATTTACTTATTTTGAGAAAGAGAGAGACCGCACGTGTGCGTGCGTGCAAGCAGAGGGGAAAAGAGAGAGGGAGAGAGAATCCCAAGCAGATTCCACACTGAGAGCACAGAGCCTGAGATGGGGCTCAATCTCACAAACCATGAGATCATGCCTGAGCCAAAATGAAGAGTCAGATGCTCAACCGACTGAGCCACCCAGGTGCCCCTTTTTTTCAATTTTTGAGGAACTGCCATACTGTTTTCCATAGTGGCTGCACAAATTTACATTCCCACCAACAGTGCACAAAAGTTTCTTTTCCTCCACGTCCTAGCCAACACTTGTCTTTTACATAATAGCCATTCTAACAGGTGTGAGGTAACATCTCACTGTGGTTTCTGATTTGCATTTCCTTGATGATTAATGACGCTAAGCATCTTTTCATGTGCCTGTTGGCCATGTGTATGTATTCTCTGGAAAAATGTCCATTGGATCTGTGGCCCAATGTTTTAATTGGGTTGTTTATTTTTTGCTATTGAGTTGTATGAGTTCTTTATAAGTTTTGGATATTAGCTTTTTATCAGCTATAAGATTTGCAAATATTTCCTCTCATTCAGAGGTTATTTTTTTCATTTTGTTGATGGTTGTCTTTGCTGGGCAGATGGTTTTTTGGGTTTTTTGGGGTTTTTTTTTTTTTTTAGTTTGGTATAGTCCCAGTTGTTTATTTTTTCTATTGTTGCCTTTATTTTTGGTGTCAAATCTAAAAAAACCCATTGTCAAGACCAATGTCAAGAAACTTACCAACTATGTTTCCTTCCAGGACTTTCATGGTTTCAGGTCCTATGTTCAAGTCTTTAATTCATTTTGAGTTAATTTTTATGTATGGTGTAAGAGAGTGGCACACTTTCATTCTTTTGCATGAGGCTTTCCAGTTTTCCCAACACCATTTGTTGAAGAGATCTCATCAACTCTTAAACTTCTTAGTATTGTAGCAGCTCATAGCTCTCTACTTGGACCTCTTTTTTTCTCTACATTCACTCTTTTGTGATCCCACCCAATCCAATGGCTTTAAATGTTCTCTATATACTGAGAACTCATAAATGTACCTCTCTCACTCAAAAATCTTTACTGAACACTAAGCCCATATGCACACTGCCTCATTTATGGGTAGCAGACATCTCAGAAAAGCATGTCCTGACCGAGTCCTGAACCACAAAGTCTTCTCCACTGCAGTTACTGGGTACTCCATCCTTCCAGTTTTCAGGACAGACCTGTATTCTTCTCCTTCTCACTTACACATCCCATCTGTCCACACAT
Organism: Panthera uncia; assembly: GCF_023721935.1. Lineage (NCBI taxonomy): Eukaryota > Metazoa > Chordata > Mammalia > Carnivora > Felidae > Panthera > Panthera uncia. The sequence continues at coordinate 75,029,292 of NW_026057576.1, forward strand.
TTACTCTGTGGGTTCTATCTTCCAATTATATTCACAACCCCACCACTTCTTCCCCCTTTCTCTGTCTTGTCCCAGCCACTCCCATGGCTCACTCAGGTCACCACATTAGCCTCCAAGCTGATGTCCACTTGCACTCTTGCCACCCTCCCTTAGGTCTGCTTTCAACACCACAGTCAACATAAGTTGGGTCACATCCCCCTTCTAAATAAAACCTATTTTTTTTCTCACTTCATTCACAGGAAAAGCAACATCATTATGACAACCTACAAGGCTGTATCTGATATGCATTGCCCACCAAACCCCAGCCCAAGTTATGGATTTCTTCCCTATTACTCTTCCCTGAAGAGACTTCTCTCCTACTCCACTAATCTGTAATCCATGAATGATTGTATACACTTTTGTTGCAAATACAAATTCAAGAAAATGGTTTCCCTGGATGCATTAGAAGGGAGTACTGGTACTGGAGAACAGTACCTTCGCTGTTCTTTATTCTTTGCATGGTGTTCTTTTAATCTAGAGTGATATTCTGTATTCATCCTTATTTAACTTTACCCTGGCACGTTTTTCTGTAAGCACTGATGCAATTTCCCAAGGACACCTTGAATTTGAGGTCTATCTGTCCAGGTGATTTTGTCCCCCTTTAGGGACATCAGTACTTTGGTTTCACCAGCTGACCACACAGACAACTCAGGACAAAGTGGAACAACGGCAGGTGAATGAAACAGAAAGTGAAAAGAGACAACAAATCTCCCAGTGGACAACTGGGTGCTTAGAACCTGACATACTATGATTGTTGTGTGAGATAAATTCGGCTCCAATTCCTTGATATTTGTAACTTTGACTAGATATACAACTCTCATTATTTGACTGTAGAAGACACATCTGTACTTCAGCCCCCCGATACTTAGCACCAATGTTTTACACACAATATGACAATCATCATAACAAGCACCCAATGAGATTTATCATTGCGTTTACTCCAAGGCTGTACAAGATATTGCTAAACACACACAACTGAAGACACATATTGTTAGTATCATGGCAGTTCTTTTTCTTGAGCAAGAATTTTGTTTTTTACACTATGGGCTCTGTAAATATGGTAACTGACAGATTTTCATATCAGCTTTGGTTGTAGTAAAGCTTAAAGATAAATTTGTGGGTCATTTCTAATAGGTGTAATGTCATTTGTGGCGTGCTAACTCTTCAGAAAGTATATTTCCCCATCCCTGCCCCAGTTCAAAGTTCTGAGCACGATGTATAGTTGAATGCCTCACATATTGGTGGAAATATTTGCTCTCCTACATTATTGTTCACATTTGCTTGTATTTATCTCATCTTGTCATATGGTTTGCATTTTGTGAATTGCTTTAAAATGGTTTTTATATTGGGAATAAAGAAAATATGTAAAGAGCCATAGAAGATGAGAAATGATTAAACCATTTTAAATAGATAGGCAATTGTACTTAGGAATTTTTCAGGTTTCTATAGTATCATCTTGATATCAATTCTTTATCAATATTAACCACTCAATAAATGTGGTTTCAGCTGATAAAAGGATATCCAACTATTTAATTGTACTTAATGTCACATTTAGTTACCATAAAGGATATTTTGGAGAGTCAAAATATATTTTATGAGAATCTGTCCCCCACACACTAAAAGCTAAATATTGATAAGTCATATCAGTCTTCTTTAATTCACAAAATCACACCACAGAAGTATCATCACCCCTCCCAAAAAAGTTTTACTCATATTATTGAAAGATTTTTTCTCTCCAACTTTAAGTGTGAGTCAAAGGTAAAATGGTTCCAATGTCAATGCTGGTTATTGGCTTATTGTTTTGTTTTGGTTTGTTTTTTTCTTTGAGAGAGAGAGCGAGCCCAGGGGAGAAAGACAAAGGGGGAGAGAGAGAGAGAGAGAGAGAGAGAGAGAGAGAGGTTCTTAGTATCCTGCACATCCAGCACAGAGCCCAACATGTGGCTCAATCCCACGACCCTGAGATCCTGACCTGAACCAAATCAAGAGTTGGACACTCAACCAAATGATGACCCAGGTGCCCCTGGTTATTGGTTATTTAAAATGAGAAAAAGAGAGATCTGTTTTCCATTTCTTTATTTATGTCACTTAACAATTTGGGCCTCAGTTCCCTTAATAATTATGTAAAGCTTTAAGCTAGGAATTTTCCAAGATTCTTAAAGCCTATCTGAAGGTAGAAAAGCTGTACAAAGGAAAGTGAAACATTACTCTTCTTGGTTCAACATATACATTTTCAAGCAACTTTTAGTTGTCAAAGCCAATTTTTTAAACTTAATTCTTATAATTTTCCTTGTAGAAAAAAGCCAAGTGTCTATCCATCAGAAATTGAATTAATTTGTGTAATTTCTACAAAGGTGAGAAATAAGTTCTTTACAGAAAGGTGGGGTACTATAATTATTTGATGTCAGAAGAGTCACCTCACATCTCACCAAACCACTACAAAATCATAGAAGAGATTTTGAACTTTTGAAAAATCTCCTCCCTACATAATGGAAAACATTTTCTTACTTTGTGTGTGTGTGTGTGGTGCCGGGATGAACAATATTTATTATATATTTATTTTTACATCATACGTCCAATTTTATCAACATGTTTAAACCATAAAAATATACAGCCATGTGGAAATGTGTATCAAGGATCATTTGTTACCTCGAAATGGTGAATGGCATATTTAACTGAAAACTTACACTGGTAGTTCAGGGAGTTTCCAATCTGTTCTGAAATCGCCCTTTCTCTAATTCCTGGAGGGCAGAACAGCCTGTAACGCTGAGCCATTCACCAAATAAAACCAGATATTTCATTTTATGTCCCCAAACAATAAGCAGGCTATGCAGGGTTTAAAGAAAGGAAAAGAGCAGCTAGTCCTCTGTTTAATTGGGCTTTCCATCTCCACTACGACATCATCTCCTCTCTGAGACCCGGGAAGCCCCTGAACTGTTTGTTCCTCTTGTACTTCAGTGAGGCCCAGCCCTCAGGCAGCTTCAGGGCTGCTGTGGGGCTGGGGAAGGGGGTGCTGCTGGCAGCTGGGGCTGGTGGGGTGAGGCCCCAGCCTCCCTAGAGCAGCTCCCACTGGGAGCTAGATGGTTCTGTGTACCCGATTCCTAGATAACTCCATCTACCTTTGTTGGCCCGTTTGCATTTGCAGAGCAGAGTCGCAAGAGGTAGGGGTCCTGAGTAAATACTGGCAATTACTGGGTCCTCTCGTCCAACGACTTAGCACAACTGAGGGTGCCAGAATCAGGAACAAGTCTGCCCTGCGATTTCTAAGTTGTGCTCATGGAGAGTCCAGGCCTCTCTGCCCTTTGAGACTCCATGCATGAAATACTCTGTTATAAATCTAACAGCTCTTCATTTATAATTTAGCCATGGCTCATCATCTACCTCAGAGGAATGGTATGCAAGTTAATGAGACAGGGTCTAGAGGATTGCGGAATCTTCCTGGAAGACAGACAGCCCATAAATAGTGCACTAAATATTGGAATGATCTCCTGAGCCTTCACTTTCAGATAACGTATTTTCCAAAAAAGCTCTAATAGCTTCAAAATCAGAAGTCACTAAACCATGCTCTAAACTCCTTACTTTTAGGCTTTCCTTTCCATGTTTATGCACTATAGATACTTCTTGGAAAACATAATTATGTGGCATTGATGTTGACTTTGTATTTTTCTTATGTTTGTAATTACATGTTCATTTATACAACCTATAATCACTTTGTGAGATCTAGCACTGTCCTGGGCCAGAGACCCCGGAGAAAGGGGGCAAGCTAACTCGTTTTCAGGAGATACTCATTGTAAACGGGAAATGTTAGCGATACTTTCTCTTATGCATGATTTTGGCATTTTTATTTCCCTTTACGTATTAGTTTTTTCAGTCATAACCAGTAATAACAGTCACTGTTTAAAAAACTGTGCAGACAGCAAAGGAAACAATCAACAAAACTAAAAGGCAACCAACGGAATGGGAAAAGATATTTGCAAATGACATATCGGACAAAGGGCTAGTATCCAAAATCTATAAAGAGCTCACCAAACTCCACACCCAAAAAACAAATAATCCAGTGAAGAAATGGGCAGAAAACATGAATAGACACTTCTCTAAAGAAGACATCCGGATGGCCAACAGGCACATGAAAAGATGCTCAACATCGCTGCTCATCAGGGAAATACAAATCAAAACCACACTCAGATATCACCTCACACCAGTCAGAGTGGCCAAAATGAACAAATCAGGAGACTATAGATGCTGGAGAGGATGTGGAGAAACGGGAACCCTCTTGCACTGTTGGTGGGAATGCAAACTGGTGCAGCCACTCTGGAAAACAGTGTGGAGGTTCCTCAAAAAATTAAAAATAGACCTATCCTATGACCCAGCAGTAGCACAGCTAGGAATTTACCCAAGGGATACAGGAGTACTGATGCATAGGGGCACTTGTACCCCAATGTTTATAGCAGCACTCTCAGCAATAGCCAAATTGTGGAAAAAGCCTACATGTCCATCAACTGATGAATGGATAAAAAAATTGTGGTTTATATACACAATGGAGTACTACGTGGCAATGAGAAAGAATGAAATATGGCCATTGGTAGCAACGTGGATGGAACTGGAGAGTGTGATGCTAAGTGAAATAAGCCATACAGAGAAAGACAGATATCATATGTTTTCACTCTTATGTGGATCCTGAGAAACTTAACAGAAACCCATGGGGGAGGGGAAGGAAAAAAAAGAAAAAAAAGAGGTTAGAGTGGGAGAGAGAGCCAAAGCATAAGAGACTCTTAAAAACTGAGAACAAACTGAGGGTTGATGGTGGGTGGGAGGGAAGGGAGGGTAGGTGATGGTCATTGAAGAGGGCATCTTTTGGGATGAGCACTGGGTGTTGTATGGAAACTAATCTGACAATAAATTTCATATAATAAATAAATACATAAATAAATAAATAAATAGCTGTGCAGAAAAGGCTATATCACAGAAAGTGCTTGAAAATTACAAAACATCACATTCTGAATGTCACTTTAAAACCGCTCTGCACATGTCTACCCAAGTCCCAACTCTGATCCAAATAAATACAAACAGCAACACGTGATGCAGACACAGGGCATTAAGGGAGCAAACCAATTCAGTCCCACATAAATGAGAGGCTGGGGCCTGCCGGAAGTATCGGATTCCCTGAAGGAACACAGAGCTGCTGCATGAACAATCGAACATCTGTTATTTACAACAGGTTTACAAGCAGCGCTTATGGGAGCTCCTCACAGAGGTTTACCAACACAACCACGTTTTTCAGAGATGAACCACATCACAGCGTATCTGTCTCCCTCATCTCAACAGTGTTTTCTGTTCATGTTTGTGAGCTCGGCGGAGGAACCAAACAGCCAAACACTAAGAAAGCAATTGTTGGTTCCTTTTTTTTTTTTTTTTTTTTTTTGGAGAAAGGCTGGCGAGGAAGAGGGGAAGTGCTTGGGGAGATAATGCAAGTCAGAACAAACACGAGCACAATTCAGAAGTCGTATCTCTGCATCCACCCTCCTACTTGCTGGCTCTGCCAATTTTATTATCCTCTCTAGGTCGGGAAATTGTGCAGATAATGATGCAGCAAATTCTCAGTGATGAAAGCTTCACTCGACTTAAATGATGTTTGGAATTATTTGGTCTCACCCGATGATTTTTAATGATTCACAGAAAATGCAAAATAGCTTCTGTGAAATCCTCTTTTAGGAAATTAATCCTGTGAACTTCACCAGATGTTGGTGCACAGAGATAAGTTTATGCCTCCACTTGACACTCACACATTAAAATTGCTCATGAAGTTTGGTAAATCTAAGACCATCTGAAGATAATTAGCCGATATGCATGGAGGTGGATCCATTATATAGAAGGATGGATTGAGACAGGCATCAGCAAGGTGAATTTAAATAAAATCCTGAGATGCTAGGGAAAAAAACCCCACACAGACAACAATCTCTGACACCGACTGTACAAACATTTTTCTAGATATATCATTAGGCAAGGGAAACAAAAGCAAAAACAAACTACTGGGACTACCCCAACATACAAAGCTTTTGCACAGCGAAGCAAACCATCGATGAAATGAAATGGCAATCTTCTGAAAGGAAGAAGATATCTGCAAATGGCATACCTAATAAAGGGTTAACATCTAAAATGTATAAAGGACTTTTACAACTCAATACCAAAATAAATAAATAAATAAATAAATAAACCAATTAAAATGGGTAGAGGACCTGAGTAGACATTTGTAAAAGAAGACATCCAGGTGGCCAACAGGTACGTGAGACGATGGTCAACATCCCTGATCATTGGGGTGCCAATCAAATGACATCAAAGATCACCTCACCCCAGTCACAATGGCCTAGGGTCAGGAAGACGACAAGTGTTGGCGAGGACGTGGAGAAAAAGGAACCCTCGTGCGCTGTTGGTGGGAATACAAACTGGTGCAGCCACGGTGGCAAACGGTACGCAGGTGCCTCCAAAAACTTACTCAGTAAAATGAAAACACCGATTCAAAAAGATACATGCACCTCCATGTTGATTGCAGCAGGACTGACAATAGTGAAGATATGGAAGCAACCTCAGTGGCCATCAGCAGGTGAACGGATGAAGAAGACGTGGTATGTAAACACAATGGAGTATTACTCAACCGTGAAAAAGATCTTCCCATCTGTGACTGTATGGATGGATTTAGAGGGTATGATGCTAAGTGAAAGAAGTCAGAGAAAGCCAAATATCAAATGATTTCACTTATTACTGGGATCTAAAAAAAATAAAATAAAACAAACGAAGCAGAAACAGAGGCCTAAATACAGAGAACAAAATGGCAGTTGTCAGATGGGGGTGGGGAGATGGGCAACATGGGTGAGGGGGAGTGGGAGATCCAGGTTCCCAGTTATGGAAGAAGTCAAGGGGACGAAAGGCACAGCCTAGGGAATACAGTCAAGGGTACCGTAACAGCACCGAATGACGACACACGTTAGCTACACTTGTGGTGAGCACAGCATAATGGATGGACTCGTCGAAACACAGTGTTATACACCTGAAACTAATGTAACCTTGTGGGTCACCTGAACTTCAATTTAAAAAAAGAATCTGAAATGCGCATAAAGAGAAGGGTCACAGTGACTGGAAAAATAGCCATATCCTCAAAAACATTCTCTGACACATACACACACACACACACACACACACGTGTGCGCACATGCTCACGAGAACACAGGGAGGGTCAGAGTCTCATTTATTCTGGCATTCTTCAGATTCTGGGAGTGAGCACGAGGAGAGGGCCTTCAGTGAGGCCTCTAACAAAGACATCTCTTTGAACCTGTTTCCTCATGTAAAATAGGGGTGAAGGTGTCTTTCTTGTGAGGCTGTTACAAACGTGAAGTGAGCTACTGTATACGAACTGCTCCTGCTCCATAGCAGGTGATTCCAATGGTGACTCTAACCTTGACGTTCTGTTGCTGTTTGCCAGTAATTGCCGAGACTATGTTCCCTCTGGGTGTGTTTCAGGATCTTATCTACATTCGCCTTGTGATGCCTGTCCCCATCCATCCTTCTACAGAATAATTCACCTTCATGCAAACCAGCTAATCATCTCCAGATGATCTTAGATTTACGAAGAAAACCCACAGAAATTAAACAACCAATGAGCAATAGTTACGTGAAAACTGTGCATACACTCTTCAGCAAAGAACAGAAGTTAGTATAATAGTTCCTGCCCAGGAGAAGGTCGTATGCCTAGAAGGAACGTGCCAAAATGTTGATGGTGTTTATTAATGTGTGATGGGAAATATTTTGGTTCTTTTCCTATAATTTTCTGAGCTTTAATTTTTTAAAAGAGGGAGAGAAGGGTGAATCTGAAGCAGGCTCCACGCCCAACACGGGGCTCGATCCCATGACCCTGGAATCACGATCTGAGCCAAAATCAAAATCAGATGCTCAACTGACTGAGCGACGCAGGTGCCCCTAGAAATGATTTTTATAATAAAAAGAAAAAAAATGCCCTATTTGTGTTCTTAGGGTAAAACTGCATTGAAAATGCTGACCTCCTAAGTTTGTAAAAGAATTAAAATCAAGACCATCCAGTCACAAACATGGCACCCAGCAGAGCAGACATTCGGACCATGTAAGCTCTCCTCCTCCTCAGTTTTAAGGCTCCAGTCTCCCTGGCCATGCGGTCATCAACGAACACACTTGCGTCTACTAGCCAGCTGTGAGCCATCATTAAATATGTCATGAGTTCTTTCTCCAATACATCCAGTGTCACGAGACCTTCCCAAATAACTTGTGAAACGTAAGATTTATTAACACGGCTACTATACTTTCAATCTAATAATACCTTTCACCTATTGTCCAGCCCTTAACCTTTTAGAAAATAACACAACGTGCATTATCCTAGGAGGGGAGCTCTGGTTCAGGTCTCACCTACAGCGTCCAGCATATGACCCAGCAAGGAGAAGTTGCTCAGCACAGACACAGAGCATGAAAATGGGGTTCTCGTTCAACCGCATTGGGCCAACATTTTTCTTACCATTTCTTAACCATTTTCAACATTTCTTACCAAAGGAAACAGACGGCCAGGGTGGAGACCTGCTGGGACACTTATATTTAATGTAATCCTTAAGCGAAATGGAAATTGTTGCCTTTTTTACATCTGTGGTTCTCTTACGTCATTCTTGGTCTCGTTACTTCAGAAATCACTACTTTTTTATGTCCACTGCCAGTGACACCAGAAGTAGCTCCGTCAGTATGTTCCCTCCTTCCCCACAAGCTCACTCGCTGAAGTATGGCAGGCGAATGCTGTTGTAACCTTCTCCACAGAAAACCTTTCTCCAAGGTCCCTACTTACCTTCTCACCGTAGACCGACGCTCGCAGACCGACATCTGTCACCTTTGGCCCCTCATCAGCCCCCCCTTCCTGTCCCTGCTCGTCACACTTCCCTGCTGCTCCACTGGTTCTTCTTCTGCACCTTCCCATGGAGAGGCTGGTATCCCACGAGAGCTAAACAGTCACTTCCAGCCCAGCAATGTTCACGGCACCCACGCATCCATGTCTGACCGCAGAGACAACTACATCTGCATGATAGAGAATTCTCTTCTCAGCAGCACGAGCTAGAGACCATCCTCACCGACGCAAATGTCCCAGCCTCGTTTTCCATCTCATCCCTGGGCACATCTCATTATTCATGTTGCACTAGCCCACGCTGTTTCCTCTGAACTGTAGGGCCTTCTTTGCATTTTATTTCTACTGAATTGTCAACATTTATTCGTGTGTTCTTTTTTTTTTTTTTCAAATAGCCTTTATGCGATCCATTCGACACATCATGCAACGTGATGGGCCCCGTGCCTGCCCTCAAGGGACTCAGACCCAGACAGGGAGAGACTGACAGAGAGCGATCAGTCTTCCAGTGCTACGATGCACCCATGCGCGAACCAGGCAGAGGCCAGAAGGATAACCAAAACGTGCCTTAAATAAACATACAACTATAAGACAAGGTGTTCAGAACTCTAGAGAGGGAAGGGCTTTCCTGGTTCAGAGACCATGGAAAAGTTCAGTGTGGCCAGAGTCCAAGGCCAAGCAGTGGGAGAAAATGCTGTCGAAGTAGTTTTCTCTTGTTGCCCGCCCTCCCCCTTCCTCCCCAGCTACTCAGAAGTAAGATTCTGGTGGAAGCTTGCAGTTCAGAAGCGAGGACTACTTTTTACCAGCTGAGAAGGAGGCGGGCAGCAGGGAGCCAGGAGGTGTAGTGGGGTTTGTTACAAAGAGCAGAGGCTGGCCAGCCCAAAGGGGGACAGTGGGGGGTCCTCTGCTGCGTGTGGGCAAGGGAGCGGCCAGGGGCTGGGGCAGTGGGACAGAGACACATCTCTATGCTGCTTTTAAAGGTCCAACCCAAATATCACCTGTCATCTTAAACTTTCCCTTCCAGAAGAAAAATGGCATGCCGCCGGTAGACCGGTGTGAGCTCTCCCCATTGGGGTATGGGTTCCCGCAGCCCCCAAGGCACCTTCTCACAGACAGCACCATCACCCAGAAGATGCCTGCTGTTTACATGCGATTACAGTTGTTTTTTTAACTTTTGTTTTAATGTTGATTATTTATTTTTGAGAGATAGAGACAGAGCACGAGCCAGGGAGAGGCAGAGAGAGAGGGAGACACAGAGTCCGAAGCAGGCTCCAGGCTCGGAGCCGTCAGTACAGAGCCCGATGTGGGGCTTGAACTCATGGACTGCGAGATCATGACCTGAGCCGAAGTTGGAAGCTTAAACGACTGAGCCCCCCAGGCACCCCAGATTAGAGTTATCCTAATGGCTTGTCGGTGGTTGGAAGGAAGACATCTTTATGTATCTGCTAAAAAATGCTAAAAGTGTCTTCATCATATTGCTTTGTTTCTTCCTCAGGAACCTCCAGAAAAAGGTAGAAATGCATCATTAATCACACTGAAGTCCTAAAGTAAGTGTTGACCACAGCATTCTGCCTAAGCCAGGAAGGCTTTTCAAAGTTAAAATAATACTCAGGGGAAATTTCTCAACTGCAAGAGTGTTCCAACAATTTTAGCAATCCCATTATATGTGTACACACAGAATCCTTACTTTCCTTCTCCCTCAAATCTAACCTACTGTGGCCTATGATCTAACCCGAATAACCTGTCCAGAGTGTAATACATTTATGGATAAGGGTTTCTTTCTTTTTTTTTTTAATGCTTATTTATTTTTGAGAGAAAGAGAGCACAAACATGGGAGGAGCAGAGAGAGAGGGAGACATAGAATCTGAACAGGCTCCAGGCTCCGAGCCGTCAGCACAGAGCCTGACGCGGGGCTTGAACTCACGAACCACGAGATCATGACCTGAGCCGAAGTCGGACGCTTAACCGACTGAGCCCCCCGGGTGCCCCAGGATAAGGTTTTCCGTCCTAAACAAATGGCCACGTACAGGCTGGAGAAGGCACGTGGCCGAGAGATCAGGCACAGGTGCAACAGAGGCCGGCGAGCAAGTTCCGTGTCCTTACCAGTTACATAACCCGGAGACCACTGGAAAAGCAAATCCCTGACGGCAAGCGAGGCCTGTGACCTGGAAAATGACACTGACAGCTGTCAAGAGGAAGGCCAGACACACTGCGTGCTCCCTCTCTGGAAGCAAACACGGGGCGGGTGGGGGGGGGGGCGCACGGGGGGGGAGCACAGCTCCCCGAGGCAGGCCTCTTGTCTGTGCGTGTGTTTATACGTCCACAAATCTACCTTTCAGGAGGATTCCAGTGGGCTCTGCCATCAGTATCAGAACGCTCGTTAGTGAAAATACCATCACTCACGACACAGCATACGCCTTCTTGGTCAACCTGGGTCTTTGGCATAGGCCCTTCCCAGGCCCAAACCCCTGCCGCTCGGAAGGTAAAGTGGCGTGAGATGTGTTCACGAATGACGGCACGTGTACCAAGCAAACGCCCTTGGTGAGTCCAGAGCAGTTGATTTGAAAAAAAAAAAAAAAAAAAAAAAAAAAAAAAAAAAAAAAAAAAAAAAGCACACAGACTGCTATTATTTGGACATGAACCATTTAACCGAACTCTTGTTTGGCACTGTCTGCACAACACAAACATTTCTTAATTACCATTTTTGCCTCATTAAATAGTTGATTTGATATCATGTGGGCATTAGATATGCTGAGTGTACTGTGTCAGAAAAGAAATGTTTTTACTGCCCTTTGTCTGGTGGTTAGACCTCGCTGGTGGCTGCCACTTAGTTTCCAGCAATAGACTCTTTGGTTAAATTTATTTATTTATTTTGAGAGAGAGCAAGAGACAGCCAGCAAGGAAGGAGCAGAGAGAGAGGGAGAAAGAGAACCCCAAGCAGGCTCCATGCTCAACAGGGAGGCTGCCGCTGGGCTCAAGAGCACCAACCGTGAGATCATGACCTGTGCCGAAATCAAGAGTCGATGCTTAACGGACTGGGCCACACAGACGCCTCTCCGTCACTAGCCTTTTAAACGTGTGTTATTTTCACAGGATCCCAGTTTCTGTTTCCACTTTATGTGGCTCTTTCACTCCTGTCCCCCACCGGCCCCCGGGATCATCACATCTACTTACAGGGCATCGTATGACCTGTGTACGTGGTCATCTCTGAATCACTTACCCCCGGGCCCTGCCTGCCCTGCCTCGTCTCACCTCTCCCCTGACCTCCATCCCGCCTGGCCTGGCCTCACCTGTCTGCTCTTGCTGTAGCCCCAGGAGGTGGAGATGCCCGCAGATTCTGCCTTCTCCACCCCGATGTGCGGGCGCGTCTTCCTGCCCTCCCCACCCCGCCCCGCCCGAATAGCTCCTACTAATCAACAGAACAATACAGCACACAGCCCCTGATCCTTTGTTGCTGTGGCAAATGCAGTCATGCTGTCATTTCATCCTCACGGACACAAAGAAGCAGGTTCTGTTCTCTTCGTATAAAGAAAATGAGGTTTGCAGTGGTTTCCCAAGGTCACACAATAGAGACTAGGGAGCAAGGACAGCATCCATGCCTGGGCTGGGCTTGTGCACTATCTGCCTTTGGGACCACCTCACTGAATCCAACCCAGGTGCCCCCCCCCACCCCCAAAAGCTCTTTCTGGCCCCACTGAGAATGTCAAGGCACCTTCTGTGGATGTACATTTGAAATCAGGTGGCAAACTTCTGTCTACCACCCCCTCACGCACCCAATCACAAACAATTAGAATACGCAGCCCTCATCTATGACTGTCAAGAGTTAGCTAATTGTGCTGAATATATCCTGGAAGTTTTTGCTACACATTTATCGTCAAAACGCTTGAATCTGGTGAATACATCAGGCCATGTGATCAGGAGAAAGGACCAACTTAATTTGAGCTGTTGCTCACTCTGCCCTAAGATGTGTGCAATAGCTCAGGCCAGCCCTCGTCCTTGCACAGATCTTCGTTATTATTACAAGGAAACAATACCGAAGGTCACTGTCATGGTGCAAATCCAGCTGAGGTCAAGAACGTCAGTCATATACAGGGATTTAAAAATGGATTCACTTCCTCCACCCTCTTCTTGCCACTAATTGCAGGGGCTCTGGTACAGGAGAATGTCAGGACTTTCCTCCCAGGAAGGAAGATCCACCCACTATCAGATTTCTGGAAGCTCTAATTAGAAACTGTCAGCCTCGGGTAGAATTTCAGAGCCTGTGACAGGACGAGTGCACGGCCCCCATCCTGCGACCCTCCCTTCCCCAAAGCCACTTCACGGACTGTCACTTACTTCCTGGAAGAACACCTGGAAGTCCCCTGATCAGAGGGGACTGCTATTTGTTCCTTCCCTCCCTTGAAAGTGTGCAATCACATGAAGTCATGTGAAGATCAAATGACCATTCCAGACCTCACAGCCTTGACAGCGCATGTGCATTAAAAACATTAGTTTTTTCCACCAAAAGAGTCACAAAGATGGAGTAGGATCCCGTGTCTCAAGATGAGATGGGCAGTTGGCATTCTGGGCATTATTGCTTGAAGATTCTCCCTTTAAAGAGCCTCAGATACTCAAGTGCAGAAGAGTGGAATGAAAAATCCAGGGCACCCTTAGCTTGGGCATGGTGGACAATACAAAAATATGTGAGTTATCTGGAAAATGTGAAACGGTTCAAGGCTGGCCAGATGGGCTGAGGCTCCTTCATAGGGCTACCCTGCCCTCTGTCATGCCGACAAGACATTGTTATGACAGCATCATTAAATGAGATTTATACGATCTTTATCTTTCAGAAATATTACTCTAGCTACAGTTTAGAGGAAGGATTAAAGGGAAGAAGATTTATATTTGGAATATCTACATATCTCAAACATAAGTGATACAAATATATATACCATTCTAATATATGTGTCAAATATGTACATGTATATACACCTATATGTGTATATCTCACATTCAAGTGCACACATACATGCACATTTTAAAAAACAAAATCATGCTTGTGTTTATTTGGGTTATAAGACTATAATATAACTTAACTTTTTAAAAAATGTTTATTTATTTTGAAAGAGAAAGCACAAGTGGGGGAGGGGCAGAGAGAGACAGAGGGAGACACAGAGAGGGAGAGAAAATTCCAAGCAAGCTCTATGCTGTCAGCACAGAGTCCGACTCAGGGCTCCATCTCATGAACCACAGGATCATGACCTGAGCCAAAATCAAGAGTCAGATGCTCAACCAACTGAGCCACCCAGGCACCCCCAAAATGATCTGACTTTTAAAGTCATGTAAATTGGGGCACCTGGGTGGCTCAGGTCATGATCTCGAGTTGCATGGGTCTGAGACCCACATTGGGCTCTGTGCAGACAGCTCAGAGCCTGGAGTCTGCTTCGAATTCTGTGTCTCTGCCCCTTTCCCCTGCTCTTTCTCTCTGCCCCTCCCCTGCTCACATTCTGTCTCTCTTTCTCTCAAAAATAAATAAACATTTAAAAAACATTTAAATCATGTAAATTACTTTATTAGAGCAAAAAGGGGGGATAATAAAATATAAAAATGACAAAAAAATCCCTGTAGGATATGAAATATCTACCTGTTCAAACACCCTACAGATGATGAGACGCTGCTCTAAGTGGACATATGTCTAGACAGAGTAAATTGGACTTCTGATGTCAGGGATGTATATGAACTGGTATAAACCTAATAGAGGAAAATACAGCAATATTTATCAAGATTCTTTAAAAGGCTAAGCATTCTATTTTATTGTTCCCTTCCTAAAATTGTGTTGTAGGAAAAATCAGACTTGGGTCAAAATTGCATTATCAATTATGTTAACAACAGTGTTACTTACAGTATTTGAAAAACCAAAACTAAACTGGATGTTCAACGAAAGGGGAACACTAAAATACTTCATGGCTAATTCACATAATAGAATATTATAGAGACATAAAACGATTTCTTCCAAGAATATGTGAAGATGTCACAATAAACTGTCAAAGAAAAAAATACAAAACAACATAAAATATGATCAAAATATTGCCTAAAAGGTTTTTTAATCATTTATTCCCTACTGCGTTTAATCATGTTATTCAGTCAACACAAGTCTGTGATTGTATGATCAAGGATTAAATGTGAAAGCTAAGATAATGAGAACAAAGAAAACAAAATAGTAGAGACCTTTGGTTCAGATGCCTTAATGAAGTTTGAACTGAATTTTCTAGAACACTTTGCATGTGTGGGTTTAGAGTGACCTCTTCTTATTTTGTAACCTTTTATGTGTGTTTCTGCCACAGTAAATTGTGAAAAATGCCCCCGCACAGCAATGGCCTGACTATTTTCTAAGTGGAATCATGAATTATTGAATTTCTTACTAACCAGGCCATGAACAATTACAGAACCCACAAAGTCCATTGTGTGTGTGTGTGTGTGTGTGTGTGTGTCAAAATGAAAAATAATCCTGGCTGGACTACTTTTGAAGCCGGTGACCTTCTTTGAAACACTCACAGAACCGTAGGGTTTACACATTCAGCTTGCACTTGAAACAGCTTTCTCTTCCCCCGAGGAACCTGAAACACTAGAGGACATTCTTCAAGCGGGGGGATCAATTGCGCACCAGCATGTGCCTGCTGGGAAGGTGCAGAGTGCAGGGGACAAAAGGGGCATGTGGACAGCAAATCTCCAGGTGTGCACTGCACAAAACATTCTAGAATGACCCATTCACTTCATCTAAATGTTTCCACAGCTCCGGAGACAACAGTGCCCTGTTCTACCTGGCCGTGCACCATGCCACATCCCGCTTGCTGACTTCTGGCAGGTGACCAACCTCTCTGAAAGTCCGTTTCATCCGGCAGACCTCACCAGGAAGGTCAAAAAGGATTTAGCAGAGAATTGGAGTTTCATGCAGATTTTGTTCTCCTTTCTGGGAGGAACTTAAGGCAGCTTAGATGATGATTTACCCGACTTTCATCTCTGGCCGGCACACTTTATATACTCTGGGATCGCTCAGCTTCCTAGAGTTCTTTCAATGTTTTTTAATTCAAAGTGATATTTTTAGATCAACAATTTAATATTTCATTTTTCACAAGCTTGTCCATCTTTTCACATAAATAAATTGATAGTAACCAAAGACGCCTGTTTCAGACTGTTTTATTTAAGAACTTTAGCCCTCGTTAGCTACAAATGGTGCTAGGCTAGGATTCTAGCTGTTTTCTTCTCTATCAATCACCCCTTAGGTATACCGAGTGCTTAGCATACAGTAATTGCTCAATAAATATTCGTGGAAGCAAAGACTGTCTACAGCAGAACCTGGGGCTGGGGGGTGGGTGGGGCTGAAGGTCGGTTGGATTCGTGGTCCATCATAGACTGCAGCCGCTCAGAGCCAAGCATCCCTCTAGAGGGGCAGACTGTCCTGCAGGGCATCGTGCCCTGACAGATGCGAGCCCCACCCTCGGGGCCTCCACGGGGTCTCTGGCAGGTCCCTCCCTGACTGTGCCAGAGCCCCGTCACCATGCGCTTCTCTCCTCAGCTGTCCTGCTTTTACCCGGCTTCTGTCCTCTGGCCCTGTGAGTTTTTATAGCACTGAACCACCAACCTCTGCGTGGAGAAGACAGCCCTTCACAGGGAAGCTGCACCCAGCTCCCTGTTCGTGAAATTTGCAGCGCACCTCACTTTAACTGAGAATCCGATCTATCTTCAGGGCTCTGCACCGGGATATACACCGGGACTATACACGGTTCCTTTTCTGAGAAGCAGGGACACATTGTTCGCTACTCCCCCACTGGATGGGCAGAGCACATCTGAAAGCAGTCCCCCAGCCGGGACACAGGGGATGGTGGCTGCGGGAGGTCCTTCCAAGGAGACAGGTGCTCCCAAGAGCTCTAAGGGCTCAGCAGCAGGTCAAGAGGGGCCACTGCTGCCCGGCCAACCTCCTGCCATAACTTGCTGTCGGACTTTCACAGAGTAAAACTCTCCCTGAAAAAGCCTATAGTGACTGTAGTGTCAAGCTTCTTTGGCACTGGAGTGCCCAAGACAACAATTTCCCAGTTTCTGGAGGGCTGTCCGGGCTCCTGCTCTGACACCAGCCCCACGCATGTGCATGCGTGTGGGCACACGTGTGCAGGTATATAGCGTTGAACAGTTTTTCGGGTTATCATGGTTTTTTTTTGGAAGTATGTATTTGAAATAGTTTAGTTATAGATGAATAAGTATGTAAAGAATTGAGTTTTTAGGGGTGGCTGGGTGGTTCAGTTGTTTAAGCGTCCAGCTTCGGCTCAGGTCATGATCTCACGGCTTGTGGGTTCGAGCCCCAGGTCGGGCTCTGTGCTGACAGCTCAGAGCCTGGAGCTTGCTTCGGATTCTGTGTCTCCCTCTCTCTCTGGCCTTCCCCCTGCTCATGTTCTGTCTGTCTCTCCCTCTCTCAAAAATAAATAAACATCTAAAAATAATAATAAAGAATTGAGTTTTTAAACAGTCACTAGAAATAAAATTATCACCCTTGAATTATCTTTTCCTTAGTATCGGCTCTTGGCCCTACATTACTTCACAGAAGAACAGGATACACACACTGTATTCAAGGGATCAGCATCTCTACTGCAGGAAATGTGTTTTTCTACCAGCGAAATAAAGAAGTTGGCTAGGTCAAGGATCCAAAACCCTATTTATTTATTTACTTGTTTATTCATTCATTCATTTGTTCATTCATTCACCCATTCATTCTACTTACTCATGTATTCTACTTATATGTGTATATGTATGTATGTGTAAGACTGGCCCGTGCCTACTTCAAATGAGATTATATGGACCATCTCTAATCCCTGGGGCTGAAATAAAACAGATACTGATTGGGTTGAGCTTGGGTTCGGGGGACAGGCTGCTGGGTCTAGCCCCTCACTCCCTCAAAGGTCCTGGGGTGCATTCAGGAACCCACGGATCCAAGGAGAAAGGTTTGGGGAAGACACCACTCTTTTCCACAGTCTCAGTGTCCTGTTAATCTCTACACCTGATTATCACGTAGGCTCCTGTAGACATGAGGGAGAGCCAGGATGGCCCCCGGGGTGAGCGGGGTAGGCTGAGCCAGAGCAAATGCAGGAACAAAACGTCCATACCCCAGGGAGGCTCCACCTTGTGACCCTGCACTGTCCTGGCTGCTACTGTGCCGACGGGAGGCCATCCTCTCCAGGGAGCCCGAAGTGCTCCAGAGCCCCCTCTGTGTCTCCTGTCATCAGTCTCGACGCTGCTTGTCCCAGAAGCATCGCCTATTTATAGATGCGAAGCCCGGGAAGCAGCAAAGGAGAGCAGTGGAAATGATGCAGTGGCCTCATTGACTCACTCCTCTCCAGAACCACCCAAAGAGTCGTGAGTCTGCTTCTATGACAGTGTGTCCTCGTCTCCTGCTGGAAGCTGAAACCATACGGCACCCAAATGACCCCTGGCCATTTCACTGACAGACGGGGCTACCCAATGCACCTGACACCCCGAAAGGGACAATTTCAGGATGTGTCATGAGTCTGTAAATGTCTGTCCCAAACTTTCGAAAACTCCACATAGACTCAGATTCAATTAACATCGAACGAGCTGTCGTGTCCTAGCCTCACGTAAACCCCCCTATGTGGCATTTATTCTTCTAAACCCCTAACAATTCCGTGATAGAGACAATGAATTATTGTCTTTGTGCTGAAGATAAAAGGGGGAAAAATGCAAAATGTGTTGTAAGAAGCCAAACATCAGCGTGGGGTTCCTGGCTGGCTCAGTCGGTGGAGCGTGTGACTCTTGATCACGGGATCCTGAGTTCAAGCCCCACATTGGGTGTAGAGATTGCTTAAATGAATAAACTTAAAAAGAAGGAGGAGGAGGAGAAGGAGGAGGGCAAGGAAGAGGAGAAGGAGCCACCAAACAACAGCAAATGTGACTGTGATGTCATCATCAGGATGGGATCGCCCACCGACCTCCTGCCCATGTGGGGTACCAGGGCCCCGCCCTCACCCTAGGCCACCGTCTTCCCTCTCAGCCTCAGCACCGCAGGTACATGCTGTTCCTTCACAGGGTTTTGAGCCCCGCTGAGCCTTCTCCAACACACTGCCGATCCGCCTCTGCCCCCCTGGGTGCTCAGCTCAAACTCTGCCGTCCCAGGAAGTCCCACAGTCTCCCAGCCCAAACCAGGCTTCATGCTCACGCTTCCTAGGGGCTCCCGTGACCTGCTTCTCCCAACAGTTCCTTCAAACGTGTAATCATTTCAGTAAAGACGTGTTCATTTATTCAATATCCGCCACTCACACTGGACTATAGACTCTGCAAGGGCCAGACCCTGTCTGCCTTGTCCATTCTGCACATCTATTTAGTAGAGGTCCCACTGAAGGTGCCATACCAGCGCTTTTGGATAAAATAGTCTGAGACTTGTTACAAGGAGCACTTTTACTGGAGCCCAGCATGCCTTGCAATACACTGCTGGTGCAGAGATGGCTTCAAACGATTTCAAAAGTCTAATTTACTTTTTTTATAAGTCTAAAATGAAATCATAGGGGCGCCTGGGTGGCTCAGTCAGTAGAACGTCCAACTCTTGATCTCAGCTCAGGTCATGATTTCATGGTTTGTGAGATCGAGTCCCACGTTGGGCTCTGAACTGACAATCCAGAGCCTGCTTGAGGGATTCTCTCTCTCCCTCTCTCTCTGCCCCTCCCTGCTTGTGTGCTCTCTCTCACGCACGCACGCTCTCTCTCTCTCCCTCTCTCTCTCATTCTCTGTCTTCCAAAATAAAAAAACTTAAAAAAATTAAATTATATTTAGGGCTAATTTAATACCAGATACTCCTTTTTTCGTATTCGACTTTCCGTAGTTGATGTGATGTGTAAAAGGTAAGGTAAACATAAGCCGTGATGTAAGAATGCATGATTTCATTTTGACGTTCCCCCAGCCTTTTGAAACCTACTTGGTGAAGAAACTTTCTTTGCCGTTGGTAAAGACCTCTAGCACAGGCCCTGTGTCGTTTATGCTTCTGCATCGTCCAGAGACAGGGCCAAGGTCATTTCACGTTGCAAAATAATCTCAATTCTGTAGTTACAATGTGTACATTACATGTGCGATTCCAAACTCCAAATTTAACTCAGCACTGAGTCCTCCCATTTCCCACGCTCTGCCTGCGAGGGGAAGGAGAACTGGGGTGTGCCTGCTGGGTTCCCAGAGAGGCTGCAGAGGGACCACAGCTGCCGCTCTTTACTGGGGACACTGGTAAAGCCTCTTCAAAGATTTCCTGCTGGCTCCTCTCTCTGTGCCTGTATCTATTATCTTGCGCAGGTGACTTGTATTCTGGGTGCTCACTTGTGATCTCCCTCAGCCTCTGGGATCCCAGACAAAGGCATCCTATGGGGATCTCCTGGACTCCTGAGTCAAGGGACCCACATCAACCCAACACAAGCCCTTGTCTCTACAGCCCACATCACTTGCATGAAAGGCACTTATGGATCCTTGCTCCAAAGACTTTGGCCAAAGGTTACTCCTGCGGCCACTCCCAGGACATCCCCTCAGCCATTTCTTCTCCATCTGGGCTGCCCAGGGCACATGAGCCCCAGGCAACACCCGCAACTTTCTCAGGCTCAGGCACAGGAGAACCACCAGATCTCTGAGCCTCTCAAGTGCCTCACAGCTCTCTGTGTGTGTTACAGACCCCCACGCCAATCCCAATGTGTTTACAGTCAGAAGTAGTAATTCCCCACCTACAGCCTTACTTCATGTGGTGGGGGGCCCCTGTACCTTTTTGAACCTTTATTCTTCTCCTTGAATTTGCTAAGAGTCTGAGTCTCAGAACCATGTCTGAGGCCACCCCCTGTGTGAGTGCACAGAGCAGGGGGCAGGCATGTCTGTCACCCTCAGTTGGCTGATTCCTGCCCATAGAGGAGCAACTCAGGAACCAGAAGGTGGAAGAACCCTATTCCAACATTTTGATCCACCCTTGAAGGCAGGATGTGACACTAACACTCTAGTCCTCAACAATTCTAGACTCATGGCATTTGTCAGAGCAGGGAGCAGTCCCAGGTGGTAGCAGAGAGGACTCAGGGAAGAGAATGAAGGCAGTAGGACTCCAGAGAAGTGGACATCTCTCTGCCCCGCATTCTTTCCAACCCGACCATAGCTTTGAGACACAGGTTCCGAAGACAGAACACTGTCAACAGCATCTCGGATCTTTCAGCATCTCAAACGCTTGCGGTTGGCAAATCGTGAAAACATGTGCGACTTTGGCTCGGTCATCTCTTCTGGATTCTCTAGCTACCAAGGATGAAGGGATACTCGACACTTATCGACAAGCACGGATGTGGGCTGACATCTTCAATCTGGTGCCAAGTTTCTGAATAAAATAACACCTCTGCCTCTTTTCGACTACCTCGCATTCGCGGACCTGAATCCTGAAGGTGTCTGAAGGCCCATCGACTCCTATGCTGCCCCACTGAGACTTTCCTTCCTACTGCCGAGCAGGCATTTACTCCCCGGCCTCATGAGTCTGGGGTAACTGGTGCCCTCTCCCCTAGGTTTTTCTGTGCATCTTCCTTCCTGGTAAAAACGAAAACAAAACAAAAAAACCCTCCTCAGAGACAAATACTCTCGTTTTGTCATTTTTACTTCCTCAATATTATTAAAGGTAGGGAAGGAACATGATGAGGACGTTGAATATTAAAGTATTTTTTAAATGTATCAAAATGGACTACATAGGAAAAACAAGTGCTAGAATTCAAGCACAGAATGACAGCAGCTTGAAATAAAGAACAGTCTAATTTAAAAAAAAATGAACAACTGTATATTAGCTTGGATTCTTGATGGATGTGTGCAGATGAAGAGTTTAGAAAGAAGGAAAAGGTGTCACACTATATTGCTTTCCAAAGGCACATTCATATTGTAAGTGGGGATTAATGATAGATTGTATACATTACTCTAACCATGTCTCTATTCTGTTAGGACATGGAATATATATGATTTTTTTAAAGGGGAAAACTTAATCTTAACTGAAGCTAAATTTTATTTCAGCAACATCCCTCTAAATCTTTAATGGGTTGGTGGATTTCTCTACACATGCCATATTCAAACCAAATAAAAGATAACAGCCCAGAGGGAAAAGGGATGATACATGAAGGCAAAGCACAGAGATGTAAGTGATGACATCATCCTGTTGATTCATGGAACCAGTCCAATTGGAGCACCTGGGCTCTGCCACCTCTGTTCTGAGCTACTGGTTTTCAATGGTGACTGTGAGAAAGGGTTCCTCCCTCACCGACTTGCATTCTGGCTGGGGAGGAGCAGATAATGAACATGTGACCCACAAACATCACTGCCAGTGGTGCCAGGAAGAACAGACAACAGGCTGATGTGTAAGAATGCGACAGGACAAGGGTGTCAAGGCGGGGCATGGTGTGGTGGGTGGTGAAGGATGGCTTCTTTGAAGGAGTGGTGTTTGATCTAAGAATTTTATGTGAGGACCTGGGGATGTCTATGGTCTGTCCTGAGGTTTCAGGGTAAGAGTAAGCCTAGTATGTAGGAGACACAGCAAGAGGGCCAGTGGGAAGGGGTATGGAGTGGGGAGAGTGGTAAAGAGTAGCAGACGGGGTGGGAGGGCTGCAAGGGCCCTCCCTGCAGGTGAGGGTTTTGTTTTAACCATGATGGGGCCACAGGAATGGATCTAGGTAGGGATGTATTCACAAAGTTTGCTGGGATTGTTGTGTGTAAGATCATAATAATGAAAGCGCGGCCAACATGGCGGCCTTGAAGAGTTCCAGATGGGTTGCATCGAAGGCTGGGACAGGAGTGCAGGCATAAAGAAGATGAGAAGTTTTGAGCCTGTGGCTGCTTGACTCAGAGAAAGAGACAAACAAATGAGAGGTATGAATTTTCCCCAAGGATCGTAAACACTTATACTATGTATCATAAATACATCCTACAACCATGTGAGGTTTGAATGTCTATAAAATACACTCACCCCGTTTGTCCCCCATGACCACCCCACGAAGGAAGTCATGTTTTCCCCATTTCTCTGCCCCCCCCTGCAGCCTGTCCCATGATTACTCCAACTCCCCTTGTCTTAACAATAGTTTTAATAATTTAATAAGGAAAAGCATCTAACCAATTTTGTAGTCTCAGAATATCAAATATATGAGACTTCAAGTAATTATGAATTCAGTAATGATAACTTTAAGCATTTTATAATTTTTTTCTTTAAAGTTTGAGAAATTACAAAAGTAAGCCTACAGAGACAGGTGATCACAACACGTTCTCTTCCCTGTACTTCCATATTCCATTCACTATTGCTATCTCTGTTGAGGGCAAATGATCATAGGTATTTCAGATTCCTTATTCTTGGGATTTACATGTGTGGATAACTAAGGACTAATATTACTTTATTTAAATCTGTAACCCTTGCTCACTTGGTCTCTACCCCATGGCCCAGCTCTCGTGTTTTACATTACCTGTACACCATTTAACACCCAAACATCATTCCACTTGACTCAAAGAAAACAAGTAATTTTCTGAGGTTAACCAGAACATTTTCATTTATTTGGCTTCTCTTTTACAACCAGTTACCATTTAGGTTCAGTTCAACATTATTTAAAGACTGTGACTCTTCCCAGAGTATCACCAAGAAACCATGCATTTCCTAGGGGCACTTGTACCCCAATGTTTACAGCAGCACTCTCAACAATAGCCAAATTATGGAAAGAGCCTAAATGTCCATCAACTGATGAATGGAAAAAGAAATTGTGGTTTATATACACAATGGAGTACTACAGGGCAATGAGAAAGAATGAAATATGTCCCTTTGTAGCAACATGGATGGAACTGGAGAGTGTGATGCTAAGTGAAATAAGCCATACAGAGAAAGACAGATACCATATGTTTTCACTCTTACGTGGATCTTGAAAAACTTAACAGAAACCCATGGGGGAGGGGAAGGGGAAAAAAAAAAGAGGTTAGAGTGGGAGAGAGCCAAAGCATAAGAGACTGTTAAAAACTGAGAACAAACTGAGGGTTGATGGGGGGTGGGAGGGAGGGGAGGGTGGGTGATGGGTATTGAGGAGGGCACCTTTTGGGATGAGCACTGGGTGTTGTATGGAAACCAATTTGACAATAAATTCCATGTATTGAAAAAAAAAAAAAAGAAACCATGCATTTCAATTCTAAATATTGGTCACAAAATGAGGTGGAGGTGAATTATAATATGTCTTATATGTTCTCAATATAACTGAGTATAGTAATTTCATCTCCTTAAAAAAGTAAGTCGTCTAGAGCCACGCTGTCCAATACTGTAACGCTAGTGACATGTAGCTATTTTATATTTGCAGATAAAATACTTGGTAAAAGTATGTCTCCATGCCATTACATTGAAAATGTATTTGTTGTTTGTCTAAAACTAAAATTGAACTGGATATCCTCTATTTTTATTTGCTAAATCTGGCCACCGTAGGCTATTAAAATAAAACTACTTAAAATTAAATATAATTAGAAATGCCAGGTAGCCAATTGCACTACCCATATGTCAAGTGCCGAACAGCCACATGGAGCGTGTGGTCCTGCAGACCCAGGCCAGCTCCGTCACTGCAGAGAGGACTATTGGATAGCACTGGGAAGAATGCCTGAAATCCCCAAACCAAACATTAAGACATATAATGCTAAAAATAATGATCTTCATCTAAAGACCTCTCATGCAGCGTTTTAACATTTCTAAATAAAATATACTAATACAATAATTCTCAACACTATAACAATGGCTCACAATTCTGGATTGCTTTGTATGTGCAGATTCTGTGCTAAGCATCGTCACCACATTCTCACGTCACTGTCATTACAATGTGATGCTATGGGCTTTCTGATAGTAACGGTGATCTTATGGCCATGAAAACCAAGGCCCAGGGCCACTCATTCACTCCCCCGGGGCTGCTGCGACGTCACGGACCAAGCACCTGCGCCATAACCACTCTTGCCCCTTGACGTTACCGAGAAGTTGCAAACCTTTTGCACGAGGGTAAGGTGGGACTCTGTCCCAAATACTGGAAAGCTCAACAGTAGTAAATTTCAATTATGTGCCATCTCAGTTCACTTCAGTGAGCGGCAAATAATCACAGAAAGACCAGCGTTGGGAAAAGATGGAACTCTGTTTGGAACAGTATAAAATGCCTCAGACAGGCACGGCAGAGCTCCAGGCAATTGTTTTTTAGAACTTAAAGGGGGGAAAATGATAACAGATGACAGTTCTAAGGGGCCCATTCAAATCAAATGCAACTGGACTTCTATTTTTTTTTTCTGCATCAGAAAGATTTTTTTGGGGAAAACCCAGGGGTGGTGTCAAAGGCAGCATTTCTCAGTGTCATCGTACAGCTCTTCTCCAGGCTACCTTGGCCCCGAGGGCCAAGGACCTGCTGGCTGACAACTCGAGGAATCTGCTCGGAGAATTCAGAGGTCACCGACAGAGGCTGGCGGAAAGTCTGGTGGCATAACTGCATTATCTAATGAAAATGTCACCAAAGCAAGGCAGACGAGGATCTCCAGGTGGAGGTCGTTGGTGAGGATGACGGTAAGGAGGAGAAGCAGGGAGGCACTCCAACATGGAGCAGAAGGACACAGTGACACAGAACACAAAGACCCGGCCCGAGAAGCCGAGCAGTTTGTTCCGTCATTGGACTGGGAAGGAAAGGTTGATCAGACAGCTAACTGCCCTGGGGATGCTGTCTCTGTAGTCCCCTTGAAAGATCCAGAGAGAAGTCGCCTTGCCAACAATCACAGAAATGCTGGATGTCTGCAAGTGCTCTCCAGGGGTCAGACTTTCAATTCCCCCTCCCCGGCCCCAGCTGTGCTGTCTCACCTTTCCTTGGGCCTCTCAGCCTTGACCTGACCAGTCCCCTCCTGCTGTCTGGCCTTGTCTTTCTCCTTTCTCTTCCCTCCCCTTACTGCGTCCTACTGCTAAATTTTTTTATGATGACAATATTTTATAACTGATATAATTCGTAACCTCTGACTATCCTTTGTTGTAGGATCCCAGTAAATAAACGGGAGTTGAATTTTTATAGCAGCTTTCTGATACATGAGATTAAAACTATCCTAATGAGGGGTGCCTGGGTGGCTCCGTCGGTTGAGCGTTCGACTTTGGCTCAGGTCATGATCTTGGGGTTTGTGGGTTCAAGCCCCACGTCAGGCTCTGTGCTGACAACTCAGAGCCTGGAGCCTGCTTTGGATTCTGTGTCTCCCTCTCTCTGCCCCTTCCTGGCTCCCTCTCTCTCTCAAAAATAAATAAACATTAAAAAATTTAAAAAGAAAAACCATCCTCATGAGAAGTTGGCAATTAAAAGGAACATCCCTCAGTCCTATGGCCCTCTGCAGAAAGGAATTTCAAGGGATGGTCATTTCAGCCTAAACTGGAACTCTAAGGATAATAATACTGAAAGATTTAGTTTAAAAAATATAAGGCACCAAAGAGTCAAGCCACATAATTTCAAAAAATGGCTTTACTTAGGGGGATTTTTACATTCCCCACACAAATCTGGGAATGCAAAGGCAATGGAAAGAAACATACCTTTTCTTTCCAAAAAGTGTTCAGATTCTCGATATGTGTAAGTGGATAAGTCATGGTAAGTGTGAAAACATTCCACTCTTTTCTCTTAACTAGATTTGATTTATTTGCCTCCATTTCCTTTATCAAATTGAAGACACCATCATAGGTCACATCTTGAATGGTATTATATGTTATCATTTAAGTGATTAAACAATATAGCTCCCTGTAGATATAACTAAATCTCAACTTGCAATCTTTCTGAAGCAATTATTACTTAATATAGCATTTGAGTAAGTAAAAGGAAGTGAAAAAAAACATGCAAAGACAAGTTTAGGAAAGGAATGACACATTTTGCAGTTAAGTGTTAGAAAACTTAGTACTCATAGCAAAGCTTATAAGTTAATCTTCCTGTCCAGATTTTACAGATGAAGCATGGGAGCGTAGCAGGGTTGAAGGAATTGCTTCAGAGGGAAGAACAAAGAAGAAACTGAACTGAGATTCAAATTCGGTTCTGCTGTGTTCCCAAGTCCTTGCTTGGCGGGTTCTACTATGCTTTGAAGCTTAATGCCATCAAAGCGTCTGATGAGACTGCTCCCAGTACAAGAACAGATATGGTGAGCCACCAAAAGGGAAAAAAATGTAAATTGGGGAACATCATATTCTTAATATGCAGTTCACAGGTTCAACAGCATCTAAAAGTTTCCAGGGCTTGACTTCTCCTGGGAGAACTCAATGTAGGACATTCGGAATGACAGCTTTTAGGTTTATTTCTTCTGACAAGCTGAAGTGGTTATTGCATTGTCTCCTGGGGAATTAGTGATTTGAACTGAAGGAACCATTCAAAATTAAGATATTTTGATTAAGTGGAACAGATCAACTGTTTACATTGAGAGTGCTCATCTTAATATCTCAGAAAAAAAGACTAAACAGTGGGTAATGGGACTACTGCAGATAAAAGTAGTAGTGGGGAGTGGGTTGAACATCCACCTCTTGATTTTGGCTCAGGTCATGATCTCACGGTGAGTTCGAACTTGGGATCTTTCTCCCCCTCTCTCTCCAACCCTTCCCTGCTCACACACTCACACACACTCACTCTCTCAAAATAAATTAATAAACTTAAAAAAAAATAAAGTAGTAGTGGGGAAAACCCCTTCCAGTCTAGTTCAATACATCTGGTCGGAACAAAGACTTTGAAGGCACAGTGGAGGACAGATAACTGATGACACTGAGAGTGGCATCTTAACCAAAGGGTCCAATGCTGCGGTGGAGAGGATGGAGAAACAATGACAGGGAGAAGCTTAATTATTCATACTATAAACACTTGTGGATAACTTCTAACAGTCACAAAGAAGGTATACAACAAAACAAGAGTGCGATAAGAATGTAGGTTACTCATGCATTCTTGCAGAGATTTGAAAAATCCATTTAGTTTTATGTAAATCTGAGCTAACAATTCATGACCAGTTATGGATTGAATAGTATTTCCCCAGAATTCATGTACTGAATTTCTAACCCCAAATACCTCAGAATGTACCTCTAGGTAGAAAGAGATCACTGCAAATGCAATTAATCCAGTTCAGATGAGATCATTAGGGGGGCGGCCCTGATCCAATGTGACTGGCATCCTTATTATAAAAAGGGGAAATTTGGACACAGACACACCCAGGGAGAATGCCACGGGCAGATGAAAGCAGAGATCAGGGTGATCTGGGGAGGCCAAAGAACGCCAAAGATCGCCAACAAGCACTAGAAGCCGAGGGAGAGGCTTGGAAGGGATTCTCCCTCACCACCCTCTGAAGGAATTGACATCTTGGTGTTGGACTTCCAGGCTCCAGACTGTGAGGCAGTTTCTGTTATGTGAGCCACCTGGTAGTACTTAGCTCTGGCCACCCTAGCAGGCCTATAAAGTGTCCAAGGATGCATTCTTCATCTGGTTTTCTATACGGACTGCATCAGATCATGAAAGTGTGACCCACGCACACTTTGCATTCGATGTTAGAATCCAAGTAAAATGAAAAGGTCATCTTCTGTCTCACATGAATCAGAGTTTTGTTTTTCTTAATAATACAACCTTTTCAAACTAAAATATATTCAGAAGCAAATTAATAATTGAATATTGAAAAAGGCAAGCATCTGAAATTCATTTATACTGCACAATATATTCTCAAGTATTACATATGAATGTTGTGCTTCGTTGGATGGTTTGTGATGGATTCCACCAATGTGAAAACAAAAAAGATATATGAATAAAACAAACATAGGCAGAATCTGAACAAGATTGGGTAAAAAATGTATGTTTCTTAAAAACAAAAATTAAACCACAATACTCTAAACCCTCCATTATAGTGTGGATGAAATGAGAATAAGCTGATGGCATATCTTTTTCACATTCACCTATAAGCATATTATTTTAGCACACTATACATGCTTAATAAGTATTTCTCCTGTCTGCAAATGAGCGTACCATGACTTCAACCATAATTATTCATACAAAAAAAAAGACAAATAGAGATGTATTGAGACTCATAGATAATTCACATTACTTAAAATCATTCACCTGATGATTCTGACATATAAGAGAGTCACAGATAAAAACTTTAATGCATGCCTCCTCGAATGAGACCCTAGTGAGAAAGGGTGGTCATCGACGCCAATTTTCTGCTACCTTCTTGCGATCCACACCCAAGGGGGTTCCTGAACTTATTACACATAATATGTAATGATAATTTTTCCAAGTATTATTATCTTATTAAAAAAAACAAATTTGGTAATGTGTTGGGTACCACATTTTGGTACAACTATGAAATGGAGGCAAACACAAACTTTTCACTAAATCTCAATTTTCTTGAGAAATCAAATCTAAATTAGTTTTGTATTATGCAAATCAGGCCCAGTTTGAAGTAATCTAGAAATTACTTTAATTCTGGCTATTGATGGCTTTAAAGAGTTACACTTGCTACTAAAGAAACCCAGACTACATGCTTCTTAGTAGCTTCTTTTGGGACTGCCATCAAAATCAATTAAAAAATGTGATAAATCAAAAGTCAAACTACCCGTTATGAGTAAAAATTTTCTCACAAACCTCAACAAAAAACCATACAGGTGACATATTTGACAAAGATTCTTTATTTGATATATATCTACGGCTATGCCAAACCAATGAGTCCACTTAAGAGATGCATGGCTAGAAATCTACCAATTCACTATGCACCCAAATAACTAAAAGACAATAGCAGTCCTTATATGAATATTAATAAAAAATATATTTCTAGAGTAAATAAAAGAAACATTTTTCAGAGACAGGTGCATGGGAATCACCATTATTTTATATGTGAGTCAAATCTCTTTTAGAAACTCCTTTTTCTTCTTTCTCTTTATAACTGGGGCAAAAGGGTAAAAGGCTGTACCCAATTCCTCAGCTAAATAATTATTCATTTCTGAATACTTTCTGCCATGTTCTACGTGCCACGGACTCTGATCATCTGATGGGAACAGAATGTTTCTCAGGGGAAAAGATGTCATAACTGGACACACTGCATATAAAGATTTTGGTTTTGGAAAAGCTAAAATGTAAGTCTCAGACACAAGAGCCACAGTCTCTTCTAAGTACTGCACTAGTTGTTTCCTACAGTTTTTCATGGACCCTTGCAAGACCTCCTGTGGTGAAAATCACACTTATTTACAGATGAGGAAACTAAGGAGGAGAATGATCAGATTACGCACGTAAGATCACAGAAGGAGAGATAACGTGGCCAAGCACTTTATCACACCGTCGGATTTCTCTGCTATCATACCGGCTGATTTCTCTGCACATCGCCATTAAAAGACAGGACTAGGGGCGCCTGGGTGGCTTGGTCGGTTGAGCGTCCGACTTTGGGACTTCAGCTCAGGTCATGATCTCGCGGCCCGTGAGTTCGACCCCTGTGTCGGGCTGGCCCATGAGTTCGAGCCCCGCGTCGGGCTCTGTGCTGACCGCTCAGAGCCTGCAGCCTGTTTCGGATTCTGTGTCTCCCTCTGTCTCTGCCCCTCCCCTGTTCATGCTCTGTCTCTCTCTGTCTCAAAAATAAATAAACATTGAAAAAAAAATTAAAAAAAAAATAAAACACAGGACTAGACAGAGAAAGGCTTGTGCTGCAGGCAGAGTTACTCTACGTAATAACCCGCAGCCAGGAGCAGTGCTCGTTAAAAACACGGACAGGGTGTTTTCAAACAGATGTTGAAGCAAGAAGGCACTGGGAGATGCTGGAGTTAACTTCTCAAATCCTAGGAACTCAGGAATTGAACTTCTCAGCCTCATTCCTCATTTTCAAATCAGTTGGCAAATTACTCTTCACTTTTGCCTCCTCCAACACTCCTTACGTTTCTACCTACTTTATGAATTCCCTCTTTTCCGGCTCTCCATTTCATTTTTAAGTTGATGATTTGAGAAGTTAAGGGAAGTCTGACTTCCAGTCTCTATCTATCTATCTATCTATCTATCTATCTATCTATCTTCTATCTACCTGTCTATCATCGATTTATCATTCATCTGTCAATCTATGTATCATCTGTATATCTATCTATCGATCTATCATCTATCTCACTGAAAAGTCAAAATCAATTGTGAAGCAATGACTAGTTTGCATGGGAATGAATTCCTGAGAATTCTGACACATTTAATTTTCTTTCATGGGCCAGGAGAGGGGAGATCACTGGAGATTGGGACCTGCCAACAAGCCGCTTAGGTACCACCAAATTACTAATTATTTAATTGTATTTGTGGCACATTTTCTTAATTTTTGCAATTTTCTTACTCAGATTCTAATTATATCTGAATATTGTCTATTTCTTCAGTAAAAACAATAAAAGCTATACAATTCAACTTTATTTTAAAATAGTTATTTTTCCTCCTCTGCAAATTCTCCGCTTCTATGACATTATTCTAGAATTGATTCTGGTTATAGATCACAGCTCCCCAACTAGTTTGAACTTCAGGAAACTCCTTACCTTCCAAGCCTGTGTTCTCACGTCTGACACAGGACCAATAAAATCTACCTTTAGGATGAAGAGAAATGAAAATACAAAAGCACCCCCATAGGTCTAAAAGTCGGAGAAACATAAGTGTGTTCTAGGAGAGTTGGCAAGAAAGAGCCACCGTGAATCTGGATGTGTAAGTAAGGTTACAACACTTTTTATACCATAACTTCAGCTTTGTAGGACGATAGGCATCTATCTGGAACGAATAGGTAAGAAAAGCACAACTGGCCATACACTATGATAAAGGCACACATTGACCAATTCAACTAGCCAAAAGTCTCTTTGAAAGCAAATCGTACTGTACTATTTACTGCAGCAGAGAGAGAGTAAGTGTATCCATACATACTTGGAATCACTGATTAACACTGTGTTAATATGGACAATATGGAATTTGGGGGATCAGATAGATTTGATTTAAATTATAATTCTTTCAGGGCGCCTGGGTGGCTCAGTCGGTTAAGCGTCTGACTTTGGCTCAGGTCATGATCTCACGGTTGGTGGGTTCGAGCCCCGCGTCGGGCTCTGTGCTGGCAGCACAGAGACTGCTTCTGCTTCGGATCCTCTGCGTCCCTCTCACTCTGCCCCTCCTCTGCTCACATTCTCTCTCTTTCTCTCTCTCAAAAATAAATAAACATTAATTTTTTTTTAAATTATACTTCTTTCATTTACTCTCTCAATGACATTAGCAAACTTACTAAATTTTCATGACTTTCCGTCCCATTCCGTAAAAGGAAGGATATGAGTAGCAGCTACTGTAATTTATACAGGCAACAGAAAATTTAAAATATCAATTTCCATTACAAAGCTTATTATGACAAGTGTCTCCTATCCACCCTTCTGACTCACTAGTCTTGCTTCTCAGAAGCAATCATTACCATTTGAGTTGTTTCTTTTAGCATTTAAAGTTATATTTCTTTTAAAAAGAACTCTTAAAAAATTAACTCTTGAATTATACGTTTTAGAAATTCTCTACTTATTTTCCATTATAGTGGGTGGCTATTCTGTCCTTTCAAGCAATATCTTAGTTAAATTAATCATTAGCTTACATGTTTTGTGACTATTTAAATATTGTTCCCTGTTGGGGTGCCTGGGTGGCTTAGTATGGTAGGCATCCGACTCTTGATTTCGTCTCAGGTTATGAATCTCATGTTTCATGAGTTCGAGTCCCACATTGGGCTCCAAGCTGGCAACATGGAACCTGCTTTGGATTCTCTCTCTCTCTCTCTGCCCCTCCCCCACTAGCACTCATTCTCTTCTCTCTCTGTCCCAAAATAAATAAACGTAATAAGTGAATGAATGAATGAATGAATGAATAAATAAATAAATAATGCTGGGCCCAAACATTGTAATAGGTGTTTATTCTTTGCATAAATTGTTTCTTAAGGTTAACAAATGGATGGTATCTCTTCATTTGCCTAATTGTTTTTAACATATCCATTGTGAACATTTCCCAAAGATCTCTATAAAAACATCCTATCAATCTAACCCACTTATGTTCAAATGCACTTGGGAATCCGTACCTTTTACTCTCTTTTTATTTTCTCTGGAGTCCTTCACCTTGGAACTTCTCCAGATCTGTCCCATAGGTATGCCCTCTCTCCTTTCTTCTCCATTAAAAACCCTGTTTCCTCGAGTTCCTGCTTTTTCTTTTCCTATTCGTATCCTATTCTTACCCATAGGCAGCAGTGTTTACCTTGAGTCAGCTGAACTTTGAAGCGTTCCCAAATTTTCACATCACTAGTGCTTTGGTTTTGGGTTATTGGTTTATCAGAGGAAACAGTTTGAAATCTCCAGCTTTGGGGATATATGCATGGCCACAGACACTTTCAGGTAAAAGTACATGAAGACAGAGGATCCCACCTTTAAGTGTGTAGAACGCCATACACCCATTGTGTTTTTATTTCTACACTTTAATCTAGAATTGATGTGTCCTGAGTCTCAGTTTCTCTGGCTCACTTACTCCAGAGAACAAGTGGGGGTGGCCAGGGCGGGGGGTTGGTGGGGGGAGGGAAGGAGAGGAAGAATCTAGGAAGACATCCCCTAGATGTCTAGGTCCCTACCTAGTTAATGCACAAATAGACTTTCAACCAGTCTTCCTATGATCAGTCCCATGCCTGGCCTATAGAACTCAATGGAAGTTTGTTCTTCCATGTTCTGACCTTCTTGTGTATCGGATGGACCTGTCTTTAAAGACATTCTCTCATTTAAACTTTATATCACCCATATGAAAGAGATACACATATTAATCTCTGCTATAGACAAGACAAGAGGTATTCCTGAGGTCAAGACACCATAAAATGCTAGTGATGAGACCCAGGCCCAGTTTCATCCAACTAGAAAGCTTATGCTACACAATATATATTATATTATATGGGTAAATGTGTATATATATTTACAGTTGTAATCCAAATTGGGCCATGTGTGTACAGTGACATATAAAGTATAAAACAACACAGAATTTGGCATTGATCACAATAAGAGTGTTATCAAACATAAGCAAAACATCAGCTTGGAAAGAGAGCGAGAAAGTAATATAATTGTCCTTAAAATGGATTCCAAAGCCAAGGCTTGGAATTACAAAACAAAATAAAACAAAACAAAGCAAAACAAAACAAAACAAAACAAAACACAAACCCAACTTGAATTAGCTAGCACCCTCTGCTGAGGACAAATGAAAACAATGATACCACCTTTCGGCATAAGAAAACAGAAACAGATGCTTTAATGATAAAGCTTACATAAACTTGGGAGTTTGCTTTTATTATTTTTTTTTCCACTGAGAACTTCTATTTGGGAATAGATTTGCAGCGGTGAGAAGGGGGTTGGCAAGTGATTTTTCCAGCCAAGA
Source organism: Panthera uncia (assembly GCF_023721935.1). Classification (NCBI taxonomy): domain Eukaryota; kingdom Metazoa; phylum Chordata; class Mammalia; order Carnivora; family Felidae; genus Panthera; species Panthera uncia. The sequence goes on from NW_026057576.1 coordinate 75,063,648, forward strand.
GATACTGCGGATATGGAGGGGGGATTGTTTAGTGCTACAGGGGCCGTAACTCTGAAGGAGGCACCAAAAGCTGAACTTAACAGGGAGCCTGAGTTTTAACTCCAGTGACACCAAAGACTGTAAGATAGACATCTGGGATAATGACAAGTTATTCAGCGTAAGGACACATTCCCAACATCCTGCTAATAGGCAAAGAGAAAGCTTTATGTCTGCAGTATTCTGAAACGTTAAGATTTAATCTTCACTGGCAATAAAATGCCTGAAAAATGCTTCCTCTGGATTCTCTGTGCAGGAGGGAAAGTCAAATTATTAATCAAAAATGTAGCCAGAACTCTGTTCCCTTCCAGACAGAATGAATTTCTTTTTTCATCCTGCGTTTCCTTTGCTATGAATACGTGATGTGCAGAAGGTAAGGGCAACAGCTCTGCAAGACGGATCAGGATCGTGTAGGCAGTTACTTCATTAAGCCTGATAAGGATTCGTGTTATACTGAGATTTCACAGATGTGTCCCTTCGAATAGATGAGTTTCATCCTGAAGATTTCATTCTCCTATTTATTTCATTATGGCTATTTGCCCCACTCTCCACAAGATCTGTTCTCAGTGCAGATTCAAATTTAGCATTGAATGCAATCCATTTCATCTGGTAACCTGAAAGCAAGATTGCTCCTGAGCAAAACAGTGTCATTCCCAAAAAACCAAAAGGATAGGTTTTTTAAACAGAGAGAATATAATCCCTGCCCCCACTCACATGGGGGCAGGCTACAGTCAACCGAGTAGAATGAGTGTTTGTCCTCAGGCTGGTTCAATGACTGGATATACTGACGGTCTCCAATTCTTTGACCTTAAAACGTCCTATCTTCCAACCCAAAATATCAACAAGAAATGTTTCTCTCTTAGCAGTTTTCACGTCATTAGTAGTTTAATGCAATTGCTTAGTTCTTTAAAGAACATGGGGAGAGAATTTTGTCCTCAAGCTTTTAGAATAAGTGCATTCATATGAATATTGTTTCGCTTGGCCATTCAGGTAGGCTGAAGTAAATCTAATAATCTGGCAAAATTTAATTTCCTTGCTTTCTTGAGTCATAAAAATGATGCATCCGATGTCAGTGATAAAGAGCTTTAACCAGGTTTGATGTCAAATAAGGCTTTTTCATTATTTGTAGTTGCTTCATTTCAGAATCTCCTTTCGACATTTCAAAAAAAAACCCACCTCATTTGTCAGAACCCAGTTTCAGATCCAAATTGAAAGTTTCAGACACTCCCTTTCCCCTCCAGCACCAAGGCCCGGACAGGACACAGGGCTCCAGCTCTGCCAATGGCCAGCACTCACCACCACCCCCCTCCCTTGGAAAGCTGATGATGCAGGAAGGAACTGCACAGAACAGGTTGTGGCGAGGGTTTCCAGGGGAAGCAGTGTCCACTGTCCCGCAGATGGTAATGGTGATGTCCTCATCCGACAAGATAGTTGGAGGACAGACGGCATTGTCGCTAGCTGCATAGCTTTCAAGCCGGGTTAGCCGGCTTTCCTAGAGTTTCCATGAGCCACCTAATAGCCTTAAATGCAATTTATTTTTACGCTTAAACTAGTCATACAATTGGCCAACGTCCTTTGCTTGCAAATAAGAACTCTGACTGATACTGTGTTTTCTATTTGCTCTAATTCTTCGGCTTTGGGATTTCTATCTAGACCAGGATGATACACAATATCCCCTGATTTGGAAATGCATGTTATTCTAATACAAGAATTTTAATCTCCCTCAAACACTTTGTATGGGTAGGTGTGCTTTCTGGATGGTGGCAACGAAAGGATGAATGAAGTCAATTTGCGGCCATCTAGAAAATGCTCGTATCAATGTTTTATATCAAGATAATGATGGGTACCTTTGAAAGCCATGATAAAATTTGCTTCCGAGGAGTAGTCTACCCTTGGGTAAAAATATATTGCTTTCATTTTTTTTCCATTACATCAGGAATCAGTGTAATCTTGTTGTGGAAAAAGAGCAATTTTTATTTGAGCCTGTAACTACCCCTTAACATTGTCTTCCTTTCCGGCTGAAAGTCTATTTTATGGATACTCTCCAGTTACTTTTGCCTGATCTCCCGAAACAGCCTCCCCCTTAACACACGTGCAGTCGAGGAAGGGTGCTGGCAATAGGAGACACCATCCATATGAGCTGTGGAAGCCAGGGAATGACAGCTAAGTCACAGTCCTCATCCTCAAGAATCTTACAGTACAATCTTAAGGGTAAGATTAGTATTAAACAATAGAAATTAAAAAAAAAAAAAGAAAGAAAAAAAGCTTTCACTGGCACCTGGGTGGCTCAGTCGGTTAAGTGCCCAACTTTTGATTTCAGCTCAGGTCATGATCTCACGGTTCGTGGGACCGAGCCCCACATCGGGCTCTGCACTGCCCCAACAGAGCCTGCTTAGGATTCTCTCTCTTCCTCTCTCTTTGCCCCTCCCCCTCTAGCTCTGTCTCTCTCTCTCTCTCTCAAAATAAATAAACGTTAAAATAAAAAAAAGCTTCCATTATCTTGAGACATATGTCAAGGATCACTGTGGTTTAACGACAGAATTCGTTTCTTTTGGAGGCTCAGAGAAAGAATCATGAAGAATATGACTCTAGACGAAGAGTCTGATTAGAATTTGATATTGTTGGCACAATTTCAACCCACAAACATAACCCAACAACTCCACCACCAGCCAATTATTTGATAACCCTTTTCTTCCTCGTTGTACAAGTTTCCATTTTAAAAATACAACGTATTTATGAATAACACATTTGTATATATCAGAGGTAGATAACAAGCAGAGCTTTGGGGGCAACATGAAAATAAACTGCGTACAAAAAAAAAAAAAAACAAAGAATAACAACAAGAATACCATCCATGATACTTTAAAAAGAAAAATGGCTAAACCAAAGCTCAAAAAGCCCTGTTAACACTTGAGATGATCTGTTTCAGCTTTACTGGAAGAAAGGTCTCTCATTTGTTTTATGGAATATTAAAAATAAAGTAATGTAGAGTCTACAAACACCACTTCCAGGAACTCAGTTTCACTTATATTTGGACTAGGATGTAAACAAAATTCCATCAAGACATGCACTTGTGTATATTATAATATAAAACAAGTTGGCATGAGTGATGTTTATATGGCAGGAGAAATGAGGCATGGGAATCCATTCGTGTGTGTCCAGCACTGTCCCAGGAGCTGGGCAGAATTTCTGCTGAATTCCAGTGAAGCATGCTCTGCTGTGTGAGTGGGGATAATTCATCACGTTCTCTCAGGCGTCTAGATCAGATGACTCTGAAAGGCTTCAACTCTGTGTGTTAACCAAACAACCGTCTGACCAAAGTGTGCCTCCCAAGGTAACTTATTCTGGAAAGGAGATAACCTGGATGGCAAAGGTATCACTGAGAAAACTTCTCCTCTCATGTAGAACCTTTTGGAAAACTCTGGTTTATCCATTAGTCCCTTGTGAGGTTGGTTTCTGTTGGTCAGCAACTGCAATTTGGTCAAAAGCCTTAGCCTGGGTGTGGGTTATAGAAACTCTTCTACACCATTTCGCATTTTAAGAAGCTCAGGCTAAACACTCAACAACACCTTCTCTACACCACTGGAAATAATTACAGCATATGACAATCCCAACTGGGCATTGGCGGCATACCAGAGCACACTGCAACACGTTCAAGGTCCATCCCATGATGCCCAGCCCCAAATATAGAGCATCGCTAGTAAGTTCTCACCACGCCTCAGCTATGATGAAAACGACTCAGTAAATAAAAGGGCCTGTACCCACATCACGGATGTAACACAAACGTCCATACTGGACGTCCATACTGGTAATTACTTACGGAAGAGTTGGCAACCATTGCTGATGAGATAACAGATAAAAATTCAAACCCCCCCAGACTGACTCTCTCTTGGAAAGAGATTCTCATCTTATTATCGTCGCCAAAATCTGATCATCCTTATCTTTCTATCACACTCACCATTGCTACCATCACCACCCACAGTCATCATCCCTTAGTGTGTAGACTGAACCCAAGACAGGAATTTTCAAACCCCAGAAGGAATCCCCAGGGGATCAAAAGCTGTAAATTAAGGCTACCTTTCAATGAGTTATTTAAAAAGATATTTGCTGAATCTCTCAAGCGGTGAAAAATTATGGTTTACCCTCAAAGGAACTTCAGGGCACTCCTGTCCAACACAACCTTCTAAAAAAATGGAAATGTTCTTTATTTGCACTGTCCAGTATGGAAGCCACTACCCACATGTGGCATCTGAGCACTTGAAATGTGGCTAGTGCAAGTGAGAAAATGAATTTTTAATTTAATTTAACTTAATTCTAATCCATTTAAATAGATGAACGTGGCTAATGGCTGCTGCCGGGGATGATGCTGGTTTAGTGGACAATGGTCACAAAATATTTCTCGTTTTATTATATTCTACTCTTTCAACATTTGCTCTGTAGGAAATAAACAATACGGTTATTTTATACATTTCTTTTTCAGGATGAAACAATCAAAATGTTACTACCAGAAAATGAACAAGTAGTGAGTATTACCATTAATTATATATACATACATATACACATAGAGAGAGAGAAAGAAGGAGGAAGAGGGACATTTATAAATGTCTATGAAATCTTCACTATTAATTTGATGTCTGTTCCTGTGATGATAATAACTTCCTTGGGGCTCGATAATTTGGTCAAATATGAACGCACAGGCATCCAATGGAAAGGAGGTAGGTAAGATATCACTTATTCCAAGACGCTCTGTAGATAAAGCCTATGCTTGATGCTTTTGATATAAAGTTAAACTTCATGGCATTAAGATGGTTCTATACAGGGGCGCTTGGGTGGCTCAATCATTTGGGCAGCCAACTTCGGCTCAGGTCATGATGTCGTGGTCCGTGAGTTTCAGCCCTGCATCGGGCTCTGTGCTGACGGTTTGGAGCGTGGAGCCTTGCTTCAGATTCTGTGTGTCTCTCTCTCTGCCCCTCCCCTGCTCATGCTCTGTCTCTCTCTGTCTCAAAAATGAACTTTAAAAAATTTTTTTAAAAAGATGGTTCTATACAAATCAGCATGGATACTTCCCTCTGGCATCTACCTTACATGGGATAGCAGTATACAAAAAAGCTTTTCCTAGTTTTTGTATCTCTGTGGGTCTTATTTGCTTGGGAATGGTTGAATCTATTATTTTATTAAAATTATTATATAAGATTATTTTATGCAAAAACACTGGAAATAGTAATTACTTATTCAATGTTTCCTTTATCTTCTAAAGAATGTGATTCCTCCTTCTTCCGAAATGCTCAGTAATTTGCCACTCACAGACAGATGTTACAGTAGTTTTACTGTATTATCTTATTACCCAACTACATTGTAAGCAACTTGACAGAAGAGACTGTATCTTGCACATCGTTGTGTTACCTGCATGGACTACATGAGTGCCCTTTCTTTGCAGATATGCCAGAAAGGTCTATGGCGTTGAAGAATGTTTTATACTATACCACACTCCTAATTCTTCTTCTATAGTGTTCCTTATCCTTCAACCTAGTGGGAATATACACATTGACAAAGGAAAAAGCAGTCAGTTGTATAAGTACCAGGGAAAATATCCATCAATATGCTGTCACATGCTTCTTTACCATCTTGGGGGTATCTATGTTCCATCAGGGTTTGTATGGTGGCTTTTGTAACGAGAAGAAACGCCTTATTACTCCATGACAAAACCTCAGGGTGTTCAGCAGAAATTTCAAATAGCATTCTCAGGAGCACATCTAAATACAACTTCCTTAAGAAACAGACAAGGAGGTGCCTGGGTGGTTTAGTAGGTTCAGCATCGGACACTTGATTTTGGCTCAGGTCATGATCTCCCTGTTTGTGGTATCAAGCCCCACAATGGGCTCCGTGCTGACAACACGGAGCCTGCTTGGGATTCACTCTCTCTCCCTCTCTCTCTCTCTCTGCCCCTCCCCCAGCTCACTTTCTTTCTCTGTCTCAAAATAAATAAACAACATTAAAAAAGAAAGAAAGAGGGGCGCCTGTATGGCTCAGTCGGTGAAGCGTCCGACTTCGGCTCAGGTCACGATCTCACGGTCCGTGAGTTCGAGCCCCGAGTCGGGCTCTGGGCTGACGGCTTGGAGCCTGGAGCCTGCTTCCGATTCTGTGTCTCCCTCTCTCCCTGCCCCTCCCCCGTTCATGCTCTGTCTCTCTGTCTCAAAAATAAATAAACTTAAAAAAAAGAAAGAAAGAAAGAAAGAAAGAAAGAGAGAAAGAAAGAAAGGGAGACAGGCCAAGAAAGCATGTTTTTACTATAACTTTAGATATTTTTTTTTTCTCCAGTTAATAGGGAATATGTGCTTGGCAATAGTTGAATATAGCTAATGAAAACAACACTTCAGGTCTGCTGCCTGAAATAACAATGTATTGATATGAAAAATGTTAGTTTATTTTCAGAAAAGAGAAACGGGTTTTTATATGGACTACCTAAAATCACACGCACAAAAAGCCTGGTCGCAAGAGACAAGTAAGGCCCTAATTACATCAATCCTTTCCATACCGAAAAAGACGCCCTTTGAATTTTTACCTTAACTAAGTTACCTTAATGCATACATACCTCAATTAAGTTATCTTTTAATCCTATAATACGCACACACGCCATAAATGGTGCCCTGATTTGATAATAAGGATCTGAATAAAAATTGTCCAAATGGAGCATGACTCCCTTAAACTCAGACGTTAACATTTGGATTTGGATGCTTTTCGCTGCCTCTATTTTATCTTTTTCTGTTCTCCCCTGGAAGAGGTATTAACACCCAGTGACATTCCCAAACAGGATTCAAAAGCCAGAAGGAACTCCAAACAAACACACAGATGGTACTAACACAATAAAAAAGAGGTGAGGGCACCGCATAGCCTAAAACACGTGAGATGTGAGCCATGAACGCAAACGAAAGTTCTGACATCCTGAATCAAGCTGAGATCCAGGATGATGCACGGAGGCCTTGAGAGCCATAGAAATGAATTCTGAAGGTTCTTTTTCAAGATTTGATTAACAAGTAGGGGAGACAGCACGGAGAGTGCAGATGTAGGAGAGCAGGAACGTAAAACACAGAGCACCCCCTCCCCGCCCCAGCTTCGTTTCGAGGAGAATGAGTCTTGCCAGATGGTGGGCTGGTATACTTATAATTTTACTGTGGCATGTGCTAGGAGGAAAAAAAAAAAATGAAAGCACTGAAAATGTCACGCAGTGTGAAAGGCTTGTATGAAAAGGTACAGAGCTGTCTTTCAGCAGACAGTCTACAAAAGCTTTTCAAACTGTTGCCTCCTAACAGCTGCAGTGGTTTGATTCCTTCAATTCGAAAGGCTCTCTCTCTCGGATACTATCAAAGACGGAAGCTGGCTGACTTGCTAACCCGCCCACCAAACAGGCCCAGAGTCTCGAGGTCTACCCAGGCTCCGTGTCCACGTGGATGTCGGCCGCGTCCAGCCCGGTAACCAGGCTCGGAGCTGGAAACCCCGGTCCTCTGCTTCCGAGCAGCCATTGAGAGCTGTGTCCCCGTGGCCGCAGGGACGCCATCCTGACCCAAACCTGCCGGTCACGCCGCAGCCACGTAAGGGACAGCCACTGCAAGGCAGCATCCAATGTTCCCTAGAAATGGCACCCTTAAAGGTATTTTCTAATTTCATTATGTTCTTCTGATTTGGCCTGTTCCTTCGGAAAGCAGGACATTTCAAATATTGATTATGCTTTGGGGGAAATTAAAGCAAATGAATGGTTTTACCCTCCCGGGGTAAAATATAACTGTCATTGCTCCTTTCTTTATTCATCACATGCTAGTTCCCTTCACTATTCTCTTTTAAGGACTCTGCTTTTTTTTTTTTTTTTTTCTATTGAATATAATGATATAATCTTACAATGACAAGGGTGCTGTTTATTGCTTGTGGACTGCAGGGTGGGCGCTAGGCCACGTGCCTCAGTGAATGACCCCGTATAATCCCTACAATGGGACTGTATGGTGGACGCTTATCATCTACATTGTACAAATGAGACCACCGAAGACTCCAGAAAAGAAATATGTCATCTGAGGTCACACCTCCGATTAGAGAGGGGATTGTGTAAACTGGGGTGCGCTGTCACAGCCTTAGCTCCATATGTCGCTCACCTTAAGGAGAAGGTGAGTGACAGCCTTTCCTGCATGGTCAGAAAAAGGATCACTGACACTGAATAAAGAAAAATGATAGCATCGTGGGCCGTATTCTGCAGAGACTAAAGGAGAGGAGTGTTTTTAAACAATTAAGAGAAAAGAATAAAAATCAAGCTGCAGAGAGACAGAAAAGGACGCAGGAAAGATCTCATATGTGGAGTCAGAAGCTTCCCTAACCTACTTCACAGCCTTTACTGCCAGTGGGGCCTTCACTCTACAGACTTCAGTTGACTTCACAATATAACAAAATAGATAATCACCAAAGCCTCTTACAGCTTTTTCTTAAGTTCTTTTCTAATGTTTATTTATTTTTGAGACAGAGAGAGACAGAGCATGAGCAGGGGAGGGGCAGAGAGAGAGGGAGACAGAACCTGAAGCAGGCTCCAGGCTCTGAGCTGTCAGCAAAGAGCCCGACACGGGGCTCGAACTCACAGACCGCGAGATCATGACCTGAGCCGAAGTCAGACACTCAACAGACTGAGCCACTCAGGCACCCCAAGCCTCTTGCAGCTTTTAACTCTATGATTACAGATTTTAACATAAGGATTCCATTCTGTAGCCAACATTCCATCCATCACTGATCATGACATAGGATGATGACTACATTTGTGAAAAGCTTCGAATCCACAAGAAGACCCAAAGTTGTCCCTCAGGACCTTCGGGCTGGCCCCTTCCCCAGCTTCCAAGCACCCGCAGGCAGACACCCTGAAAGTGGCCTAAGTTATTCCTTCCACACCCAGGTGGGCACCTCCCTAACCAGATCAGAACATGTATCTCTTTTGTATATCCGGGTCCTGCTTTGATATTCCAAGTTTACCTCCTCTGAGTTTGCTGCAGATGCGTCTGTATCAATATAGTTCCTACTTTAAATTCCAAGAATCCAGGGATGAGGTCCATGGCAACATTCTTCACTTAAAGTTTTGTGCCTGAAACAGTTTCACGTTATGAAACGTCTCAAAAATTAACCGACTTCTTCAATAAAGGGTACTGTTATTCCAAAGGTGTCTACTGATAATACGTTACCATCCACAGCAATATAAAAGACAGAAAGTGAGGGTGTTTGGGAACCGGTTTATAACAAGTTGATAATGCATGCCATCTCTGTGTATGATCAGAGGAGTCACCTTACTGAACAGGGAGGGTATCATGCACTTGGAGGGTTTTGGGGACTCAGTGATGAGCTGCCTGCGGCATGGGCTCTGTACAGTCACATGCAGGAGACCATCACTTGGTTATGATGCCAAGGAAAAAGTGAGCCCTTGATCGCACAGATTTTGTAAAGCACCACCCCATAGCACACATGTCTGCCACAGAAGCCTCTACAGTGTCACTTTGCTTACTCTGTGGTTGGCCACAGCTGGCTGGATTAGCAGGGGGTGTCTTTGAAGGTTTGTTTGTTTTTGTTTTTTTTTAAGTTCATTTATTTTGAGAGAGAGAGAAAGAGAGAGCAGGAGAGGGGCAGAGAGAAAGAGAGGCAGAGAGAGAATCCCAAGCAGGCTCTACACTGTCAGCACAGAGCCAGATGCAGGGTTCAATCCCATGAATGAGAGATCATGACCTGAGCTGAAACCAAGAGTCGGACGCTGAAACATCTGAGGCCCCCAGGCACCCCGACCTTTGAAGTTTTTCAGTGAAGACAAAGATCCAAAATATTGGGATGTCAGACTTCCTGCAAAAGGACAGAAGTACTTCCTATAATTATGAAGATCTCACCAATGAAAAGGAAATAAATGCACATAAAGGATACAGCATCTATGCAATTTGGTATATGCCAGTCATTCTTTCTGACTCTGCTCCATCAAAGTTTGCCGAGTTCAATGCAATGGAACATGGCTAACTTGGGGAAGCTAAAAGATGGATGTTAGCTGTAGAAATCAGGGTGTCCATCTCAGACAGTAATCCAAACGCATTTATGTCACCCTTCACGACAACATTCACATCCCAGTTCACCCTTATCAGTGCTTCCATCAAGCTCATTCAAGACTTCTGAAAGGCTTCAGACTCATTTGCACTTCTTAGCGGGAGTTATTACTAAGGAAGAGAGAGTGCTGAAAGGTTCAAGATTCATCAGAGTCTATGCGCTTGGAAAAGAGAACTTTCAATCACACCAGAACAGTGCTCCGTGATTTCAGCCAGGTGTGAGACTCAGCAGGGAAAGAGTCAGCGTGTTACAGGTCACTGCACACCTTCCTCCTCCGTCCTCGCAGCCGAGGGGGCATCGCCAGCGTTCCAGGTGAAGGGCAGGGGAGGACAGCTTCGGTACTTCTCCCTCCCGATCTACTCTCGGTCCATCCGGGGTCATGGCACGATGAGGGAGAGAAACTCTGCACTGAAGTTACAGACGAGCGGTTTGGGTGATTCGTCTTCGCTCCCGTGCGGGCTGCTGGCACATTCTGAAATCTTCACAGGACATTATGCTGAAAATACCTCCTTCCCCAAAGTGGATACCACAGTGGCAGCCTGGCTGGAGACAGGAGATGCGAGCATATTTCAACACAGACTTGCTTTCAGATGAAATTTCTGGAAGGGCCTGGTTCCACGGGCCACACACGGAGCCTGGCCGGAGGGTTTGGTGAGGGCTGCGTTTGGAAGGAAGGGTTCACGCTCCATACCACGACTGGCAGCAGTGAGCAGAAGGCTGGTGTTGTGCAGAGGAACTCATTTTTACACCTTTTTGATTGTTTTAATGGCAGAGAGCCTTTCCGGGAAGGTAAGGGGGGCAGGGCCACTTGATGAAAATGTTGAACTGGAGAGAGAATCAAAATCACCGCATATCAGGGTCTGGAGGGAGTTTGAAGAGTCCCTGCTCCACCGGTGCATCCGTGCTGGAGGGTACGGCCATGCCCACAGTGTCCTCCTGCCTCCCCGATGTCACCCACAACTCTCCACGTCCCCACACCCTCTCTTCGAGCTCGGTTCTTTCTTTCCTGTACCTTCTGCACATGAGTTCTTGTCCATCCACTGGGACCAAACATCAAACATGGGCAAATTCCTTCTTCTGACAACCACGGAGATCCTGAGGCAGTCACCATCCTCCCCAAAGTGCAACCAATATTCTTAATCCGCAAAACTCCCCCACGAGTGACACCCTGACCAGCAGTATAAGCATCACCTTGGAAGTTACTAGAAATGGGGAAGCTCAGGTCTTATCATAAGTAACTGGGCTAGAAAATTCTTGAAGGGAAGGAGAGGAGCAACAGGGGAATCGCAAGTGTCAGATCGGGAGGGAGCAGACAGTATGGGGCTTAGCTGGGGGGTGCTGAGTAAGAAGCTTGCTCCAGGACCCAGGGCACGGACAGCAGTTATGAGCAGGAAGGGGCAGAAAGGGTGGCCGCATCCAGACAGCAAAGGGCTCATTCTCAGAAATGAGACCAGGGTCTATCTTGTGCCCTTACCATCTTGCAGACTGCGAAGTCGGGAAGGGATGGCATGATTTCCTCCATCCGTCCGCCCGAGTCCCTAGTCACGACTGTGCGTTCAAATTAAATGAGGTAAGTTACACAGAGGGCCCGGCCCCCAGCGGACACCAGGAAAGGATATTATCCTAATCACCTTTCAGGTTACCAAGTCTGCTGCCTACACCTATTTCCTCTTATCTAAGCTCCACAACTACTGAGATCTGGCAAATGTCTGCAGACGTTACCGAGAACCTCTTGATTTACAAAGTCACAGAGTTCCTCGAAGTGTCTCTCGTTTAATTGCACTTGTATCTCTGAGAGCATTTGTATCTCTGTGAGATGTCCAACAGGGCTGGTCCTGTCTGCCCAGGGCTCCCAGAACTGCCCCTAGACACGACGTCTAGATCTCTTTCTTCCTTCTCCCTGAGGGGAGGCATGCATCGTTCTTCCCTCTACAAGCACCCTCTTTTTTGGTAATATGGTCATGCTTTCCACGTGGGTTATGCCTTTTTTAAAAAAATTTTTAAATGTTTTTATTTATTTTTGAGAAAGAGAGAGGCAGGGGAGGGTCAGAGAGAGAGGGAGACACAGAATCCGAAGCAGGCTCCAGGCTCTGAGCTGTCAGCACAGCCCGACGCGGGGCTAGAACTCACGGACTGTGAGATCATGCCCTGAGCTGAAGTCGGAAGCCCAACCGACTGAACCACCAGGCGCCCCTGGGCTATGCCTTTTTAAAGAAATTTCCAGGGGCGCCTGGGTGGCTCAGTGGTTGAGCATCCAACTTCAGCTCAGGGCATGATCTCACAGTCCAGGGGTCCGAGCCCCACGTCTGGCTCTGTGCTGACAGCTCAGAGCCTAGAGCCTGCTTCCGATTCTGTGTCTCCCTCTCTCTCTGCCCCTCCCCTGCTCATGCGCTTGCTCTCTCTCTCTCTCTCTCTCTCTCTCTCTCACATGCATGCTGTCTCTCTCAAAATAAAATAGATAAACCTTAAAAAAAAAAAAAAGACATTTCCAAAGTGTATTTATCCTATTCTGATCTTTCTCTCAGCCCCAGATCCACACTTCTACCTGCCCACTCGCCATCAGTTTTAGATGCTTCAGCAACACAAACTAACGTAACTCCAGTCCAGCGCCTGGTGATGGTCATTTGCAGGGATCCAGCCTTGAAAGCCCGCTGTCATACCTATACTCTTTTTCCTCCTTTCCCAACACATAGTCTGGTGCTCCTGCCCATCTCAGCCCTTCATGGCCTCTAACCCAAACTCCAATAAAAGGGCTCTCCATGGGCACGATCCTGGGCTCCCCCTCCCAAATTCATCGCAAATATGGCTGCACGACGGATTTCTCTGAATACAGCAGCACATAGGGCAGCATTATGCTGCTCTCTTGCTCCCCCCAGCGATCGCTATGTCCTCCCTCCCTCTGCTCCTGTCTGTCTCCTTCTTTGGAACACCCACTCCTTCCCCACCCCCAAATCACTCCACCTTGGTCATCTGTCACCACCTCCGTGGAGTATCTCTTGCTCCCCTCCAAACAGACACGATCTTTATCCCGTGGCACTCTGGTCTGCCACTCTTGAAACCTGTACGTGGCTTCCGTGCATTATCACATCCCCTCGAAGACAATCATAGGCTCTGCCCGATTTCGTCACAGCCGTGCCTCCAAGTATCACACCTGAGCATGAAGTTCAGTAATGCCTGTTGAACTGAATTTTTAAGTTCTGCATTTGACCACCAGAGAGACCACAGGAGCAAATTAGCCAAATCAAATGACAGAACTTGGCTGGGGACACAGACAGAGTTTGTTACTTCCCCAGCATTACCCATCTGTCTGCACCGCAGTTCTAATCCGTGTCTTTTAATGACTGATCACTTTGGAGCAAAATCCTGCTGGGCTGAGGGTAGTGGTTCCTCCCACCTTCCGGGTAAACACAGGTTGAAACACATCTGTCTACACCAAAGGTTGCACGCATGCTTTTGCTTTCCATACTGAGAAGAATAACCCAGCACAATGCCACTTGTGCTGTCTGATCTGAACTGAGCCCTGAGATGACAGGAGACATTATTTTCTAAATCCATTTGTATCCACGTGAACGTTAGTGCTGCTTGTGGGCATTTCATCCTGTACGTAATGTGAATGCCCCCCTGGGATTTGAGAATTGCACTATTTACTCTGAAGCAGGTTAGCTGAAGACCAGTTTGATGCTGGATCTCGACGCATATAAAAGAATGTATTATAAAGTGACCATAACTTTCACTTCTGGAAGAGATAACCAAGGGCAGGACTGTGAATGCTCTGGATGACACCCACCAAATTGTATGAAATAAAGTTAATACGTGAAAACGATGTCAATTCTCAGGGGATCCCATGGAGGGTGGCTTTTTGGCGGCTGCTTGTTTCTGCTTGCCCTCTCCACAGTGAGCTGGTCCCTCGTCCTCGTCCCCCCGCACCCGGGACTCAGGACCAGGAAAATCCCGTCCTCCCCAGTCCGGCACAGAGCCCTGCTGGGCCTGCGGGAGCCCCGTGAAAACACAAATCATGCACATCGAGAGAAGTAAGGGGTGCAGGCAGCCCGAGTCCACGCAGACATCCTCGTTTTCAGTGCGAGGCTGCATTTCAAATACATCGGGCTTAATATTTCAAGTTTCGTGTGCTCCTGAAAAAAAATATGCAGAATGCAGCTCTTTCTAGTGTGGTATCAATGTGACTTTCTCTCTCTCTCTCTCTCTCTCTCTCTCTCTCTCTCTCTCTCTTTCTCTGTCTCTCTCTGTCTCTCTCTCTCTCTCTCCATTCAGATGGGAGAAACCCCTGGTGGGGGCGAACAATATATAAAATCCTCCCTGCTCTGTCCTGTGAGTCAGAGGAACTGCAGGGGGCCCAGGCATTCTGGCCCCTGCAAATCTCCCAGATACACTCTTACCCTCGTCTCAGGATTATTTTTAAACTTTCCTACCTATGCATTCATGAGGCTTTTGGCAAGCTCTGTTTACACACGCTTCCTGGCTAATGATAAATTGGAGAAGTCATCATAGAGGGTTTTATTCAACCTTTGAGATTGAAGGCCATCACACATTCCAAACGCAGCGTTTAGCAGGTGAAGAAAGAGACTTTCCAGTGGCCTCATATGTAGACCATCACCTAAACTGTGACAGACAGACAGGAAGGGAGAGGCAGAGGGAGAGAACATTATGTGATCCAATCATGGAGACAAGTGGGATGGCCAGAGCCTTTTTCTATTCAGAGAACCCCCAAACGAAGGGAGCGGGGAGGAACAGTCTAGGAAACTGAATGACTGGATGGTTCATGTAACAGGAACTGGGGAGGAACTCAGCCACATCCTTTCTGGCTCTGGCTGTCTTCACTTCATTATTCCAGAACCAAGGGGGCAGAAGTAGCACCGTCTGACTCAGGCGTGAAGCTGTGAGTCTGTTCCTCAATGGAGTGTTTTCTGTGGAGCCTTTCTGCGGTCCCCTCAGAGCGCCAATATTTCCCTCCTTAAAATGTCTGCCTGGAGCTCTAGCAGCTGAGTATGGGAGAAAGGCTTTGTATCCAGACAGACTTGTGATCAAACCTGGTACATCCAGCATGTGCACCAGGCAAGTCACTAAACCTCCTGCACCCTTATTTCCATCTGTTATATGGAGGACAGAAAATGCCACTTCCGGAATTGCTGTAACAATCTCAGATACGGCATGTAGCGCCCTAGTGGGGTCAGATGGTTACAATGTGGGACGGATGTCAGTCCCAACACTCCCCACTGGGAACCTGTACTACAATACACATTGGCACTGAGAAGACCCCAAAGGGTGGTTATTATAATGAACACACAAGTTAGGATTTTCTATGCATGCATTTGTTATAGATTTTCAATATTTAAGAAAGCCTTGCAAGCCATCTGGTTAAAATTTACACCCAAACCTGGAACTCTGATTATGGTATTCACTTATAATATTGAGTCAGTACTCTGGCCACCTGAGAAGATGATAAATGTGAATTGGGGCGTGTGACTCCTGGGGTATGCCTTCATGGATGCCCATGTGCCAGAATGCCTCATTGCTTTGGCGACCCCTGGGGGCTCTCTCTTTTGTCCGGCAACTCTCACTGCAACATGTATCGGTATCCTCCAGACCCTGGAAACTCACAGCTCAAAGAGTCCATTTTGGTAAGCCCTTAAAATATGCTAAAAATTAAATTCTCTAGAGACAAAGACAGAAAGAAAGGTGGCCGAGAAATTCTCAAAGATGGAAACACGAAATTTAAGAGACCCAGTGTATCTCCCCTGCACAAGGTGCTGTGCTGGCAGCTGTGGGGAGTCCAGTCAACAAGAACATCCTCAATTCCCAATGACCTGCTGCAAAACCCTTCTACACGTGGAACATACACAAATCAAAACAAGTAATATATGACCTGGCAGCAAGACCAATGATAAGATACACTTTTTAAGATTAACTTAAGATAAACTATTCCAGGGTCGTATCCTTTATGATCCTTAGCCACCTCCAACCACTCGTTCATCAGATACCATGTCTTAATGAGTTTCCTTCTCGCTTTCTGTTCCTTCCTCCTTAGTCCCCCGAGCTCAGTCTGTCAATTTCTTACGCTTGGTTTTAAACACTCTTTAAATGTCACCTGTGTTTACTCATTCAGCCCACTACCGAATGCCTAATATGTAACAGGTAGAAGAGACACCATCTCTGTCCTCATTGAATCATGTATACATACACATACACATACGGGTACACACACATGAACACACACGTAAGCTCTGTGATAACAATAAGGGGTTACACAAGGAAATTATAAGAGCAGAAGTAAGACTTGCGACACCTGGGTAGTTCAAGGCTCAGTTGGTTGAACGTCCAACTCTTGATTTTGGCTCAGGTCATGATCCCAGAGTCATGGGATCAAGCCCCATGTTGGGCTCCACACTGAACATAGAGTCGATTTAAGATTCTCTCTCCCTCTCTCTCTGCCCCTCCCCCTCTCACAATCTCTCTCTCAAAAGCAACAACAACAACAACAAAAATGGGCCAAACGTGTAAACCTCTATGGCAGAAAATGCATTTCCTTGAGTTAGTGAATGAACAATGGAAACAAAATGCACACTTTTGATGTTTTCCAAATGGAAAAGTCTAGAATTTTCTCTAGTGATTATATATGACAGGCAGCTATACAGATTGTCCATTAAATACAAAAAAAGATCAGTGATGATGCTAAAGTTACACTGCATCTCTCTTCCAACCGTACCTCTCCACACATCCCAAAAAGTCATTTTAAATTGTATAATACCAATATATTTCTGATATAATGTATTTCTTGGTCATTAGGGACAGGAACAGTTAATTAAAGATTTGTAACATATACATGTATTAAATTTTGACGTTAGGCTTTCAAAAGGAGCAAAATCTCTCTTACAATGGTGTCAGACCTGTACGTACATAGTCAAGATGTAGTTAACTTACACTTAATACGATGATTCAATTTCCAGAGCTATGTGCTGCCAGCATCCTGTGTGAGAAGATTTTTTGTTTGGTTGGGTCTTATTTTACTTTTACTAAACAAGCCCTGATTTGGTGTGGTTAAACTATAGGAAACAGAATGGCACACATGAAGGTATGTATATTTTTTAAATAAAATCATGGACAAAAATTATATCTAATTTGTGCTTGTATCAAATTAAAGTCTCCTCCATAAAATTTATTTATATCAAAAAGTTTCTTTGCTATTTAGGTCTTATGACGTTAACCGAGTTCAGTTAATTAGAGTCTTACTTTTTCTACAGATAAGACTAAAATACATTGCCTTGATGTCCTCCATCTCCCACTGTGAGGACATGTATCCAAGGTGGAGTCAACAGCTACATCTATAGGTGACATGTTGGAGAACTGGACAGGTCCGTCTGTCCAGAACTGCCACAGTCTCACTACCATCTGTTTAATTTGTATGGATGTCAGTTTTCCAACAGAGTAGAAATACTCTAGTGTTAACCCTTTTCAGCCAGATCTTAGAAAATAACACCTAGTTAACAGTCAAAAAAAATTATTTGGTTGACAGTGGACAAACAAGAAAAGAATGACACCAAAGATACACAATGCCTATGTTAATAGGATTCTCTTTGGCAAATCTAAGGAAGTTTTGCAAATTGAGTTTTGAATTCTTCAACTTTGAAGACTGCAGAGACACATTGGACCACTAGAGTTAAGAGTATATTTTTAAAATTTAAATTAAATAATCAGTACCTAACAAGTTATTTTTAATTTAAATTACTATAGTTAAATATGCATTGCATATAGTATATGCATTACATATAGTATATGCATATGTATATGTATAAAACAATGTATAAATCTATGATATATACTACATGAAACATGGCTGTAGTTTATATATGTTAGATGATATACTATATGAGTGAATACATATTATACTATATGTAAATATATACTAAATACAGTATTAATATTTATCATAAAAATACATATAATGTAATAAAAGTTTCTTGCTAATTTCTTATAGCTTGTCCAAAAGTTGAGTTTCACTACCTATAAGAAATGGATGTTTGGGGCGCCTGGGTGGCTCAGTCGGTTAAGCGTCTGACTTCAGCTCAGGTCAGGATCTCACGGTCTGTGGGTTCGAGTCCTGCATCGGGCTCTGGGCTGATGGCTCAGAGCCTGGAGCCTGCTTCTGATTCTGTGTCTCCCTCTCTCTCTGCCCCTCCCCCGTTCATGCTCTGTCTCTCTCTGTCTCAAAAATAAACGTTAAAAAAAAAAAATTAAAAAAAAAAAAAAAGAAAAAAAAAAAGAAATGGATGTTTTTATTACACATTGCCCACAAAAGCAGAGAGGGTAAATTTGAAATCAATAGGGTCCAATACATTTTTTAATTTTTTAAAACCGATCCAATATAAGTACAAGGCTGGTTAAACAATGTGAGTAAAAATGACAAAAAATGCCAATCATGCAATTTAGAGATAAAAAATCCCCCCTACAGCAATCAGGCAGGCATTCAGTGGAATTAGTGGCCTGATTTATTGAATTGCCCATAAAACAATTCTAAATAACCAACGGGGGCTTCATAGAAGGTTCATTCAAATAAAGTGGACCTACACCTGGGTTGTGATTTTTCTGTCATTTCCCTCACACATTCCCATCTTTATTGGGCTTTGGAAAGGTCTTTTTCATGTTCCATCTTTAATACATGTTTCCTAGACACCTCTTTCACTGTTTATGTAACTTTAATATAAACACTATCTAAAGAGTCAAAATGCTTTTATGTATTGTTGTATTTAGCA
Organism: Panthera uncia; assembly: GCF_023721935.1. Taxonomy (NCBI): domain Eukaryota; kingdom Metazoa; phylum Chordata; class Mammalia; order Carnivora; family Felidae; genus Panthera; species Panthera uncia. The sequence goes on from NW_026057576.1 coordinate 75,082,556, forward strand.
AAATTCCTTACCTATCCCTTTGGATTTTATATTGGTAAAGACAGATTCACAATTAAATTTTAAGCTGAATAATTCAGGTTGAAAAATAAGGGATTCTTTTTTCATAGGAGAGCAGATGGTTGCAAATTAATTTGCAAAGACACACTATTGCTTACAAAGAAAACACAGAAAATTAAAGATGAAAATGTGAGGTTTGTTTCCTGTATATTTTTCAGGAGAACCTCAAGGCTAGTTTGCACCCCCAATTTCCAAATAGTTCTGTCTCGGTTGGTTTTATTTTCTAAAAACCATTATTTTCAAGGTTTGGCAGTTTATGTTTTTAACAACTCTTCATTTTTATTTTTCAAAGTTGGGGATTCATGCCTGCTTTATGGTGTAAACTATACAACCCTAAGAATTCAACACGGCAGAGCAGAAAATTGACAAAAAAAAAGTTTAAATGACAAGAGACTGCCTGGATACAAAGGAAATGGAACGCTTTGAGGAACAGACTTGAGATTAGTGTGTCTTTTGTTAAAAGGAAGGACAGAAGCACAGCTTGCCAAGGGGCGGGGGCGGGAGGGGGGATGTGAAAATATACATAAAGAAACAAACTTAAAAAAATCTTCTAAAATTTTCATCTGAAAAGATTTGAATGGGTAGATGCATTACTTCCTTATCTGCATTTGACTTTCTATGGGTCCTTCCAAAAACTCTCCATGAGGAATATTCTGGGTCTTGCGGCTCTTCTCATGAGAGTTACACAGGCTGACAATTGTCAGAACTTAGGAACTGCTATCCTTCCCTTGAAGACCTGCACGCCATCACACCCCAGTACCCCGCAGTCTCAGGAGCATCCCTGGGGATAACAGGGAAAGATAAAAAGCTTCCCTGAGTCCAGCAAGAGGCATCTATTAGAGTCCTTGCTTTGGGCACCAGTGCCTGTAATTTCTTCAGCATCTGAATCTGAATTGGAGAAGAATCCAGCTGTGAGGAAACGGGGAAGCATTGTTAGACTTTGAACCGCACAACCTGGGCAGAGAGAGTGAAACCAGTCTCCTTCAGAGGTAGGCAGAGCAGCAATGTTGGGTCCAAGGGCAAGGGAAAGGCTTTTATAGCCAACAGGCCAAAAGACATTCACTGAATAGGCTACAAGAAGGGAAAAAGAAGGACACACAATAGTTAGAAGATATTCTGATTAATTTCTTGAGATTAATAAATGATCTACATATGATATATTTTGTCATCGTGGGAGAGACTGCCAATTGAAATGATGCCCCTCATGGGATCTGCCAAGTAGCCCTTGGAAAGAAGGCATTTACTCTTTGGGCCACTGATAATACACTGAATTTTCTTGAGCTGGCAGACTACAATCCCATATCCAAATGCATCTGTTTTGTATTGCAATGATGTAAGAGAATTTTTACATTTTTAAATGGTTGTTTCAAAAATAACACAAAGAGAGGCACCTGGGTGGCTCAGTCGGTTAAGTATCTGACTTCAGCTCAGGTCATGATCTCGCAACTCGTGAGTTTGAGCCCCACGTCAGGCTCTGTGTTGACAGCTCAGAGCCTGGAGCCTGCTTTGGATTCTGTGTCTCCCTTTCTCTCTGCCCCTCCCCTGCTCACACTGTCTCCATCTCTCTCTCAAAAAGCAATACACATTGATTTTTTCTTTAAATAACACAAAGAAAAATATGTGACAGAGACTATCTATTGACTGCAAAGCTTAAAGCCTAAAACTTTCACTATCTTGCCCTTTGCAGAAAAGTTTGCCAGTCCCTGAGCTAAGCCCTTATTTGGCCCATCTTGAGTTCTTTTTCTGCCTCATCCTAATGGGATGCTATGTGTGATACACTGCATTGCTCCTGAGAAAACACAAACATGGAATCTAATGAATAATAATACCCCGACAACAGGTATTAATGCATTTTTAATTTTGCAAGCTGGCTTAAAATAAGTCAGACTAACTGGAACTGTGCAGCTCGCTTTGGTCAAGGGTGATTATACACCGGATGGAAAAACTGATTGAATCTACCTCAAGCATTTACCGAGTGCCGACTCAAGACAATGCAGTCAAAATATATTAAACTTCCTAAATCTATAAAACTCTTGGTTAGTATAACCAAAGCCATCCCTGTGGATTATCAATAACATAATCTCCTATAGTATCTGTTTTCTGAGTCTGCTATTCAAGTTGCCACAGGAAAGAGCAAAGACCTGTCTATTCCAGAAAAAGAGAGAGAGCACATTCACAAAGTAGACTTGTACATAATAGACCTAGTCAAGAATCTCCCTCTTCCTCCTTCCTCCTCTCCTTCTCTTCCTCCTCCTCCATCTTCCCCTTCTTCCCCTCTCCTTCTTCTCCTTCTTCCTCCTCGGCTTCTTCTTCTCCTTCCTCCTCCTCCTCCTCCTCCTCCTCCTCCTCCTCCTCTTCTTGTTCTTCTTCTTCTTGTTCTTCTTGTTCTTGTTCTTCTTGTTCTTCTTCTTCTTCTTCTTCTTCTTCTTCTTCTTCTTCTTTTCTTCTTCTCCTTCTTCTTCTTCTCCTCCTTCTCCTCCTTCTCCTTCCCCTTTTTTCCTTCTTCTTCTTCTCCTTCTCCTTCCTCCTCCTCCTCCTCCCTCTCCTTCTCCTTCCCCTTCTTTCCTCCTCCTCTTTCTTCTTCTTCTCCTTCTCCTCCTCCTCTTCCTTCTTTTTTTGATGATGATGATTATTATTATTATTATTTTGCTTCAAGTAAAGTGATTTCACAGAAGTCAGCACAAATAAATTATTGCAAATATTGCTGATACATGAAAGCTTTTCATGGTTTGCTTATCACAGTGGGATTCTGGCTCAATCAACACTCTCCTATCTAATGACTGAGACACATTCTTTATCACATGAAAATTAAACAGACCATGGTTTCTGAATTTGTTTTCATTTTTTTCGTGACTGACATTAGCTTCTGACTTTTTTGTTTGTGTGTTTGGTTGGTTGGTTGCTTTTTGGTTTGGGGGTTGTTTTTTGTTTGTTTGTTTGTTTGGTTGGTTGTTTTTCAACCTTTAGCCATAACACAAATTCAACTTACACCTTCAGTTTGATTTCGTGTTTCCCAGTTGGGTGTGTTCATTGATTTGGTTCATTGACTAGACTGGAAAATGAGTCCCTAATAATTCCTAGTGTTCCAATCCAACACGTAACAACTTTCCTTAACAGACATTCAGTATTACCTTGTATTCATCTATGATATCTCAGAAGCAATTTTTTAAATGTCATACAGAAATCGTGTTCAATGTGGTTTTCAATAAAAATGTCATATTTCTTTAATGCTTTGGAGTATGTTATTATTGTATAAAATCAAGTAAGCATCTGGGAATGACTTGTCAGCACATATTTACCTTTGACTGTAAGTCAGGAAGCGAGTAATATAATCTGGAAGAGGTGCTGGTGATTTTGCAGGAACCTAGCAGCATTCCTCTCTGTGGGCTATTTTAGTAAAAAGATGATTTTGTGATCACGGCTTCTAAAAGGGTCTGTTTGAGGCAGTGCAGGCAGTTCATTTGCTCTTTCCTCTTTTGCCACTTACCCTTCTCCCAGCTTCATCTAAGAGTAAAGAAAAATTAAACATATGTGCATTCAGATGGGGACTTTGGAGAGGTGAGTTTCTCTGATTTCATAGTACCTTCCAGAATAAAGTGGGCTAGTCAGCATTCTAAAGCCAGGAGAAGAAGGCAAGCTGCCAGGACTCAGATATTGGCTGAAAACAGTTGGCCACTCTGTGTAAATTAATTATTTCATTCATCCAACCACGTTATATTCCTGATCACTTGGAATCTTGAGACGCCCGTTATTTAGTCTGCCACAAAGGCGTATTGGCTTCGGTATGCCTTTACTACATACAGTAGATCTAGTTGTCATATGTAGAGCTAAAACTTGATCAAAACCACACTGCATTATGAAAATCCTCTTTCTCTGGAGCTCTGATGAGAATAGGTGGCCTAGGTTGCTGTTGCCACTTCATCAAGATGAAGTCTTGATCGGTGTTTCTGGGCTCTCAAGTGTTTCTTAACCAAGTTCCCTGGTGGAAAATTGTTTTTGCCACGGACAGGCAGGCTCTTCTGTTTGCATCTATAGTTTCTATTCCCAGGACCGATGGTCTTTGATCTCTGGGCACCCAGGTGGCACTTGGCTTACCAGTCAGCTACTGTCTAACTTCCCCACCTGGAGGGGGATTTACAGCACTGTCTGTACTTTGGCCGGTAACGGTGCCTGGAGTGTCCTGGGGGAACGGAAGCGGAAGGAAACCATCATTTGGAGGCTATAATGTGATATTATACAAATCGTCAGCATACAGTGAGAGACAGGCCTGCCAGTGGTAGTTCTCAACATCATTATTAGCAATGTGAGTACATTCCATACCTTTTAAATTTCATCCTAATAGCATACCTCTGACATAAGTGCTGTTATCTATATTATATAAAAGAGAAAACTAGGCTCAACGAGATCAGCCTCTCATCCAAGTCACCCATCTACTGGCAGCAAGAGCCAAAAATTCATCTTTCTGGATCCAAAACTTACAAGGATTTTTTTTAAGACCACTGGTATTGCAGCGGGAAAGTGACTATGTTTTCACTGTTCTGCAGCTAGCTCTTGGCTCTTTCCTTAAGTTCACTGTGATGCTGTTTAAGGAATGAAAAGGATCCTTGGGTTTTCTCTTGCCTTGCAGTGCAACACCATAGATGCTCCCAGTGATGACCTTCCCCGAGTTCAGATGCAGGAATCATCAGTGGGCTGATGCTACTACATTAAGTGACGTGGTAGCAAGGCCAAGTTCTTCATATGCCTTCTGTCTTTTGGCCTCCCTATTCTGGGGAGTAGATATGAATTATATCCTAGGAACGACTCTGATGTCACATGATATGTTGAGGTAACTTTATAAATTAAGCTTTCTAATGACCCTGGTGGCTTTTATTGTCATAATTTTTCTATTCGTTCTTTTTAATGTCATTGATTTATCTTCATTATGAAGATTAGTAACAAGTAAAACTTCTTTCCTTGGTTTTAAGGTAATACAACTATATTGCTATTTTAGACTAATACTAATATATGCCTTACTTTTTAAAGAAAGAAATAGATTTAGGAGGTATTACTATCTCTTTATGTAACTTTGCTTTGTTCAAGGCACATCAGGACAAACCAAAATGCATATAATTGCAAGAGACATTGAAATCTCTCACGCAACCCCAATTCTGTCACTGCCTGTAGAAATTCAGCAAGAGGACAAAAGAACTAAGATATAAGCCAGTCTGAATAAACAGAAGCCTTAAAAAATGGCTAGAGTAGAGTTTACTCTCTTGAGTAGAGCAATCCAGGAGGATCTGCAGTAAACCATGGGGACGTTCCAGGAGGTGGTGACAGGAAAGTGGTTCTCAACATGCTGCTATGCCTTCTGTTGAACAACACCTCGGGTCACTTAGGCTGATAAAGACTAGACATGTGTCTCATTTAAGAAACTGCCATAAGGAATGAACAACTAATGTATTAGTGCTCTAGGCACTTTTTTATCCTAATGGAAGAATTTATTAACCCAAAGAACTGTCCACTCTATCTACAGGATGTGAATGAAGGTGCTCTTGATCCAGGAGTTCCTTCTCTTCTCCAGGGGTCTACCTTTATTTAATTCATGAATTTTCATACTAATCCATTAAATTAACACAGTTTTTCTTTCTCAAGCAGTGGTGTCCTCACTGAAATATCTTATCACGTTAGTAAAAACAACAGATATTGTACAAAGGGCTGTAGCCTTGTAGATATGAATCCACATCATTAACAGATTATTGCCAAAGGAAGACAGGCTTCCCTTTCAACATGCCCTCGCCCACAAAATGTACTGGTATGAGCCTAAAGCAGATGTGCACTGGGCCCTGGAATCTGGAAGTTGCACCTACTCGGCTACTGGATTCGTCGTTGAACACATTCTTAGCCAAGAACCACAGCTGTGTACTCTTGAACTCCTGAATCTTGGTCAGCAATTTTTCTCTGTTCTGACTTGCATGCCTCTCTCATGGCATTTATCCCATTTTGCCATGTATTACAGTTATTTCTATGTTAACATTATGCTCCCTAGGCGACTATGAAGACTCTGAGGGCAAGGACAGTCCCAGCATATTGACAATATGTGCTGACTGGTTATACAATGCGATTTACAGCCCAATGGAAGGTAAGAGAATAAAGGTGGTGTTTTATGGCTTCTTTGACAATTGCACTGAGGCGGTGCGTGCACGCACGCATGCACACACACACACACAAACACCCCTTGTAAGCTGTACCCAACAGCTGCAGTCTACTCCATGAGAAATTTGGACACCCGCATGTGCACACAGTGGCACTGGGAGAAGTGGCTTTTCTGAGGTTGCATAACGTTCCCCTGCTGGATTTCGTTCACAGGATTGTTTCCACAGGTTGATTACGCCCTCACTACTGCTGCCTTCAGTAGGTTTCCCTGAAAATAAGATGCTGCGATTCATAGGCAGGAATAAATCCACACAAACAAGCAGCAAACAGACCCATTCCTTTGTGCTTAGTTATGAATCTTTTTAAAATGCACCTACTGTTAGTTCTCTAAAGAAACCCCAAGCACAGAGCACGGCCCCAAGTTACATTTTACGCACCCATGGTTTAATGTGGGTGTTAGATCCACCATTCAAATGGTAGGGGATTTAAATGGTCCCTTTTCTCAGCTCAATCCTGCTACCTCTAAATTCTAGTCATTCAAGTTACTGCTTTTGGTTAACAAATTATGAAAACAGCCAGAGTGAATCAAAGACTCATAGCTAATTTGGAGTCTGAAGAGGCACTGATAGATGAGAAGAATAAAGGCTACGAAAGAAGGGCGAACGTAGAGGCGGTCAATACCCTTCTCTAAAATTTAAAAAAGGAAACACAAAATGAAAACCACTCCACAATATTAGCCTCATATTTTCTAGACTAGCTTGCCAAGGGATTCCCAGAAAGTGAGGAAATCCCAATGGCCTGCCAACCATTGGAGCAGGTTTACATTTCTAATTATACATATTTCCATGAATTGTAGCTTCATGGTTTGTCTGTTCAACCAGTTTGGAAACCAGCTGAAGACCACATCAACCTTTCCATGATGTTCCTTTATTCTGAACACTAAAATATTACCATTAGGTCTTTGTAAACATGACTGTTAATAGCTGCATGACAGTATTTCATACAGAAGCACCAGTAACCTCTTTATTAGCCATTATGTAATTTCCAGTTTTCATGACTGTTATCAATGATTTCATGAGACCTTTCTCAACACTCTGTTGTTGCTTCTATTACACGGATAACAATAAATGAAATTCCTGGGTCAAAAGTGATGAATATTTATAAGCTTACTGAGCCAAATGATTTTCGAAATAGGTTTTCTCATCATTCCAGTGCAATGCAGAATTCCCATTCACTGAATCCTAAATAGCATCGGATATGCTCATTTTATTTTTTTTATTTTTTTTATTATGTTTATTTATTTTTGAGAGAGAGGGAGAGACAGAGGGTGAGCAGGGGAGGGGCAGAGAGAGAGGGAGACACAGAATCTGAAGCAGGCTGCAGGCTCCAAGCTGTCAGCACAGAGCGCGACGCGGGGCTCAAACTCACGAGCTGTGAGATCATGACCTGAGCTGAAGCTGGACACTCAACCAACTGAGCCCCCCCCCGGCGCCCCAAGGATATGCTCATTTTAAAATTAACTGATTTTTAAACTACTGATCGGAAAAACTGGAAGATCATTATTATTACAATCTGTATAATTCTGATAATGATATGTGATTTCCATATTTATTAACCACTTACATTTCCTATATTATAATCATTCTTTTCTTAACCCTAAAAGATTAAGGTTTCTTAACCCTAAAAGGAATAAAATAAAACATTAGATTGTATTTAGTTTCACTGTATACTCCTGAACAAATAACTTCCAGAGGATCTAAAGGAACAAGAGTAGAAACACATTTCCTAACTACTTATAGATTTCTTTTCACATTTTTGGAGGAAATATCAGTGATCTATAAAAGTATTGCAAATGATCCATTGTATTGTCTGTGTGCCTAATAGAAACAATTTCCTTCTCCTTTTAACATACAGGTCAGAATATTCTTTCTGAAGAATACAAAGTGCATCCATGTATGACTTGGGAGGAGAGATATTAAAACACATGAAGTCACTTGGAAAGTACAGAATTTCTGCACAGTCATAAATTTAAGCACACAAGGAGCAGTAGAAATGCTACTCGTTCAGTCTGATATTAAGGCACAACACTGAAACATCTAAAAAATATACTCAGGACTATTTTACTGTGGAAAGGCAACAAAATGAAACGTAAGTCGATATCACCTACTAACCACAGGTCTCATTCAAGTATTGTTTCTAGAAGAAACCTGGTGATATTTTTGAAAATTCTTTTTAAAATTGTTAATAGCATTTTCATTTATGTGCAGCCACAAAAGAAAAGGGTACCGTAACGGTTCTTAAAATGTTTCCAATTAATATTTATGCATACATATGAGAAACATGCTTTGGATAACAGGTCATCATTTTCGGTTCTGATGGTCTTTTATACATTCTGTAGACTCATGACCTTGACAGAGAGTCTCCATCCAACCGGACCAAAGGCACGGCAACTATATGAGTTTCACGTGGCCCTGCATTTTGCCCAATCTCCCTGCTGTTCCTCACTCCGTGTCCCCAAACTCTTTCTCATCCTCCTGACACTCCACTTGGGTCAAATAATCAGTACCTTAGGAAAACACACTGAAACAACGGCAATACCACTTTGCTCAATAACAAAGATCGTTAAGAGCTTTCCCCCTACAACTTTAAAATGGTTAAATAAAAAGGCAGTTGGAAATGCAGTCAATACATTTTCGAAAGGGCTGTGTACAACTTGCAAAAGAAAACTGAAGTGAGATTTTATCATCAAAGGGCACGTCCGCTCAAAGTTCTGACTGCAGGGTCTTCTGGACATACATCGGACAAACTCTCACCTGCTGGTACTGACCTCACTGAATCATCAAGAACTATGGTGACCAACACATATCTAATGCGTCACTGGACTACTGCCAGACCAACTGTGCAAGGTAAACTGTGTTATTTATTAGGATCTAGAGGAATTGAGCTCTACAATGTATTCAAATCAGTATGACTTTATATATGCTCTGCACAAATTATATTCCAAAAATAATGTTTTTATAAAGTTCAAGTAAAAAACCACCTCTATGAATACAGAAAAGTATACATTCTCCCACTGGCAATGACAGACGCATAATGAAAATATCTCATTAAGAATAGAAACAAAACCGTAGAATAGAATCAGGATAGACACAATCCGTGAGGTCCTGTTGCTAACATTATATCTGCTCTCTTTATCTTTGGAGATTAAAGAATGGAGATTTCAAATTACTATTTTTGGTTTTGGGAGGCATTAGTGAAGAAATACTTAAATATCAATGAAATGTAATTTCTACTGAATTTCTTGAAATTACACAGCATCTGTCCTTGCATTATTAATCACTATTAATCTTTCAGATTCAACTGTGAAGTATAATAAAATTAATACCTGCAATTATAAAGCTAAGAATGTTTGCATATTAGTTTCACCTACTTTAGCATAAATCAAATGATGAGTAACTTAGATGACTCTCAGATATTAGTGAATGTACTCAGTCCACATGATCATTTTATAAATAGGCAACATTTTGCATGCATCACTTGTCTAAGAATGGTTTGCCAAATGGTTAGAATACTCTGACAGTTCCTGCCAGTTTTCTTGGGGGTCAGAAAAATAAAATCACACTGGACCTTTCACAGGGAGGGATAAAGTATATGCTCTGAAATGTAAACAAAAGCAGGTAAACTATTTCTGTGTGTTAAAGGGGGTGAGTGGGGGTGGGGGTGGGTGAACATGAAGGTAGTACAGAGCACCTTCAGATGTCATCAAATTTAGGAGCTAGAGTAGCAGCAACCACAATATTCATTCATTCATTCATTCATTCAATACACATTTATTTGTTCCCACTATATGCTAGGCATAACATTGATTCTCTTGAGTAGCACTTTGTTAGTTATAATACAACAAAATCAAATCAGTATTAAGATAATTCATTCATGACAATATGTATGGATTCATCAATGGCATATCTGATATACAAGTCCCATATATATTATTTACATTAGATTATGGTGCTAACTGGATGTTGAAATTCCACCAACTATTATGACTTTCTCTGAGTGTTGGTTTCCCAAATGGCAAACGTGGTTAGAATATTTCCTACCATTTCACAAAGAAACCTTGCTAAATAGTAATTCTACACCGGGAAATAACTTAACCTCTCCTAGGAGAAACATTTGCAAAAGGATAAATTGATCAAGGACATAATCAATTTACTTTTAATTTAATTAATTTAATTTACTTTTAATTTAATTTAATTATTTTGTAGATAAAGTGAAGTTATGAAAAAAGGATAAATGCTTTCATTATTAATAAGAAACAGCTATTGAGAACCTATTTAACTGCTTTTATATAGTCTTTCTGAAAGGCACTCTTACTGAATTCATATGCCTAAAGCCACTATATAATAATTGGGAAAAAAAGCTTTAAATAGATAGGCTAAGATTTTTTCTTAAGTGTGAAAAGACAGCCATATAGAATCATGCTCACTGGCACACATCTCAGTCTTGAAGCCATACCCACTAGATTTTTAAAAATTCTCTTGATGTAGTTTTTGCTTCTTTAACTTAGCTGTGGGCAAACACAGTTTGCTTACAGGTGTCTTAACTCAGCACATACAGAGGTACCCTCTGTTTCTTTCCTTCCTTGTTTACTGGCCCTTCTCATGGTTGGTGAACTTTATAATAACAGCACTGATAACAGTCTTGTTCGTGGATATAGTCACAATCCCTAAAGCACAGGGACTGGCATCTAATAGATACCAGAAATACAGTTTGAAATGAAGGAGCAAATGAATGAACGGCACCATGCTAAGAATTATGGACACCATTGAGAGTACAGAGACAAATCCACAAAATTTTTCCCTGGAGGCATGCGACAGACACCTGCAATCCTACCCCCCCACACATTTCCCAGGCACATTGTGTGGTTCTATCTTTCTCTGGTTTGACTGGCTCAGCCTTCACAGGCCAGGTTGGATGGGCTAGGGAGTTAAGTTTACCTGGGAGTGGCCTTCAACCACTGCCATAGGGAATTTAGCACACAGATAACCCAGCTTCTTTCCCCGGGGCAGGAACACACTACAAAACCTCACAGATTTCCAGGGGACTGAAACTTCAGCTTCTCAGACCATCAACCTACTCCGACCATACATCCTTCCCTTCCCTCCCCCATTAGGGGATCAACTCCAAAATAAATTGTTTGCACTCAAATCCTTGTTTCAGCCTTAACTTCTGGAACAAGGCACCTATATTCTGGTAGGAAATGGCACACTTCAATCACTCTGGTATAATATGAGAAATAATAGAGGCTCTAACAGAGGAGGTGCAGATCAAGTGCTATGGAAGCTCACGGAAGGGGCTGTACTTGAAGCATCAGTGGAGATGAGATGGTATTTAAAGAAGAAAGGAACCATGGATTATACATCAAGTCCGTCACTACAGGTCCCACTTCAGTGGGTTAAGTCATGAATGATGGTTAGGATATAGGATATAAGAAGAAAGGGAGGATATTCCTAACAAAGTAAAGGGGATGAGAAATATACAGAGGCTGTACAGATTTGTATGAAGAACAGTGAGTATTTCTGCTTGGCTGGGCCATACGCTGTGTGAAGTGAGCAGGAAGAGGGTTGCAAGGGAATGCTGTAACTAGACACAGAACATACCGTAAATCTGCCCAAGAATTGTGATTATTGTCTGTAGGTGATGGGAACCCTTAATGATTTTTTTTAAAGGATAAGTGACATGATCCGCATGTGCCTTAGGAAAATTGATCTTTCCATTGTGTAAAATACATTAGCACTGGGAAAGAGAGCTGTGAAATCCTTGTAGAAGGCTAGTTCAATAGTCTAGACAGCCAATAATGATGCCCAGAAGAAGGTTACAACAGACAGAGTGGAAAAGAAAAGGCAGAAGTGTATATATTAGAAGCAGCCAGGTTGGCTGTGGGGCAAGGACGTGACTATGAAAAGGAAGCACAGAAAGTAAGCAGACAGAGAGGGCTTTGAGTCAGACAGTCTTGGCTTTAACCCAGTGTGAGCTTTTGCAGGCTCCTTAAATCCTCTGACATGTGAACATTTCCATTTGCCAGAAAGGGAAGAAGACATCCCCACAGGCTTGTGAGGATTCAAACAGATAATGCATTCGAAGTCAAGCACAGTGCCTGGAGAATATTAAGCATCCGATTAATTGATGGTAGTTACTGTCAGTGTTGTTAAAACACAAACAAGTACCCAAAGACTTATAAAAAATGATATCCCCAAGGCCAAAACTTAGCCAAAGACATTAACATATCCAAATAAAGAATTTACCAATGAGAAAAACGGTGAGGTGTATCATCCTAGAATTAATTATTCAAGAAAGTAGGGGTAAAGACAGGCACATGCTTATAGCACATTGGTCTATGTGATTCATGCAATTCATGCTTCTTCCTCTACTTCCATGATCTCAAAACAAACCTGCGATTATACTTCAGTTCCACTCGTTGGTCTGACTACAAGAACACAAAATGGCGTCCATGCCGACTTGAGATACCTGCTTTCTGTGAAAGTGGTACACTCAATGGAGTTCGATAAATTCCCATTTGAAATGTATGCATATTCTCCTATGACATGGTTTAGCATGATAATATTCTCAAAATTAAGACAAACTCAAGTTTCCAAAAGTACAGACCTTAAGATTCATGTCTAGGCCAATAAGAATTCAGCAAAAAAGATCTGCTTGTACATTTCCTTTCACTTCCATGTGTGGCACACCAAGGTCCTCGATGCTCCTTGTGGGAGGGTCTCTTCCCTAAGGAAAGAAAAAAGCCTCAAGGCAACCTGGCTATGCATCCCTCATGACCTTGTAACATGAGAACACTTAATCCGACTGCATGTTTGTGTGTTACCATATATGGGAGACAAAAGAAGTAAAAAATATATAAATACGCCATGTGGCATTCGGGGGCTCAGTTCTTCGGGTACGAACCCAACTGAGGGATGCCAGTAGGAACAAAGTTGCTTCCTGGAGAGAAAAGCCTCAGTGTCAGGACTCTACGTGGGAATCCGGCTACATCCTGAATGAATGATTCAACTGTACAGCGTTTCCATCCTCCTTCGTTTATATTCATGATCATCTCATCGGCAACAAGCAGGTTGGAACCATTACGAACTTCAATATAAATCTCTTAACAAATATGACCTTATCGATACTCCAATCTACCCTGGGAAGTTCTGCAGCACAAAGTATAGTACACAGAGCGGACACTGGCTTTCCACTGCGCCTAGAAGGCAAGTAAAACAGAAACAAGATGACACACGGTTATATCGACTTATTTTTTGATAACTTATGAAGCAAGGTTTGCTGTCCACTGATAGAAAGTTGGGCAGAACAAGACTAAAGGCGGAGAATATCTGGACACAGTGGGAAGAGGGAACAAAGAGAGACGACATCGGCTAGCGCTTCTGTCTCACAGGAGCTGGGAGTTACCAAACTGCTGTGGCTCCCCAACACTCAGTTTCCATAAACGTTCCTGAGACTATTGCATGAGATTATGGAAGCTTCTTAAAGTTCTAACATCCTCTCTGAAGCTGCTAATGCTCCTTAGCCAACACAGGTCCGATCTTACTTCTTTTCATTTCATAATGGGATTCCCATAGATAAATAATAAAAAAATTATAAAATATTTATCACGACCTATGTTATTTTTTTCTGATTAAAAAAAACACTCTCAAATCAGGGTATTCCTGTTCTCGAACATAGCGCCAATATTTATTATTTATTACAGCCAGTGAGGCAGAGCGGTAACTCAGATCCTGGGCTCACCTCAAGGTGCTTAATAAATATTGATGACTCAATCTTGTGTTTAAAGGAAATAGATGTTCTGTTGGTGGGGGGGAGCTCAGGTTTCCTCTCAAGACATGACACAAAAACATTCCATTACGGAACTCAATTTTTCACTGTTTAGCACTTTGCTTTAGCAGAGACTTTTGAGATCGATTGTTCTTTAATTCACCCACAACTGCACTTAGCAGTTACTCTCTATTTACCTCGAGATGTTGCCATCAAAAAGTCTGTGTTCTTACATAGCTCTTTTCTACATCTTCCCCACAGATGCACTAAAATTTTGAAGCTTCTTGTCAAGATATAATTGGAAAGAGACATGGTGTAATAACTCTTTAAACAGGGCCTTCAAGCAAGCCTTCATATGTTTCCCAAAAATCAGACCGAATGAAGCATAAATGTTCCGTCCTTCATGCAGGCATCTGACTATCACTCTGAGATAGAACCAGTTCCTGTTAATAAATGTAGCCAGAGACTACCATGGCTCCTACCTTCTATCAGAACATCAGTGAACATGTATACCAAGCCCCAAACCCAAAGGCACAATTTTTGACCTTCACAGAAAATTGGCAGTCAAATTAAACTTGCCTAAAAACATACAACACCAGGTTGTGTTCAATAACATAGGAAGCACAGAAGCGCCATCTCTGTTCCAGGTCCATAAGAATATCTAAAACCACACAGTCGAGCAGGGGCTCACAGCCTGTGACATGCGGACGATGACGAGGGAGAGCGACTACTGACACAAGACGCCATTATCCCCCAAGACACCACTACCTAGGTTTTGTAAGGACATCTCCAGCGCTGCCAGGAACAGAACCAACAATATGGTGTAGTCAGCGTCCAATACCATTGCTGTCACCCAACCCACTCAACACAAAACAGGGGATTTTGCCTGTTTTTGTTTTGTTTTGTTTTGTTTTTTTATCTCCACATTCCTGACTCCTCCCTTCATCTCCCAGTTACTGGGCTCCTTTCTGCCCTTTATCTTACATGTTTCCTTCCACCCCTACTCCCATTCTACACCTCTGTCCAGACAAAGTCTTGCCTTGTTCGGAAAGACATCTTTCTTCTCTATTGTTCCCACACTCTATGAAACTATTGTTCAATAGATTCTTAGATCATTTTACTATGTTCCATGCACTTTACCAAGTATTTCCCACATCTTAATTTATTGAATGCTCCTAATAACTCTACAAAATCAGTACGATTATTATCTCTATTTGTCGGGGAAAGAGGTAGAAAAAGGATATTCATCTTCCCAAAGTCTTCAGTAAGTAAGGAACACAGGATGTGAGACTGGGCAGTGGGGCTGAAGAGCTCCTGCTCCTCTCCTCCCCTAAACCCTACTGCCAGACTGCATCATTGTGTATTATGAATTCTTCAACCCTAATTAAAATTTGTTAGGATGTGCTTTATGTATCGCTTAGTAGAGGATTTTAAAAAATAAATGCACAATATGTAACTAAAAAGTGTTTATATATACACACTGTAGTTTTAAGCAGTTTTTAATAAATAACGTTTGTTGTTCAAATCTCTATTTTTGCTTATTTTTCATGTTCTTGACCTATCAGTAATTGAGAGAGATGTATTCAAACTTCCCCTCATGACAGCGGAGTTCCACAGTTCTATCAATTTTGCTCTGTCAATTCTTTAAGCTTTTTTGGTTAATTGAACCCAATTCTAAAAGACTGTATCTGTGTGGGGAACTACAGTGAACTCGGAGTGGAAGAAGAAAAGCGACCACAATGATTCATATTCGAGTGTGAAGGAATCCCCACTCAAATTTTCCAAGGCCATTTACATTTTGAATCAAATGATTAAATAATCTTTTTACTTTAAAAATTGAAATAAACCTTTCACTTGTGAATGTTTTTTTGAAGTTATTGATGGACATATTTCTATGCAAAAGTAGTTTCCTGAACTGCTTGAATCTCACCAGGACTTTCATCTCAAAGAAAGCTGGCTTCGGGCTCACAAATCCTGTTTCTATCCAAACCAATACTCCCGCAAATTCTCTCCACTCTGATCCATTTTACTGACAGACATTCCTACAGTTCATTCACTAATTGTATTTTTTCATTGTCCATTGCATGAAATGGGCGTCATGGCAGTCAAAATCTTTACAACCTGACTTCAATTTCCACGTTGAGCCCCGAATGCTTACACTTACCTTATGCTATAAACAAAGCGGTATTTGCTGGACCTTGACCATGATTTACATTTTCTTATGTCCACATGGCTCTTTCTGTTTGTAAGGCATTTTGTTCCATCTCTACCTGTAAAGATTAGCCATCCTGTGCAGCTAATTGCAAAAGTTTATTTTGTGACGATCAAGCCTTTCACCAAATGGGATCTTTCTCCTACTCTACTGAAACAAAGGTTCTCTTCCAACAGTCAGGAAGTGAACTAAAAAAAAAAAAAAAAAAAAAAAAAAAACCCTTCAGTTTTGTTAACTGTACATTTGTTTTATCTTCCTCTGCCTGTCATTCTCCATGCATTCTGAGGGCAAAGACTGTTTTACTTATTTCTTCATTTCCCCAAACACCTAGCTCAGTAAATATTTGTTCAACAGGCTCATACTTTTGCAAGATGGTGAAACTCAGGTATAAATCTAATACGAAAGGCAGTGAAGAGTCTCATATGTCCATATTCTGTAATTTACACTCATCATGGCTTTCGCTTTTGTTTGACACCAATAACCAAAAGTATGTCATGTAATGATCTTCTGGAAGATTAATGGAAAGAGCAGTGTTTCTTCAAGAAGAGTTCTGGGCATTTTTTTCAAATTTCAACAAACGTGTTCAAATCTGGATGTTTCAAATCGAACATTTTACGTCTATTAAAATGTATAAATGACTCTCTACTGAGATGGTAACAAGTTAAAATTGAAAAAAAGGGAGGGGCGCCTGGGTGGCTCAGTCTGACTTCCAAGTAGAGACGTCCAACTTCGGCTCAGGTCATGATCTCATAGTTCGTGAGTCTGAGCCCCGCGTCAGGCTCTGTGCTCAGAGCTCAGAGCCTGGGGCCTGCTTAGGATTATGTGTCTCCCTCTCTTTCTACCCCTCCCCTGCTCCTGCTCTGTCTCTCTCTCTCAAAAATAAACATCAAAAAAAATTTTTTTAAGAAAAAAAGGGAAAACATTTACTTTTAAATTTAATTATTTCTGATTCATTTCCTGCATACGATCGGCAGCGTATTTCATAGAACGATTTTATGTGTCACCAAATACCATCCCTGTTCTGATTGCTAATGAGGAGCATCTTAAGTGAACCAGTTGTCAATTGAAAGAGCTCCTGTTATCTCTGTAAGTGATGTTTTCGATTCTAACAAAATGACAAAGGTGAATCTCAACTACAGTAATCTAAGAGCTCTTCCAAGGCACGGTGAAAACATTCCCAGATTCCCTACTTCTTACCAAGGAGCAAACGGGATGTTATATGTTAAGTCATTCCAAAAAGAGTAAAAGGCACAAGAAAACGAAAAGCTGTAAATTCTATCAAGTACTGGTCTGTCTACCTTCTCGGTAGGTAACTTTATATTCTTTACTAATTTGAGGTATGTAAAAATATTTCAATTGTAGTTTGCAGTTAACAAGACACAAAACTCACCTTTCTTTTACATTTGTTATGTACAAATGATTGCTTTGAGGCTGCACATAAGATCTCCTCCACATAAGGAGCAGAATGGAAATCTCAAAATAATAAGTGAACAAGTCTGTATGCTACAGCAGCATTGGCCATTTTTGCTAAATATACTGCATTCCTTTACTGATACGATTATTCTCCGTGAGTTCAGATTATTAAATTCCATGTGTCTATTTCTCCTGAATCTCCAGTGTTGACAACACAGTTCTTTGAACAATGTAAACTCAATAAATATTTGTTAACTGACCTGAGAATTAATTAATACTCATTAGTCAGGAATAATTTTTGAATCAGAAGCATTGAATGCCCTCTGGTAATGAGCTTAATATCTTGAATATGTAATTGAAGCTAGTAATAAGAATTAGAAATGTTTAGCATATGAAAATCTATGTGCTAAACAGTGGGGTAGGGAATCTCATGCACATTACTTGATTTACTTATATTATTTGTTCTTTCACCTGCCAAGGATGAGTCTGAGGATGTGGGAATGAATGAGAGAACAAAAGTGAAGAATCTAAAGTCAACCAGCTTGGGGCGCCTGGTAGCTCAGTCAGTTAAGCATCCGACTTCGGTGCAGTTCATGATCTCTAAGTCCATGAGTTCAAGCCCCGTGTGGGGCTCTTTGCTGACAGCTCTGAGCCTGGAGGCTGCCCCAGATTCTGTATCTCCCACTCTCTCTGGCACTTCCTCTGCTTGTACTCTGTCTCTCTCTCATAAATAAATAAATAAATAAATAAATAAATAAATAAATAAAATTAAAGTCAACCAGCTGAAAAAAGGCCACGGAGCCACAGGAGAAAGTGTCAATATCTCTCCCACTCTCTCTCTGGCACTTCCTCTGCCTGCACTCTGTCTCTCTCTCAAAAATAAATAAATAAATAAATAAATAAATAAACAAACAAACAAATAAATTTAAAGTCAACCAGCTGAAAAAAGGCCACTGAGCCACAGGAGAAAGTGTCAATATACAATACACATGTAACATATGGGGGAGTCACTAGGCAAGGCCACGTCATTTGTGCCCTGAGACTAGAAGATGAGCAGCAAAATGAGTAGCATAACCATTAATACAGTTCCCAACATCTGATCATCTGATCCACAGAATACTATTCTGGGGTGACGCTCCTTGGAAATCAATTTGGGAACTGCCTGGGGATATAAGGGGGCCCCAGGGGTTCAGTTGGTTAAGTGTCTGACTCTTGATTTCAGCTCAGGTCATAATCTCACAGTTAGCGAGTTCGAGTCCCATGTCAGACTCTACGTCGACAGTGTGGAGACCGCTTGGGATTCTCTCTCCCTCTCTCTCTGCCCCTCCCCTGTCTGCACTCTCTGTCTCTCAAGGTAAGTAAATAAACATTTAAAAAGAAAGAAAGAAAGAAAACCCTAAGAAACCTTTTTTAACATTGTCAAAAACATTTTAGAAACTGTGTTCTAAGATGATTTTCTCTTAAATGATTAAAAAGGAAAGAATCTGTAGTGACAGAGAAAATTTTAAGTTGTGTGGGAACTCACTGCCAAGTTCACTTTTACATAGAGAACTGCCAGTGTCTCTGCCATCTGAACAGCCAGAGCTGTATATATAATAGAAATACAATGCGTGGGGCACCTGGGGAACTGTCAGTTAAGTGTCCAACTCTTGATATTGGCTCAGGTCATTGATCTCACAATTTGTGGGTTCAAGCCCTGCATCGGACTGTGTGCTAACAGTGCAGAGCCTGCTTGGGATTCTCTCTCTTTCTCTCTCTCTGCCCCTTACCTGCTCACACTCTCTCTCTCAAAATAAATAAACAAACATAAAGAAAGAAAGAAAGAAAGAAAGAAAGAAAGAAAGAAAGAAAGAGAAAGAAAGAAAGAAAGAAAGAAAGAAAGAAAGAAGGAAGGAAGAAGGAAAAGAAAGAAAGA
>NW_026057576.1:75102124-75162487 GCF_023721935.1 Panthera uncia
AGAAAGAAGGAAGGAAGAAGGAAAAGAAAGAAAGAAAGAAAGAGAAAAAAAGAAAGAAAGAAAGAGAAAGAAAGAAAGAAAGAAAGAAGAAAGAAATACAATGCAAACCATACACGTAATTTTAACTACTCTGGTAACCATTAAAAAGTGAAAAAGAAACAGGTGAAATTAAATTTAATAATACATTTTATTTAATATCATATATCCAAAATGTTATCATTCGGCATGGAATCAAAATAAAAATTATTCCTGAGATGGTCTTCCTCTTTTCATACCATATCTTTGAAATCTTGTATTTTTTTCCATTTGCAACATATCTTAATCATATGCTAAAATGTCAAAGGTCAAATATAGTCCTAGCAAAACAATAAAGGTATGCTTAATGTGAATTTATTTTATACTGCTTACTTAATTTAAATCGGCAATTTAATTTAAACTGACTGAACTTAAATCCAATTGTCCAAATGCATTCCATCAATCTCACTTGACAGCATTTCAGGTGCCCAATAGCCACATGTAGCCGGGGGCTGCCATATGAGACAACACGGGTTTAGAAGCTTAGCGTATCATCTGCACGAAAACAGAGCGAGCTTACAGCAAGGATGTTATCCACCGAGACGAGAAAAGGTGCATGAGCTTCCAGCTGTCCAGCACGAGGGTCTATCCAGGTCTTACACAAGGTCACCATGGGAACTGAATTTCTCAAGGAAGGGAGATAAAATTATTTGACTCGTGTTTAACTCATACTACACTGACCTAGATCATATTTTTTAAAGTCTCGTCATAAACTACAATCCATTTAAACTTTTTATATCTGGATGTGTTTTGGAATGAAATGGATAATACACGAATTCCTTTTTTTTTTTTTTTTTTTTTGGAAAAGAAAGGGGAAGAAAAAAAGAAAATAAAAGTTACTCTTTGGGGCAAATCCCTAGCCACGACAATATTATTTTTGGTAAGTAAGTAAATAAATAAATAAATGCAATAAGCAAACAAAAACTCACAAATAGTGATGTTAAAGTGATAAGTAACAACTTTTAAGTAGACACTAACTTTCCATTAAAATAATAATTATACCATATTCACTTCATTGGGCAATTCTAATAGAGAATCGTAGACCCTAAATGATATTTTCTTAAATGTTACCATGGAAGTAGTTTACATTAAAATGTCATAAAATAAAATATTTAAAATGAGATAATATTTAAGATTAGAAAATAAACTTCCTTAAGGAGTATTTATTTTATTAAAAAGCTAAACAGTACTAAATTTGAAATAACTGATTTTTAAAATCGGTTCTATAATGTAGGGTAACCAAAAAAAAAAAAAAGCGACAGAGAAAGCCTCCTTTAAAGGGCGCATCCTAGAGTTCAGAGGTGCAGGTCTGATGGGTGGTAAGTTTAATTGGGAAGCCTCTTGACTGAGTGATAAAACAGAGCAGAAATTGATTAATCTCTGTGAGTTACAATGCTGTGGGAATGTGCTATTAAGCATTCCAAAGCGGCAACTTCATTTCCTCCGGGGCAAAGCATACTTAGAAAGGAAAGCTGCTCTCCCATAAAATAATCTATTTTGTAGGCTTAGGAGGTTTTAGCTGGATGACATACCTTAACCTTCCTGGAGTGGGTAAATTATTGTTCAGACTCATAGCAAAATACCAGAGTGGGTTCCAATAATATTTCACATGGCTTTGCCCAAGGTAGAGGTAAAAGAGAAGTCGCATTTGTATTCTTACAGGAAGCCTTCTTTCAGGTTAAAGATAATAAGAAACTGACCTTGAAGAATATCTCCGTTTTGTAAAGAGTTGGAGGACATTATTTAGATTTAAAAAAAATAAATAACAGCTATCTGGTGCCAACAACTGGTCTTTGAATTAACCACAAATAACTAAATGAGTTGAGTATTTTACTTTAAAACCACCTATTTATTTATCAGTTACAAGATTGGATCAAGTTATCTCATACAAGTACAGGTTACTGAACTATAATAAATAATTATTCCTTAAAACAGACCTAATTGATTTTAACAGAACCTTTTACTGTATGTATCGCCTGCTCAATGGTATTGAATATGTATGAATGCAAATCCTATTAAGACACTACCTTGTAAAATAATTATGTCTCAGATGTTAAATCATGATGAGAAATATACTGCAGAAATTCATAGATATTATCCTCTGTGAATGGTTGCCCGCCTCAAAATAACTTAAAGGAAACTCAAACTTACTCAATGCTCTGTTATTGACTACAAACACATTATACATATTTATATACACTTTATTTATGATTTAAATTAATCTTAAATGAAATTGATGTAATCAAGGCACACAGAACTTTTGAACATATATCAAAAATATAAATTTTAAATTTTGCAAAATATATTTACTTCTATTATCCTATCAGTGTTGATCTTAGAAAAACAGTAATATATGAAATAAAGGCTTAATCATTGCTACATGGTACACAATGAAACAAAACTATTAAATGACTTGAATTTAGTAATTTATAGCATGTCAGATATTCTACTTGTGTATCCAACATAGCTTCATTACACAAATTACACAACACTTTTTCTTTTCTTCTACATTAGAATGCCAACCTACAAATTTTCTAATTATCTTTCACAGTTGTATTAGCCAACATTTAGACTGGCTATACCGTAGTACTATGGTTTAATAAGATGAAAGCAGATTTTTATGAGATTCATAGGTGCTTTTTAAAGCCAACTAGTTTATGTTCTAAATCCTTCCAAAGAGATTCCAGATTCCTAACAATTTGTTCATAGTCAACTTGCCACCTTTTAGATAAACAGTCCACACAAGAACAAAGCTTCTTCCTTAGGAAATAGTCCTTCTGGCCCCGGCTCTCTCTTTGGCCATCTGCCCTTTGGATGTTTGTCCTCTTATCGAAGGCCTTTCCTAGAATACAGACACATTTCTAACTTCTGCAAGTCTTATTACTTTTCTAAGGTTTATAGTCATTTTTTCCAATTTTTAACTGGCTTCTGCTTACAGGTTACCAACGAACTTCAGTCCTTGATTCTTCCAGACCCCAAATCTAATGTTCAAATTCTTGGCAGCAAAATAAAAAATCTTTCTTGTTACTGTTTTAACTTAAACAAATCTGATCATGACAAAAACAGTGGAGACTTCTTGAAAATTCTGAACAGACGATGAATAAATACAATGCTATTATTTGCCAAAACTTGAAAAATTGAAGCATTTATGGTCAGCTGAGCTTCAATAAAAGTTCCAAGAACACACAATAGGGAAAGGACAGTCCCTTCACTAAATGGGGCTGAGACTGATTTTCCACATGCGGAGGAATGAAATTGGACCCTTAGCTCACTAAAATCAAATCACCATGGATTCAAGTCTTAAATATAAGACCTGAAGCCATAAAACTTTTCGAAGAGAACATAGGGGAAAAGCTTCTTGCCATTGGTCTGGATGATGTCTCTTTGGACATGATCCCAAAAGCTCAGTGAACAAAACAAAAACAGACAAATGTTATTGCATCAAACTAAAAACCTTCTGCACAGCAAAGGAAGCAACAGAATGAAGAAGCATCTACAGAATGGATAAAAAATGTGCAAACCATGTATCTGATAAGGGGGTTACTACCCAAAATATATAAGGAGCTCAAGCAACTCAACAGTAAGAAAACAACCCCGATTAAAACATGGGCAACGGATCCGAACAGACATTTCTCAAAGGAAGACATGCCACCAGACACATAAAAAGGGGCTCAACATCAACGAGTAGCAGGGAAGCGCAAATCAAAACCACGAGACATCACCTCAGACAAGTTAAGACAGCTATTATGAAAGAGACAAAAAGATAACAAATGTTGAAGAGGATGTGAAGAAAAGGGATCCCTGGCGCACTACTGGTAGGAATGTAAACTGGTACGGCCATTATGGAAAGAATATGGTGATTCCTCAAAAAGTTAAAAAGATAGAACTACCATAGGATCCAGAATTTCCATGTCAGGGTACATATACGAAGTAAACAAAGTCAGTATCTCAAAGAAATATGTGTATTCCTGTGTTCTGTTCACTGCAGCATTATTCATAATAACCAAGATATGGAAACAACCTAAATGTCTATCAGTAGATGAATGGTTCAGAAGAAACACATATACAGTGGAATATTATTCATCCCTGAGGAGGCAGGAAATCCTGCCATTTGTGACAATATGGATGAAACTGGAAGACATTGTGCTAAGTGAAATAAGTCAGACAGAGAAAGACAAATATCGTATGATCTCACTTATATGTGGAACTTTTTTTAAAAAGTCAAGCTCGTAGAAGCAGAGAGTAGAATAGTGGTTACAAGGGGCTAAGGTTTGGGAAGAAATAGGACGATGTTGGTCAAAGGGTGTAAATTTGCAGTTGTGTAGGATAAATAAACCTAAATATCTAAAGTACAGACATGGGGCACCTGGGTGGCTCAGTCAGTTGAGCGTCCAACTTCAGCTCAGGTCATGATCTCACAGTTTGTGACTTCGAGGCCCCCCCATAGGATTCTGTGCTGACAGCTCAGAGCCTGGAGCCCACTCTGAATTCTGTGTCTCCCTTGCTCTCTGCTCCTCCCCTGCTCACACTCTCTCTCTGTCTCCTTCAAAAATAAATAAACATTCAAATTAAACAATTTTAAGTATGGACATGATGACTATACTTAATAACACTGGGGCGCCTGGGTGGCTCAGTTGATTAAGCGGCTGACTCTTGATTTCAGCTCAGATCGTGATCGCACAGTTCGTGGGATCAAGCACCACATCAGGCTCTGTGCTGACAGCACGGAGCCTTCTTGGGATTCTCTCTCTCTCTCTCTCTCTCTCTCTCTCTCTCTCTCTGTTTCTCTCTGCCCCACTCCTGCTTGTGCTCTCGCTCTCTCTCTCTCTCTCAAAATAAATAAATAAACTTAAAATAATTTCACCCCAAAATATTAAAAAAATAATAATACTATATACACTCATCACACAGCAAAATACACAAACTGCGAGAAGATGTTACTTTGCCAGTAGTAATCATTTCACTCTGTATATTTATATCAAATCATCACATTGTACACCTTAAATACATAGAATTTTTATTTTTAAAAACCTCCTCATGAAAAAATGTTAAACAGATGATGAAGAAATACAATGCTGCGTTTGCCAAACCTTCAAACTAGCAGATTTTTTTTAAAGTACACAAAACTGATTCAATTTTCATTTATGTCAAGGCAAATGAAAAAATGACACACTATTGATACACAGAATACGTTCTATGAGGAGTTTTATATAATTTTTCTGCTCAAATTCTTTTGACAGCCTGAAGACATTGTAAATAAACTTTACAAAGATACAGCACCCTTATTTTTAAAGTTCTCAACAAATGCCAACACTGGGGCCAAATTAACAGGATATAGATGAATACAAATAAATACAAAGTGTTGCCTTTAGGTTTAAAAAGTTAGTTGCACCAATAAAGATGTGGAGTAGCAGCTCTGGGAATCTGAATGTAAGGTGAACAAAGAGATTGGAGAAGCCAACAGAAAGAACTAACACAGCTCGTGGCTGCACGGACACAAGGGCACATCCAAACAGAAGACTACATTGAGGAGTACCATGTTCAGTTCTGATTGGACGTTTTAATAAGAGATATTTACAAAATAGAGGCCACACCGAAGAGTGCTTTCAAAATGTTGGTCTCTGCTGACCACGAAGACATTTTCTCAAATCCAAGGAACCCTTTGAGAAAAATAAGAACTATATCGTTCAGAGTTTTCCTACATATGACCAAATTAAGTTGTCAAATAGGGGTTGTTTCATTGTGAGATTATTTTCTTCCTACTTTTTAAGTGAAATTTATATCTTTATTTATGCAATAAAAATGAAATTAAGTACGCGATAGTGATTTTTGTTTAAGTTTGTTCATTTATTTGAGAGAGAGAGAGAGTGCAGGAGGGGCAAAGAGAGAGGAGAGACACAGAATCCCAAGCAGGCTATGTGCTGTCAGCGCAGAGCCCGATGCGGGGCTTGAATTCACAAAATGTGAGATCATGACCTGTGCCAAAACCAAGAATCAGATACTTAATCGAATGAGCCACCCAGGCACTTTGATAGTGATTTTTTAATGCAATCATCTGTGAAACTTTTGATCTGATTTGAATTTATTGGTCCATTAGATTGAAAAGTCTGGGAACTAGTCCAAAAACTGATACCAGAATATTTGGAAATTACACACACACACACACACACACACACACATCTGAGGTCTAAGTAGAAGGAAAGGATGTGTTCTCAATTTCTTAATTTGGGAGTCGGGGTTACAAACAAGCAGATCACTGGGTGATTTTCTTCAGATGTCCAATCAACTCAAGACATAAAGAGCTTTCCAAAAGCTGTCTTGAAAATTTTGGTGAAAAAAACCTGTCATTAAATGAATTTAAGCAAAACCAGCAGGGAAATCATGAAGGAATCAGAAAGGATTTCTGTCCTTTGTATGAAAGTAGAGATGTCTCTAAATGACGTTTTCATTCTGAGACCACGTGAGTTTGTAGTTCATTACAGTCAGAAAAGTCTACACATCTGTTTTCTAAATTCACTGGACTGTTTCCATCTACCAATATTCACAAGAATAATGTCTTCCTACACCTAGGCTATTAGAAAGGGTAGAAGATGTGCATATTGTGGTGTCGAGTCAACCAGAATACTTGGTCTTCAATTTTTGGTATTTGTTGAAACATCATTTTATTTTTCTGGGATTTTGCCATTTCACTCCACGGCTCATCATTTTTGGTTTTCTTGTCTTTGTTCACACTGTTGCTTCCAGTTGAAATGCTCTTGCTTTTTTCTACCTGGTGGAGTGCCTCGTATCTTTCAAGGTTCAATTAAATACCAGTTTACCCAAGAATGTCTTTTTGATTACCCTGTCCAAAAGTAATCAGGAGCTCTTTTGTTGCATTTCATTCCAAAGTGATTTCTGTTCAACTTGTTTTGCATACTAGATTATAAATGCCCAGAAAGCAGGAACTGTTCTCTACTTATCTCTGTAACTGCCACAGCTCCTATAATGAACTTCGGTTGATAGACAAAACTATTAGCTGCTCAAAATTAATCCCAAATATGCTTGAGTGCATGTGTGTTTGCACACATATGTATATGTATGTACACACAGGGGGGAAGTTACAATCTACCCTAGACTTAGGACTAACCCAAAGTTACAAATGGTCGCATTAGTCAGCATATAAAATATTGTGCAGGACAACCTGGAGCCCTGTTACTTAAGCAATAAAAAGTAGATCCAGCCAATTCATTTGGCCAAAATTTATATTTATATATAATTCTATGACACTTTTATAGAATTCTACATAATATAGAGATGTGAAAAGTAAGGAAAAATGGGTCACAACCGAGGAAAACAAAAACCTACTTTCAATGATATTTAGGCTTGTTATACACAGAGTATGTAATGAAATCTTGCTTTCCAGGTACCTAAAGACATTGCATCTAATTTTCACAATATCACATCTGTGTGGCCTCAGAGTAAAATCTGCATCTTCCAGGTGGAAGCTAGAAGACTTTTTTTATGTGTGAAAAATATTAAGTTATTTCTCTAGGGGCTCTAAATTTCCCAACAACAATGGCAATGTTTCAAAACCAAATTGTAATTCACACTAACGAAGAGTACATTTCATTGAGATGTAGAACAGTGCTCAAACTTTAATGTGCATAGAAAACATCAAGATAGAGTTTCTTATGAATTCCAACTTTGACGTAGTAGTTCAGGGCAGCACCTGAATTCTGCTTTGCAAAACTTTTGTTTTTAATTCCTCATGTGACAATTTGCTAGAGATAAAAAACATTTTTTTTCCCAATGGGAAAACCAAGAATTCTTACATGTTACCTGGAAACAAACAGAATTTCCCCAATGATATCTGGTACTCTAAGACCATTAGAAATACCTTCAAAAGAAGGGTATCATGACGATATTGTGTTTAGTAGTGTCTGCTTCAGGCCAAGTTTGAGAGGGAGAAAGAGTGAGTTTAAAACAGAAAAGATAAAGATAAACCGTTGATGAGAAAACATCATTCAGTGAAAAAGAACACTTAGAAAATATGACAGTAGTGTTTAAGATAAACTACCTCTTTACCCGTAATGAAGGTCCTGTAATTCACAAGACAGGTGGCAGGAAAGCATCACGTGAAAAACCCAAAGCAGATGATCCTCTTGACTAACACCAATGGCACTGTGATGACTAATGTAGTCTTCTCTTTGATAAATTCTGCGGTAGTCATTTCAGTATGCATATTCTGGAAGGCTCAGATGCAATCTGTACTTCTCAGAGAGCTAGATCAATAAGTCCTCCACAAAAACACTAAGGTCACAGAGACACTGAATTACCACTGGGTAATTCAACTTCTATTTCAATTTGCAGAGGTTTCTCATTCTGATAAACCACAACTTTTAATCCATAGGCTGGTGGTCTCTTCACCTCCACCTGGATCTCTGTACTGGAAATCTCTTCTATCAGATAACTTGTTTTGCTTGAAACTTGGTCTTCTGGCAGTAAGAGCTGAGGAAAGTGATCTCATTGGCTCACAGAACTGCTTCTTATGTGTTCAAGGATCAGCTCCTTTCCCTTTTTCTCTCCTAAACCCGTAGGGTCAGTTTGGATTCTGATTTTGTTTCACACTTTGGATGCTTCCTTTGATTCTAAATTTAGGAATACTGTAAGAGTGTGAGAGAATACACTGGAATTCCTCAATGCATTTCATGGTCATCCGTATTAACTGATCTTTTTTCACGTGGTGCTTTTCTGCTGCCTGGAGGACACCAGAATTATAGGCAACATCAACAACTGTATAAACACGCAACATATCAGACACAGCGGCTGGCCAGCCGGCACTTAGAGGTGCTGGATGAGTGGTTGACTGGGGAGCTGGGGCCCTTTCCAACTGACAAAGTTTGATAGAAAGGATTTTCTTCTTTCGTTTTGGGGACCCTGGTTTGTAGACAGAGAGCTGCAGTTCTGGGGCAGAATAGAGCCATCTCCCCTCTTCCAGCAGCTGTCGAGTGAACCGCTCACGGCTCTGGTGTTGCCTCCAGCCGGCACGTCTGGGAGGCTCCGGAGCTCACTGACCTGAGCAAGCAGACCCTTTCAGGATGAGCCTGGGATTCAGATACATGGGCCGTTTAAGTCTCATCTCTTGGTCTGTTGCCCTGAATTCTGCATTTTTAACAAGCTTCCCCCATGAAGCAACATTGCTGGTCCACAGACTGCACTTTGGGGAGCAAAGGTGCAGACTATGGACCCACACTTGAATCTGTCATAACCAAATACTAAATCTGTTTAATATCAATACATATAAAGCATAAACACAAAAATGCGTATAAAACAGAAGTAGGTAGGGGGCGCCTGGTGGCTCAGCTGGCTGAGCTTCTGATTCCTAGTTTGGGCTCAGGTCCTGATCTCCTGGGCTCAACCCCCACATCAGGCTCCACACTGACAGCATGGGGCCTGCTTGGGATTCTCTCTCCTTCTCTCTCTGTCCTTCTCTCGCTCTCTTCAAAATAAACTTTTTAAAAATGTATACAAATCATGATGGACATTATTTTAACATAAAATAAATGTTAGCCCAGGAAAGCCTGACACGGCTTTTGTAACCTCACAACTGTCACCTTAAAACATGCATGCCTAACTATACTGAACACCTCCAGGGATCCGTCACCATTTAAATTATTCCTTGTGGCCCATAAACCATGGATATCAATTTTCACAAGAACGTCACAGGTCT
This sequence comes from Panthera uncia, assembly GCF_023721935.1. Taxonomy (NCBI): domain Eukaryota; kingdom Metazoa; phylum Chordata; class Mammalia; order Carnivora; family Felidae; genus Panthera; species Panthera uncia. The sequence goes on from NW_026057576.1 coordinate 75,111,909, forward strand.
GAAACAATCTCCCAAGGCACAAGGGAAGAGGGTGAGTGAGCCATGAAAGCAACAATTAACCTCAGTAAGCAGATCCACACTTTGCCTTTTTGCACGGTAAACAAGGGCGGATGCCCCAGCGCATTGCAAAATTAATTGTTTGGTCGCAATCAAAGGTTTAAGGATCAGATTTCGTTATAATGACATTAGGCATAGTGGTCAGACAAATCTTCACAATTAGTCTCATGACTTCTTTGTTGCGTTATTATCGTAAGATTCACTTACTAAGTTCACATTCGAGGCTACAAACTGGCATGTGTGTCTTAACTTGTAGTTGTCCATCATTATAAATGTGCACTCAAAGTTTTGTAAAGGAAAACATTACATGCAGATGTAACACGGGACTAAAGACTTATGTGAGGGGGCGCCTGGGTGGTTCGGTAAGTTAAGCTTCCAACTTCCGCTCAAGTCATGATCTCATGGTTCACAAGTCTGAGCCCTGCGTCGGGCTCTGTGCTGATGGCTCAGAGCCTGGAGCCTGCTTCGGATTCTGTGTGTGTCTCTCTCTGCTCCTCCCCCACTCATTCTCTCTCTCTCTCTCTCTCTCTCTCTGTCTCAAAAATAAATAAACCATTTAAAAAATTTTTTAACTGAAAACAAGACAAGTTAACACAAAAGCCTTGCACTACACAGGCTCTGAGATGATTCCAGATGTGGTCTGTGCCTTTAAACCAGGAACAAGGCCATGGTGAGGCAGTATGTGTCATGTGAAGCCATCACAGATAAAAGCAGCACAATCCAGGTGAAGATGTAAGAATACATCTGAATTAGCAGTAGGGAAAGAAGACATTCCGCAGATGTTGTCGTGGCGGGAGAAAGGGTAAGAGGTTTGTGGGAAGACTGGACATCACTGTAATGGAGGCTTCATTTGGGAGAAATACCAATTTGGAGGAGAGGGAGAGCAACATTACGCACAGCTTCACATTCTGCTTAACAATGTGCTTTTTCTTCCTTCAACAGATAACTACTGAAAGTCTATTTGAACAGCAAGGCACTAGATCTGTAAAGAGGCAGGCCCTAATACTAAAAAACTTGCAATTTTGTCTAAGGATAGGAAGGAGTTCTTGTAGATATACACGGCTGTACATATCACTATTCCCAAAGTATCTCTTTCAATAATTCTGGAACACTTAGGTCAGTGTATGTTTCTGTGTAGGAACACACTCTCTAGTCTGAGAAAGACTGAGCATGACTGATAGGAACAATGTCAGTTGCCTGGTGGGGAACCACGGAGGTCTCAGAGCAGTGGTATGAAGGATGCTTGTCGGGGGCCCCTGGATGGCTCAGTCAGTTGAGCACCTGACTTCTGCTCAGGTCATGATCTCACAGTTTGTGGGTTCAAGCCCCGCGTCGAGCTCCGTGCTGACAGCTCAGAGTCTGGAGCCTGCTTGAGACTCTGTGTCTCCCCCTCTCTCTCTGCCTCTCCCCTGCTTGTGCTCTGTCTCTCTCAAAAACAAATAAACATGAAAACAATTTTTTCTTTAAAAAAAGAAAGATGCTTGTGGGTTTTGCAACAGACTCTGTCTTATGCTGAGGAGTCAATGGATTAAGAAGGAAGAGCAAAGTGCAAGTCGGGGACAATTACCGGCAACAGTGTCTTGAGGAGACTCCTTCATTTTGGTAGAAGTGGGTAGAGGTAATGGGCACATATGTGTCTCTCATGTCCTGCACACGGGTCTGGCTCTCCTGAATCTGGACCCATATTCCAATTAGTGCAGGAGACCACGTGCCAAACAGAAGCCATCAGCCAACACTCCATGTTTTCTCTGTCTTACCGGCTCAGCACCTCCACCCGTCCATGCTGTTTGGAGCCTAAATTAGCTACCTTCAATGGCATTTATTTTTGCCCCTCTCTTTCAGACTTCATTGCTGGGAACTGCTGATCTCTCCCTAGGGGGCCCGTCACTCTTACCAGAGTGTCTTCCGCTGAACCCTATTGCCTCTTTCTTCCTGCTGTGTCCTGAGGGGAACGGAGAAGCTATCCAGAAACCACTATGCTCTTTAGTTTATGTAAAGCCAGAGCAGGCTTCCAGCAAGAACTTCTGTGTCATTTTCAACATTCTAGAGGGTGAACTATCTCTCTCGTAAATAACCTACAATTCTACTAAAATACCAAACTATTCCCCATTCCAATCAGCAACTATTTATGACTAAGATAGAAATATGAAATAAATATATTTGACATAAACTTGTCAATAAGACACCAACATAATTCTGTTGACTTAAAAAGGAAAACGATTTTCATATCTTTTAAACACAGCAGGGGAAGACAATAATTTAAGCAAAACATTAATTTTGTAGTAACTCTGTTTATAATTCCTGTCTATAAAATTGAATCCCATCACCATCATCCAGTTAATGAAAAGGGAGGGCCACTACGAGGTTATATCTTCTGCACACACAATTAGTTCTTATATTTTCTTGCTTTCCTAAAGCAAAGATTACCACAAAAAGGAGATCGATGCAGACTGTACAACATTGGCAAATCCTTCCATATACGATTGGGTTTGGTTATTGTTACTATTTGTTAAGGGTTGAATTGTTTCCCCCTGCCAAAAAGAATATGTGTTGTATTTCTAACTTCTAGTACTTCAGAATGTGTTGAGATTTGGAAATAGGGTCATTGCAAACATAACGTCAAGATGAGGTCATATCAGAGTCGGGTGGGTCCCTTATCCAATGTGACTGTAGATGACCATTGTAAAGACACAGACACACAGGAGATGCCAGGTGAAGACAGAGGACTGGAATGAAGTAGCTTATCTACAAGGCAAGGTAAACGTGGGCACGACCAGAAGCTAGGACAGAGACTGACCAGATTCTCCCTCAAAAGCCTGTGAAAGTAACAACCCCGCAAACAACTTGACATTGGGCTTCCAGCTTTCAGAATGGTAAGACTATACATTTCTGTTCTTTTACCCCATCTAATTTATGACACTTTGTTACAGCAGTATAAGGAAACTAACATATGATTAAATATTGCTGATAAAAGGAGGTTCAGTAAAGCAAATGGAAGTTCGGCTGTAGAAGCAAACCATGTCAAGTATGTTAGCCTTTCAGCCTTTATCTCAAATACACACCCACAGACACACACATGTGTATATATACATAGTCACTGCATCCAGGTAAATTTCTCATTCTTTTCAAAGAGATACATCTGATTTCCGTAATGTGGAATGTTGTGCGTGTAGCGAATGGAACTTGGGGCGCCCTGAGAAGGAGGACTCACTCTCTGGAGTTCAAGGAAGAATATTTTAAGTCAATGTGATGCATGTTGGGCAAGAGAAAAAGGTGAACAAGATAAGGAATAACAAGAGCAGCAGAAAGGCGCACGGTGCCTACTCACGGGCCCTGGCCAGTCCCATTTATGTGTGTCGCACTCACTTAATCGTGAAGCTTCCTCTTCCATTCACAAAAACGTCCTGGCTTGATGATGAATTACATTTTCACATAACAACAACCTAGAAGTACAACTTCTCGTTCTTCTTTGTACCCTAACCACTCTTATCTTCAGCAAGTCACTGAGGATCCTTTGTAAAATGGCAATTGTGATAGTCTATCTCCCCTCCCAAGGTCAGCCATGAAATATAAAATAACATGCGAGATGTGAACATGCTTTCAAAGTTGCAAATATTATTCAAATGCCAGACGCTTTTGTCACAATCTCCGCAAAGTATTAGCACTCAGTTACAGGAGCTGTTTTCTGCAATCTATTCTCTTCTTCTACAGCTGGTACCAGTTAGGTTAGTCTTCTCGGTGGCCGTTTCAATATGCTCCCAACCTAATTCCTTCGCGCTAGTAGTTGCCTCTGACTTTCTCTACTTAAGGGGAAAGAAACAAGAAAGGAACCAACATTTATTGCAAGCCTACAGCCTTATAAGCACTGAGCAAGGCACCTGACATATAGTATGGCAATAAATGCTCTTACTTATTAAACTTTCATTACAAATCAGGCATTGGGCTAAGCAGCTTGCACAGATCAAAACACGCAATGCTGACCACCCGTATTTGAAATTGTTACAACGACCCTTATTATAAATAAAGAAATGGAGGCCCAACATATAAAGCAACAGTAGTTCAGACTTGAAGAGTCTGATTCCAAGGACAGTTCTCTGCTTTTGAGCTAAATGACCTGGAGCCAATCATTTAGCATTTCTGTTCTCCCTACTCATCTGACAAAGGGGCCTAATCATAGTACCTAATGAACTGGTTTATTATGAAGATTAAATGAATTAATACATGGAAAAGTTTAAAAAGGACCTAGTGCATCGTAAGTGCTCCGTATGTGACAGTGATGGCTGCCTGCTACTACTGTCATGACTGTTGTCATTAAAATTATAATTATCGTATCCAAGGGCACACAACCTGTAGGTGGCAAAGAAGATTCAAATTGGGTATTTTGAGCACTGACCTGTTTATTCAGTCAACAATTTATTTAGTGTGTGCTACAATGCCAAGAATAAAATGATGGGCTGGACTGGACATTCTTCTTTATATAGCTACTGGTTTTACTCTCAATGGGCTCACATTCTGTCAGAAAAATAAATATAAGCTAATTGTTGTGATACCTGTGAGAGTACACACAGAGAGCACACAGTAGGTATACATCTCCCATTCTAGGGGCGTCCTGTAAGTCTACATCTGAAAGTTGAGTCCAAAGTTAACCATACAATGGGGGGGGGGGGGGGGAGAGAATAAAGGTCCTGAAATTGGAGGCTGAATGGGGAATGGAAAGACTATGTGCCTGTACAGCAGGTTTTGACATGAGTTAGACAAAAAAATCAAACAGCACAGACAAGAGCCTGAATTTCCAACCTCCAGATATCAGCCTTGGAGGACGCTGCAAAAAATAACAGTAAGCACATCTGTTTTGGTACTTTTTTTTTTTTAATTAAAAGCTGTCAAATCTTAACCTAAAGAAATGAATGAATTAATCATTTTCTGGCAACCAACATATCATTGGAAACCATTTTACATCTTTTATAAAAATCTCCTAAACATTGTACAACAGAATGATACAAGTAAGAAAATCAATATCAACACAAATAAGAAATATCAGTTAAAGTGCTCTTAAACCTCTTCCTCCTCCTCCAAGAATTAGTCACCGGTCAACTTTGATGGATAGAAATGGCGACTCCAGTAAATTAAGTATCACTAGAAACTATCCTCCATATAATGTCCACTTATCGCCTTAAAATAGTTACTTAGTTGTCCTGTTATTATTTTCTTCAGACTAAATCACTGGTTCTCAAATTATGTACTTTCAGAACATCTGGGATCTAGACTATAGTTTTCCATACCAAAATAAAAAACAAAAATGGCAGGCCTTCCCAGTTCACTGGGGAGAAAAATAGTAGACAAGATTGTTTCCATTTTACGTTTGCTTCAAGAATATTTCTTCAAGTTCTGGGGCCTACTTCTGCACGTCTGAAACACACATCATTAATACAAAGGCAGCAAACAGGTATTACTAGAAAACTTACAAATACAGAATGACTTCTCTCATTGACTTGTGTGCTTGTAGTTATGTATTCTACTGGTATAATTTCTACTATTTTGTATCACTGAATTAATACACTAATATTATAAAATTATATAAATATAGAACTACCAGGAATCTAGCTGCCTGGATGAGTTTCCCACCAAAGGCCAAGAGGTCTACCTTGCTTGATCACAAGTTGCCCCACCCCTCTGGCACCCCATCCCATGCGTGTTACCTACAATTTTCTTCCCCCTGATTTGCACCACATGTTTACATGGATGTGATCGCCTCAGCAATTCGATCTCCTTGGTTTGGTCTTTGAAACTTTGTGTTCACTGACCTCTGGGAGAGCCTGCCAGACAGCATACAGTGAGGTACCATGACATCAAGGAAATTTCCCCACTGTGGTGACCTCCTTGTTTTCTGTTCCCACCTCTTGCAGCCAGGGTGGAAATACTATGACAGTGTTAGGAAAGGAAACAGACGGCTAGATACTGCAACACCATTAGGTCAAGCCTTATTGCATGTGTATACATACCCACACAATATCTGTAAATATCTATATCTGTCTGTATCTATATCTATATACCTATGTCTATATTTGTATCTGTGCATATACAGAGAGCTAGAAAGAGACACAGGTAGAGACCTTGACATCAACATGTGATAAAGTACTCTAATGAAGGGACTGTCTCATCTGAGTGATAGTAATGTAAGAAAAATCAAGAAAAGGAAAACTGAGCGCATTTGACTTCTTCAAGCCAGCACCTAAAAATTACTGTGACGATGTCAAAATGGCCATCTTGTGTTGTCCAACAGGCAAAGCATAACAGCTAATACTGAGAAGTCTCTTCTTTCACAAATATTTTCATCAGATGACCAAGATCAGTAAAATCAGTGGAAACAGTGCAAAATCGCCAGGAATGGACGGAGACATATTTTAGGGGAATCTACAATGTTTCTAGCAAAATATTCTCTGAGCTAAGGTCAACTATATGATATCAAGTCAAACCCTTTGAAGAGCTCTGTTTGATCTGTAATTTCCCAGCCATTGGGCTGAAAGAACCAATACAGATTATAGAGGGATTTATCTCACAACTTGGAAGGCATCCAGTCCCTGCTTTTCAAGTCAGTGCAAACTACTGTGTCCTTAATAAGTGCTGTCTAAAGCAAGAGTTCCTCCTATACCAGACACATATCTGCTGCTTCACTGAATGAGATTTACCACCGAACGGAAAGGAAATATGCCGCTGGGATTGGCGCACCAGACACCCCCCACCCCCACCACCACCACACGGGCAAGCAGCTCAGCAGAAGGATAGTGACATCTCACAACTTCCTTCATTTCCCAGCTTTGCTGTGTTCATCGCAATTTATGGACTTCTGCTGCACGGCAAATGCTCAACAGGCCCCAAACACCCATTTCCAAAGCGCTGGGTATCATCAGAGTGTGTTCTGAATAAACACAGTCCAACGGGGTTCCTAAACCTCTCCCTAAAATATTTATCTAACCACAAAACTCCAAGGGGAATATCTGGTTGATGTGGATGGCACCCTACAGCTTGCTTATGTAAGTGATGGCATACTGAAGTGCCATCTTGTCTTGATTAGTTATTACAGCTTAGCCCACAGGCTTGCAAGCCCACTTACGTAATATTTACCTATTTAGTTCCAATTATATGCGTATGCGTCCAAATGTATATGTTTCTGCCTATAATGGCAGAATGGTTACAAATGGTTACGCTATTTAAGCACAGATTTAAAAAATGAGAATAGGTTTGCAAATGAGGACAGATTTAAAAATGAAATTGAATGGCCTCTCATGAGACCATGTAGTAAATAGAATTCCTGACTATTCACATTCATAATAAATGAAAATAGATACCTTGCTCCCATCATTTATAAAACCTGGTCTCACTGAATAGTCCTGAAATACCATCTTCATTTATTTAAGCCTACTAAATTAATAAATATTTCAACTAATAAATATTACCTAGATTGGGGGGGGGGGTGAAGGAATGAAATATTTAGAGAGTACCTATTATTAAACCTTTATAAATATTTGAGGAACATATTATGTCGGTGACAAATCACATCCTTTAGGGTCTAATCAACTAGCTGTTTTAAATTCCTCTTTATCTAGGTCACATTAGCCTCCTTTTAAAAATAGCTATATTTTAGCTATTTTTTTCTTTGTTCACTGTAAAAATACAAAACATAAGGAAGAGAAAGACCAACCATAATAGTGCCATCAGAGGCTACCAGTGGTTACATTCGAGGATTATCCTTCACGTTGAGTTACAAAGTGGATGCCATTGTACATACAGGTGCAGCTACGATGAGCTTTTCTGCAGTTGCACCCCTTTCTTCCAGGAGGGGACTGTGGCTGATGGCCCCCTGAGAACCTTAGTCAACCTCACCGAGGGCAGTGTTAATAAGATGAACCCGTATCCTCCCTAGCAATCAAGCAAATAAAATAGACACCCTTCACATTAGACACCACAGTAACACAAACAATGGCTTAGCAATTCCAAATGCTGCTGGACAAAAGGATATGTTGTGAAGAACAACGTGTCACCCAAACATGATCTTTTCAAATCAGATGAAACCAGACATAAAGAAAATGTATGACTAGGTCACTAAAAATCCATTTTCTTTCAAGGGGAATTTTACTACAAACCAGATGGAAATGCAGACCTATTAGCACTAACAATGACAGGAGAAATACATACTGAAATCTGCAATCAATCAATCATCTCACGGATTGGCTGGGTTAATGATATGTATAATCAATACAGACGTAAACAGATGGATTAAGTGTCAAGCAGAATATTTCAGAACTGTGACCAGCCTATGAGAAGCTTTATATCCGCATATGTAAAACATAAGAAAAACCTCTTATTAAAACATATTGATGCTTCATGTTAGAGCAACATTCAAACAGCACCGATTTCATTTAAAGTGTAAAAAAATTCCATTAAAATAAACTGATGTAGTCCAACTTCTAAACTGCTGATTGTCATATATTGATTTCACGTATTCAGTTCAAAACAGTCACAGAGAGGCACAAAATGTGGACTTCTGCTCCACTCTTTGTTTTAATGAGCATCTGATCCCTAAAAGGAATCAACTAAAAGCTATAGAAATAAAAGCAAATTAATTTTTACTGACTGTCATATCACAGAAAGAGCCCAAACTGACTCAGAGTTATTTTTTTATAATTTTATTTTGTACTATGGCTAAGGGAAGCAGGCAACTGATAACAGAAAGAATTAGAAATTGAGGTTTGGGGGGACACGAGAGCCTGGGGGGGCTCAGTCGATTAAGCGTCCAACTTTGCTCAGGTCATGATCTCATGGTTCATGACTTCGGGCCCCGCGTCGGGCTCTGTGCTGACAACAGCTCAAAGCCTGAAGCCTGCTTCGGATTCTGTGTTTCCCTCTCTCTCTGGCCCACCCTCGCTCGTGCTCTGTCTCTCTCTCTCAAAAATAAATAAACATTAAAAGAAAATTCAAAAAACAGAAGAAATTGGGGCTGTGGGGAAAAAAGCATCAGAGAGCCAGAGGGAAAATGCAACAAGAAACGGGGAGCTATAAAGAGAGATTAGGGTGCAGAAAATGATACAGAGGTACCTTACCCCCCTCACCATGTGCTTCCCTGACATAGAAAAAAAAATGTCCCATGGCCACAGAAACAGAGAAAAACGTAACAACATGGAGATCCACACCACATGACCTTCCTTCTATGGTAGTTCCTCCTAAGTTAAAGTCACACTGTGCTTTGTGACTAGATGCAGACATGGTTTGTCACTGCCTGTTCCCTGCCTCCAAGGCAAGATGAACGATTTCAAGGACAAGGATTCCCTCTCCCTGTGCAACGTTCGAATGGGACTGCGTTAGTGTTCTGGGCAGCAAGAAGTGGTTACCAAATGCTATTCTAGTGTCCTAAAATGCTCTACAGTGGTTTGTAAGATTTAGTTTCATGGTCCATATCAGAATACTCTATGGGCACATATCCGTGTATCAATTAGGGGACAAGAGCATTGCTTCTGAGAAGTCAGTGTGAATCACATGAGTACCTTCAAGTTAGGGAGAATGTTATCCACTGTCTCACATGCTCTCTTGTAACAATGCAAGAGTTACACGGATGCTGCTCTATACATGTATGTGTAGTTGGCCACTGAACAACACGGGGTCCACTTACGTGCAGATTTTTTACAGTACAGGTCTGTAAATGTACTTTCTCTTCCTTATGATTTCTCAATGACCCTTTGTTTTCTCTATCATATTCATTGTAAGAATACAGTATATACTACATATAGCATACAAAATATGTGTTAATCAACTGTTTATGTTATCAGTAAGACCAGCAGTCAACAGAAGGCTGTTAATGGTTAAGTTTATAGGGAGGTATATGTTATATGCAAATTTTCAACTATGTGGAGGGTTGGTACCCCTTATCCCCAGTTGTTTGAGGGCTGTGTGTGTGTGTGTGTATGCACATCCTCACAATGCCATTTACAATAGACATTTTCTCCGTGTATTCATGTCAGCATACCCTGCTCTAAAATATACCTTAAGGCATTCCTAATCATTACAAAGTATTTTTCTCTTTTCATGTTTCTATGTAAGAAGAGATCCTCCTAAAGAGTAGGGAGGCACTTACAAAGGAAAGAGACACAGAGAAAGCAAGAGTTCCCAGGAATCATGACTAGGCACTTCTCAGGACCTACAGAGAGAGCGGGAGACACTGGGAGGGAGACTGGCCTCAATGCAAGTCTCAGCTCTGTCACTTGAGTCCTGTGTCCTTGACCAAGTCATCGCACCTATCTCAGGCTCGGTTTCCATAACTGAAAATGACGTCCATGAAAACTGCCTTCTGGGATTCGTTTCAAAATAAAATCAGATGTTGCATCTACAGTGCTTTGAACAGTAGCATCTGGCCTATAGTAAGCACTCAATAAATGGATAATAGTTTATTTCTAAAATTATGGCTCTGACAGGATGTATATTGTACACCTGTGGCAAGTTATTTTACCACTCCGATTCTAGGCTTTTCTTCTGCAAAGTGAAAATAAACACCTATCTATAAACGGAAGTCCTTCACAGGATGAGGGATCTTCTATGAAACTTCCCCAACACGAAGAGGCACAATAAATAATATTAACATAGTAATTTCAAGAACACTTAGGATATGAACAAAATCATTGGGACTTACTTTTTTCTACTAATTGAGACTTCCAGAAAACATTTATTAAGAATAGGATTGGACAGGGATGCCTGGGTGGCTCAGTCGGTTAAGCATCTGACTCTTGGTTTCCACTCAGGTCATGATCCCACAGTTCGTGGGTTTGAGCACCACATCAGGCCCCACACTGACGGCGCAGAGCCTGCTTGGGATTCTCTGTCTCCCTCTCTCTGCCCTCCCCTCCTCGCACTCTCTTTCTCTCTCTCAAAATAAGTTTTAAAAATACATGAAGAACTGTTCCATTAGCCTTAACTGAACCAGCTAGTCCCCCTGCGACCAAAGGCTGCACACGGACCCAGCCATGTCCTGTTCCTGCAGTTGGCTATGGTCGCTACTTTGAAAATCCATCAGCATAGATCCTCCAAATATCTAAACTTCAAAATCTACTTTAGTTTGTCCTAGAATTATGATAGTCTCCAACAGCAGCCAGAGTTACCTAAGACATTCTCTTGATTATCTCTGTTGTTGAGAGCCACCTAAAAATCAGAGGCCATTGTGTGAGGTCTCAGGACCCGTGGAGTCTTGCATTGTAAGTATCAATGAGGGCCAAGGTCAACTGTATATGTGGTACAGCTGTGTATGCCTAAAGTTGTAAAGGTCAAATAGTTACCTGACATTATGCCTAGCAAATTATTCACAGATATACAGGATAGTGACTCTAGTTCACTAATCGAGAAGAGCTTGAAAGATACTTTTCATAATTATCCATAACTGGGCTTTAACTTCTAAAACAGACCTCAAAGCACCATGGTTTCATAGGTAAATAATACAGACTCTTTTATCCAATGATCTTTCTAATTGCTTTCAAGCCATTATCCAAATATTTTTCTCAGAAGTTCAGGGTTTACCAGTAGCCTGTCTGAGAGTTGTCTAGTCTAATTAGGAAGATATGTTAATGGCCGGGGTGAAATCTCAATAGGACCATTGCAAAAGCTTGTCAGGAGGTTCTGTTCTCTCTGACTTTGAGTAGTCAATTAAATCTTGAACGACCTAAACCGTCATTTTTTTCTTCCCTTTTTAAAGAATTTCCTTTTCACTGTGTCTACTTTGCTTCTGGCGATTCTTTTGTTGCATTCTTGGTTTTGGCCTAAATTTTCCTTGACCTTTTAGCGTCCTTGTAGTCATTTATCTTCTTCCTTCTGAGGAAGAAGGGAGTTTGCATTTAACACCTTAAATAAAATCACTGGACATGCATTTCTTTTTCCCCAAAGGGGCATAAAACCATTTCATTTCAAAATGTACTTATAATACATAGAATATTTTACCTTGCAGTTTAGATTTGTATTATGTTAGTGATTAAAGCTCAAAAAATCTAACCGAAGTATAAAACTAATACAACCTTTAACTTCACTTTTTGGATGTTTCCAAATCCCAAATTCCTAGATTGGTTTGAGATTGTATTTTAATATAAACTTTTTATTAGTGTAAGTATTTGAATTTTGATTTTTAAAGTGTTTTGCAACTGAACATATAAATAGACTTTTTAGGCCTACATATTATGATCATAATTAATACAGTGTAACATTTAATGGCTATCAAATAGATTGGAAGCCATCATTATCTATCTATCTATCTATCTATCTATATTATGCCTCAGTGAGGCATTTGAGGAGTTATATGAAATATTATGTGAAAAAAAATCTCTTATTAACAAAGTAGGAAATATATCGGCAAAGGATAAATTAATCTGAAATGTGCAGTATCATTTACAACAGCCTTTCCTAAAACATACTGAATAAAGAGAGAAATTCTGTGGTGAAATGACTGTGGAAAACACAGTAATTAGATCTCTTCTCGGGTCATGGTTTTGCCTATTAGCCTATTATAATAAAAGCTCAGGTCCTAGGTAAGAGAAACATTTGTTAACAACCTCTGAAAGCAGGGTTCTAAGGAACACACTTTTTAAAATGTGGTATTCAAAAATTATATGCAAAATCTCTACCATTTGTGATGGTCCCCAGTTAAAAATTAATGTTTAGGTTTTATGGAACGGAAAATTTCAGGATAGACCTTTAGTACCTATTACATTAAAAAGAGGTTTCTTACATCTTATATTTGCTTTATTTAATGAACATTAAATGAGTATCTAAAATGTACTTTGTTAAGCACAAGTAATTTAGGATGAATAATTCAGTTCTTACTGAGCTCAATTTCATCAAAGGATAAAGTGAACGTGCTAGTTCTTAATTAAGGTCAACAACATATTGGCTAGGCGTCTACCGAAGCTATTGACTTGTGATACGTGTTGTATTCAGATCTTCGACACATTCCAGCCTGCTCATATTCTACCTTGATGGATTGTTTTCAATTCTCTTATCAGAAACATGAGGTGAAAACAAAAACAGCCCTAGAATATGCGAACCTATCTTGATATATACGATAAATCACTGGTCGGGACTATAAATCATACTCACGGAATAAGCGAGGTTAAAAATAATGTTGCATACAGACTGCTATTTTCATTTGCAGCTACTATATGTCAATTATTGGAAGCTAGTAATAGAATAATCTTGTGATTACTTTGCCATGGGGTGAACAAAAAAAGAATTTTAGAAAATAATCTCAGGGGATTGATATTTTGTCCTTATTCTAATCATCTGTCTCCATTTCCCCCATAAATTCTCTAAAACAAAACAAAACAAAAAATTGTCCTACAAAAATTTTATCTTATACTTAATAAAAACATGTCTGTGTTTTAAGTTTTGATTTCCTTATCACTGAAAAATAACAATACATATCACTATTTGGTATGAGTTTAAGATCAACTAGGTTGTAAAGGTCACTTTATATTTTTAATCCTGCTAAAGACCATTTTTTCCCCTTAAATGATAAACTTCGAGTATTTTTAAGAGTTCATCATTCAACTAATTACTTAAGTCAGCCTGTTATGTTTCTATTCATCAACTATTAATCTACTATGCTACAGATACTGAGCTAGAATATTTACCCCCTAATGAATTCGAAAAGAGCAACACTTATTTCAGTCATTTCTCTTGACATTTCCAATGCACTGAAGAAGGCTCGTTGCGGTAGCAGTAATTCTGGGTCAATCTCAATGTGCGTATTTGTCTCCATGGGCACACGTGTTGCTGCAGATCCCCAAATTTGTATGTCATGCCCTACATTTTGCGAATGGTTTGCAAATCCTACTGGTAGGTCCTACAGGGAGCTGTCAACAGATTCAATTCAATTCAATTCAATTCAATTCAATTCAAAACTCTCATCTGACTTTTAAATCAGCTAGGAAAATGAACACTGTAAGAAATCACTACTGTATTCCAAAGCAATTTGAACACGATTCTATTCTGGCATTTCTTTCCAAATTCGGAGGGCAAAACCCTTTAAAAAAATGCAGTCACAGATTTTCCAGTAATGTTATATTCAGTTCACTTTTCCTGATGAGGTGAACTGTTTTGGACAAACTACAACCTCTCCCAGTCTAAATTTTTCATCAGTAAGTTGGAGTTAAAAATACCTCTGACCTAACACAGTATATCACTTTGGGTGTTACATTTTCTATTGTTTACTAATTCACCCAACAGATATTTATTGAATTCCTAGTGTGTGCAAGGCTCTATGCTGGGCAACTGGGGAAGGGATTCTTGGGAAAACAATCATGCCTCTGCACCTGTGCCATCTAGGCGAACACATCACTGTGAAATTACCCACGGTCTGAACGAGCCGAGCAAAATTTTCTTCAAGGACCGGGCAGAAATCCCAATTTTTATGGACCTTCCTCTCTCTTTTCAGAATGAGAAGGGATCTTTCCTCCCTAATAGCTCCATATTCTGCATATGTCTAGTACAATATATCTCAGAGACCACATCATACTGTAGTTATTGATGTGAGTTCTTCGGTCTCCCACTGGGTTATCGGTGTCATTTGGGTGAGAAAAACAAGCTTTACCCTAAACTAGCCAACATTTCATGGGCTCTCACGTGTGATTTCACTTACGCTTCATAACGGTATGAGAAAGTGGGTCCACCATTTCAAAGACAAGGGAACCACGGTTTAGGGAGGCTCAGAGTATCTCAGCTTAGTTAGGAAACGACCGAGCAGGCTGGCTGTGATGCACGTGGCCTGGAACAGCTCGGTGGCGATATCTTAGTAACACTGACACAGTAAAACTGTCCTAAAGTGCCAGCTGACCTTGTTTTCCCACATGCACAACTTGCTGGGCTCGGCAGCCAGAGGGAAGAGGGAAGTGCCGTGGCCCATCAGCTGCAGCTTCCAAAAGCAGTCAGGAGAGAACAAAACAAATGTACAAATTGACCTAAATCTGGGGTCAAGTCTTTTTTTAAATCGTTATTATCAGTGGAAACACTGAGCTTGGGCAACTCAGCGGGGTGAGAGGCAACAGAGGGCACTGATGAGTTATCTCGGCTCCGGAGCCAGACAGGCTGGGTTCTAGTTCTGTCTCCATCCCGCCCCAGCTGGGCGCGAGCCTCCGTAAGAGCCTCATCCCCTCTTTCCTCAGCTTCCTCATCTGTAAGAGGGTGCTGGTGATCAAATCTGTGTCACAGGGCCGTAGCGAGGATTAAATGAGAAAGTGCACGTAAACGGTCTGGCACACGCTACGCTTCTAGGCATAACAGTAACACAGCCGTCAACACCCACGGAACAGGTCGCAGGCTTACACCAGCGTTATATCCTGATAGGCGCTGTCACCAAGCCAGAGTCAAGTGTGACTCATGAGCTCTTAGACTCTATCACATCTTCATTTATTAAGCTATTTATCACCTGAATTTCAGGAGCGTTTTCTGCAGACCTTCTGTGCACCACAGGAGCCATGGCAGATCTCAGGGATACAAAGCTGAGTGGGAAACAGTCTCCCTAGGACATCATAGATTTCAGAACAATCAAAAATGTGAATGCAGGGGCGCCTGGGTGGCTCTGTCGGCTGAGCGTCTCACTTCAGCTCAGGTCATGATCTCATGGTTCGTGGGTTCGAGCCGCACACTGGGCTCTGTGCTGACAGCTCGGAGCCTGCTTCAGATTCTGTGTCTCTCTCTCTCTCTGTCCCTCCCCCACTCGCACTCTCTCTCTCTCTCTCTCAAAAATAAATGAATAAGCATTTTAAAAAAGTTTTTAATGTGAATGCATACTTGAAAAATGCGTGAAATGGGTTTTGATAGAAGTGCCGAAATATTTTTAAAAATTCCAGATTCAGGGGTAGTCCAATAAAATAGCCATTATTTTATTATTTGATGCCTTTCTGTTTGTGGCAATTTGTCTAACACTTCATGTAAGGTATCTTGTGTGATTATCACAGCATCCTCACAAGTGTGCCCATTTTAAAGGTAAAGAAACGAAGGTAAGAAGATAATTTCAAATTCACCCTACTCATGCAGCTGGTAACGGGTACAGCCACAAGTCGACCTCTTGAGCTCTGTCACTGTTTGGGAAAGAGCAGCAAAGAAAAGGAGACGCACCCGTGGGTCCCTTTCAAGGACAGAACGTTAATTTCATGCATGTTATAGGAAAGGAAGCAAAAGAGACATTAAAGAAACTAGAGTAAATAAGCCAAAGAAATTATCACATGTTATATAAATTTTATATAACATACATAATAAAATTGGTAAACATATTTTTGCCACGTATTCCCAGAAATGTTCCTGGTGTCTGTGGCCTGACACTGTGCTCACTTTCTGCCTCATTCAAATTCTCTGCTGATTCGTTTGCTGGTGAATTAAAAATGTAATTTAATAAAGTAGACTTCAATTGCACACCTTAAGTTTCAAAGAATTGACTCCAGATCCCAAAATGAAGGAGACCTAGATAAATAACAGAACTTGTTGCAAACACCCAGGGCTTTTAGGGTGGCTGCATATTTAACATTAACGGGAGTAAACTGGGACACTTGGCTGCCAATCCCTTGCAAACCTAGGCTGCGGGAACAGGATTCAGAACAAAGGAAACATCTGTCTCCCTCGATTCCTTGGTGTGTGAAATAGATTTGGAGCATCATGTTTAAATCTGGGCACCACATTTTAGGAAGGAACTTAATTAGAGTGTGCCCAGAGGAGGAGAATCAGGAAAGTAGAAAGTGAAAGTGATGCCAGGTGAGGAGCAGTGAGAGGAAACAGGAACGAGGGACCTGGGGGGGGGGGGGAACACTCAGAAGGGGCATGACCACCCAGTTCACACCTGAAAGACTAGGATGAAAAGGACCACCAAAGACTAGGATGAAAAGGACCACCAACTGGGGTGGCTCCTGAATGCAGGCCAGGGTCAGTGGTTGGACATTCGATAAAGGCAGACCTCAAGCCAGTGGAGATGGGAATGGGGCATCTTAGTGGGGGGATAAACTCCCTATTTCTAGAAGAGTCCAAGCACAAGTTTTCTGTTTGAACAAGAGATGGAGGCCATGACCTCGAACGTCCCTTCCAGCCTTTGCTGGACCCTCTACTTCCTCCCACCCCTCACTCTCCAATTTGTACAAGTCTACCAGCATCCTGTGCACAGGGATTCTTTTCCAACAGCCAAAGGCTCTTGACAGCTTCAGCCCTCATTCGCCAACGATCACCTTCTAAATCTGTATTTTTTGGCCACGAATTGTGATTTTCCAGTACCAATCATTTTTTACTAAAAAAAAAAAAAAAGTATTACTATTTAACTGTCCGTAATCTTACATTCTCTACAGCCAATAGGTCAAGTTCTTCTTTCATTTTTAAGTGAATAAGATTTGTATGAACATCTTTATTTCATACTTGGAATATCTGGGCTGAATTACCATAGAGAGATGTGGTAGGTAAGTTCACAGCGTGATGGTTTCCCATACATAAGTCTCACGGACCTTCTTTCATTTCTCTGCGGTATATTCCAAAATCTTGTCGCATTGATCTAAATGAGGACAAACATCTTCACACCTGCATTGTTATAGAATTAATTCAAATATTTGAGTTTGTGATTTCTTCTTAGGCTATTTCAACCTTGCCAGCTGTTGCCCTGAACTGGAAAAATCCATCTAATACTACCTTCATAACTACATGTGGAACAGCATCGTATCTTCAAGTAATTTCCATGTCCTTATCTCATTGAGGGAATGAAATACAGTTACAGACCAGATACTTCATAATCTCTGATTTACACATATAATAATATCGTTTCCAAATCAGATTTAGTGGCTTTCCAACACTGGTATGTTTCCATGTGCCTTTCTGATCATAATAAGTAGAGGAAGGAGCCATGCCCTAATTCTTTCCCTGGACATTCTCTTCCTTCTCATATTCTCTCTTAGCCAAACCATTCACAGCTGGTGAAAGGGCATTGACTCTACGCATGCCAAAAGCTAGCTCTTCGGTACTCTGCCTTTCAGACCAGGTTTTGCATTGGGATTTTCATACGTTAAGCCGAGACCTCCAGTGACTTAATTCGTCCTGTCAAGCTGTCTTTTGAATTTCTTCTCTTACTCCCGTTCCACCTTCTCCTAAAACCTCAAGGAACTTCCTTTTACTTAGGAACCAAATACTCACAATTCAATTTCATTTCCATTTCATGCTGAGACCTTGAAGTAGGACACCCTCTGCTATAAAATTTAAAGCTGATTCATGGTGTTAAGCCCTTCGGAAAACAAAGTTGTATTTATTAAAGTGAATACAAAAAAATAAAAAAAAGTGAATACAGATTTTTTTAATTTTCATACAAAATGTGCTAGTATTATTTTGTTCTCCATATCCAAAACGTATATATTTTCCCTAAGCTCACAATTGTCATTCTCGATATTAGAACAGTATCTTGACCCTGGTGCTCCTTTATGCTCCTTTATACAATGCGCTGCCCTCAAAGATGAACACTTCTGGCACTTAGCCAATCTCAGGCTTTGCTTACTACTGGCAATCTTTTAACTATTTGTATTTTGCTTTCTTTCTTCATTTTTTCCTCTTCATTTCCATATCTTCTACTCCCCACCCATCTAAATACTTTAAATTTTATTCCAGTTTTTTCTATTATTCAAAGTTTTTTTCATACTCCAACGATACCATCTAACACTTTTTCCCTGCCTTCAAGGAAAGTCCTGGCTCCAATTTGAAATTCGTTATTTCTTATGTGAGAGTGATAAAAATGATAGTTATTTCTCAGAAGTGTTTAAAGTATCAAATGAGTTAATGTGGTTGAAAAGAGAATTAATTTCTGAAGAGCACTATGCAATGATGGCTATTCCAATGTAATCATTTTACATGGGCCCCAAACTGACATCAAAACCCTTATGTAGAAAGACATCCTTGTTCATGGATTGGAAGGATTAATATTGTTAAAATACCCACACCATCAATGGACTCAAAGCAATCCCTATTAAAATTCCAATGGTTTTCTACAGTGAAATAGAGCAAAGACTCCCAAATTCGTAGAGCACTTCAGAAGACCTCAAAAAGCCTCAAAAACACAAGCACGTTTGACAAAGAACAAACTGGCAACATCACACGTCTTGATTCCAAACTATATTTATAAAGCTATGATAATCAAAAGAGTATGACACTGGCATAAAAACAGACACATAGATTAACAGAATGATGAGGGCTCAGAAATACACCCACGCAGGGGCGCCTGGGTGGCTCAGTCAGTTAAGCATCTGACTTCGGCTCAGGTCATGATCTCACGGTTCGTGAGTTTGAGCCACAAGTACGGCTCTGTGCTGACAGCTCAGAGCCTGGAGCCTGCTTCAGATTCTGTGTCTCCCTCGCTCTCTGCCCCTCCCCCGCTCATGCTCTGTCTCTCTCAAAAATAAACTTTAAAAAATTTGAAAGAAAAAAGAAAGAAAGAAACCCATGTATCTACAATCAACTAATATTTGGCCAGAGAGCCAAGAACAGTCATTGAAGAAAGGAAAGTCTCTTCCATAAATGGTGTTGGGAAAACCAGATAGTCATATGCAAAAGAATGAAAATGGACCCCTATCTTACACTAATCACAAAACTAGCTGAAATTGGTATCATAACTTAATTAGGATCTACAACCATTAACACTCCTGGAAGAAAACATAGGGAAAAATCTCCTTGACACTGGCCTTGGCAATGACTGAACACCAAGAGCACAAGTAACAAAAGCAAAAATCAGTAAGTGGGGCTACGTCAAACTAAAAAGCTTCCATGCAGGGAAAAAAAATTAACAGAATGAAAAGGTAACCTACGGAATGGGAGAAATCATCTGCCAATCGGATGTCTGATAAGGGCTAATATCCAAAATATATAAAGAACTCATACAACATAACAGTGGAAAACAAATAATCCAACTGAAAAAATAGGTAAAGGACATGAGTAGATATTTTTCCAAAGAAGACACAGAAAGAGTCAACAAGTACAGGAAAAGGTGCTCAACAGGACTAATCATTCCAGAAATGCAAGTCAAAATCATGAAGATCTACTGCTTCACACCTGGTAGGATGGCTATGATCAAACAGACAAGGGAAGAATGCTGGTAAAGATCTAGAAAAAAAGGGAACATTGTGCACTATTGGCAGGAGTATAAGTTTACACAGTCACTGTGGAAAACAGTATGGAGGTTCCCCCCAAAATTAAAATAGATCTACCATGTGACCTGGCAATTGCATCTCTGTATATTTATCCAAAGGAAATAAAACTACTATCTCAGTGAGATATCTGCCCTGTTCAACTGAAGCATTATTCACCATAGCCAAGACATGGAAACAACGTAAGCGTTCAGCAACAGACAAATGGTTACCCCCAAAAATGTGGCATGTATATGCAATGGCTATTATTCGGCCATTCAAGAAAGAAGGAAATCCTACCATTTGCAACATTGGTGAACCTTGAGAGCACTGTGTGAGACAAAATAGATCAGACAAAGAAAGACAAACACTGTATGACCTTGCCCCTTATGGGGCATCGAACAAAGCCAAACTCGTCAACAGAGAGTAGCTGGTGGTTGCAGGGGCTGCAGAGTGAAGCAACTGAGGAGACGTTGGGTCAAAGGACACACGATGACTACATTCTGGAGATCTAATGTACAGCATGGTGACTACAGTTAGTACTTAACTGCATTATTGAAAATTGCTAGAAGGACAGATCTCAAATGTTCTCACCATGACAACACCACCACCAACAACAACAACAACAACAAAACTGGTAATTATATGAAGTGAAAGATGTTAATTAACCTCATTGCGGTAATCAGTTTACAATATATAAGTGTATCCAATCATCGCAGTGTATACCTTAAACTTACACAATGTTATGTGTCGATTATATCTCAATAATTATGGGGGGAAAGAACCTCTTCTGCAATCCTTTCAATGGTAGGATATGAGCTCTTGGATAATGGGGAACAGGTTTTTACTCATCTTTATGTTCGTAGCATTTAGTATATTGCCCACCACAATTTAGATGTTCACTTAGTGAATTAGTTAATCACTACCTGCTATTTATTTTATCAGCTGCATAAACTAGAACTTGCAAAAATGCTAAATATTTATCCAATTTATGGTGAATTTGCAGCTCACTTTTTGCTTGTGGTTATATTACAAATTACGTTGTATGCAAGGGGAAAAATAACCAATATTATCTATGCCAGTATAACATATATGCTAGTACTGTCTATGCTATATGTATATGCAATATTGTCTATGCTAGTATAATATATATGCTAGTATTGTCTATATAGTACACCAGCATATTTGTGTATTTTTGGAAGCAGACATGTCTCTACAAAAAAGAAAACTCATTTTTTGCTCAATGAATCTTTCCCCACATTAATCATTCTAAGGTAAAACAAGGTGTTATTATGAGAGTATATCTACCTGAAACAGAGACTGTATTGCCTGAGCCTTGAGAGATTTAAAAATCAACATCCTGATGACGACACAGCCTAGGTAATTGTTTTCCATCTGATCTACATTTTGGATCTGTACGAAACTTGAATTCAGCTTGCCCTCAACCTCCACATGTAAACTCTGTCCCTTTGCTAACGCAGGTGCTACCCTAGTCTATCCACATCTGTTCCCATAACTAATAATATTATATGTTTGAATGGTGTGTTAAGTGTGTGATGTTTGGTTTGATCACTTAAAATTTATCAACAACTCCTGTTAATTGACAGAAGCAGAAATTTTCCAGTTGACTAGACCGTGTCAGAAGCCTACCCTACTCTTCTGCTCTTCCTTAGGGCACTTCATCTGGGAATCTAATTTTCAGTTAGACACCTCTAAAAGCTCTGGTCCTCTGATTTTAATTATTTATTGAATTAAATGTTGCCTGCATTAACCGTAACCATTTATGTGGATAATAAGTATATATGTTTTATTCATTATAATATCCTCACTGGCTGGCTCAGTAAAATCTGTTGAATGATAAATGAACCAGACTAATCTACGGTCACGTTTGTGACGATTTTTCTGCACAATGCTGACTCCTGCGAACCAAACACTGGGATTTTTATTTGTTTGTTTACTTCTTAGCAGATGATGAAAATTACAGAGAAGGCCAAGTTACATTTCTGGGCGCCAATCTCATGAAATCTTATGAAAACCCCTTAGTTGGTAGAAGGGACCGGACTCCTTCCTCTGTACGGACAGAGCTGAGCTCCGCGGAGGCCGGCAGGTCACAGAGCTCCGATTCCATGCTACTGCTCCCCCCATTTAGGGGGAGCGACTGAGCGAACTCTTTCCCCAACAGCCTTAAACAGGTGTCCCCTGCGGATGGCGTATGAGACGCCAAGCCACATCAGACATCAGGAAACGTGTGAATACATCAGGCGCTACACATATTCCTCATTCATGACAACACAGCGCCCACAACCACTGCCCTGCTTTACTTAAGTGACATATGGCAAGCAAAAATTGGGACTCTGAGCAACCAAAACAGGAGGAAATTGCGCGTTGCCGGTGACCACGGAGGCAGCAATCGTCTTATGCTGTTATACAAAAGCGGCACCAGTACCCGGAAGAGCCGATCCCTGTGTCCGTTGACAAAGATTTTCCCTAGTAAATCACTGACCCTTGGTTTTCGTTATATAGAACAAACAACTCAGATTGTATAAAAGCGTTGCGGGTGAACCCGTTGAAGGCTTACTCTGATCAACATTCAAAAAGAAATCGATAAGAAGTGTTGGTCCACGGAGATGCAAAGGTATATGGCAACTGTTCTCCCGAACAAACTTGCTAACGGTTTTATTCCGCTAACAGTGGTTCTCAAAACCTACAGAGGCAAACGATAATTCTCCTGGATAGTATTCCAGACTCTAGGATCTTGACAGGATATACAGATGGTACTCAAGTTGGCATGACGTGAGGTTTTTTTGCTTTGTGGAGGTTGTTGTTGTTTTTACAACAGACAGGATGCGGGGATACCCTGAGGGGTAGTGTAAAACCCAGAGGCTAGCCTGATCCTAGCTTTTCCCACCATCGATACCCAAAATGACAGGGGGAAGGAGAGGAAGTTTCGGAAGGGTCTCCTTTGGAAGGTCAAAGGCCTGTTGAGGACCCGGCCAGGACAGGGCAACATCCAGGAGAAGAATTAAGAGAAGACTGCAGCCATCACTTCCTCCACTGCTCTCCTCATCTTCCGAAGCAACCACTATCCTGGCCCAAATGGTGAAGGACCTCACTGACACAGAGCTTGGAGTAGATGGGATGGCTCCAACTCCCACCGCAGAGCAGACGATGGCAGAGATTGGATCTGGTGGGACAAACAGGTGTCAGTGTATCTGGCATCTTCATTTCAGGGATGAGAACACTGGGCTCCAGAGAGGCTAACACAGCTGCTGAATAGCGCTTTCATATAATCACTTCAACACAATTATTCCGTCTCCCGCTTTATGCTTACTACTGACCTACAATGAAAATCTCCTGGGCCTTATGCTATTGTATACATCTACTATTATATAGTACTTCTTTATTAATATTTTAAGCTCTCATCGCTATTTATTACTGAGAGTAAAATTTCTTTTACACTTGATCTTAGCCAAAAGGCCGAGAAGCGATAGAGTAAAATTTCTTTTAAGCAATTCTGCTGTAGAGTCATAACCGAAAATGCTTGTATGCTGATGAGAAATCCATACATATGCATACACACCAACTATTTTGACCAATCTGAAACCCTAACCTTAAAATCTTCCAGTAATAGCTGCATATGGCAGGAAATATTATCATCACAATTGTATCAATGAGAATGTCTAAGTAAGTGTAAGTAAGTGGGTTTATTCAGAGATACAAACTTCATTAGCCCGCTCAAAGGCTCTACAAATTCACATGAGTTGAGTCCTGATTACGTTCTTTCTTCTTTTTCTGATTCGTGGTTCACATGTCTTTAATTTTACAAAATATGATACCAGACCTAATGTTAGATGCCTCATGGTAAAGGAGTTCAAAGCTATTGCCAATATTTGTATATCTTCTTACGAGCCTTTGAAAACAATATTCACAGCTACCTGATCTGGCTACCTTCGTATAACTAGTGTATCATTTATTCTAGTGAGTTTGTAAGTAAAAGTAAGTATTTACAAAGTTTTTTCATTAGAAAAATATTACTGCCAGTGTGGGCATTCTTGCAAACTCATACATATAACTCATAGACTAAGGACTCTACTCTGAACATTCTATTGTATGTGCTTCAATCAACTGCTTTTATGTGCTATCACTCATTCTTTTAGACCTGGTGGTTTCATCCATTACTGTGATTCATGAAACTTTAGTTCATATTTATTTTCCTATCTCCTAATTAGGTGTGGATCTGCCACACCTGTGGTCACTAATTATGCCATGGCCATCCCAAAGCCAGTATGCCCATCAGTCTATGTTTTATGTAGTTTGCTCAGTGGAACCACCATTGAAACATTTGGGTCCATCTGAACTTTGGGTGCCATCCACAGCATCTAAATCTTTTCTGTCTTCCACACCAGAATCCTGCCAGTGCTGCCTCCGTATTTTTCTCTTTTCTTCCATCCCAGCATCACTGTCCTAACTGGTCCTCCTTGTTTCGCAACTGCAGCAGTCTTCTAATTATTACCTCAGTTTCTGAATTGGCCTTTATCTGTCTTTTGTCCACACTAGGGCCTGAAGGTTAGTTCTTAAATGCCAACCTGACTGTGATTTTTTCCTACTTTTAATCCTTCTATTTGGGCCATTCATGCTCTGGCCTCACCCTTCCCTGCTCTCCCTCCACTGGTGATTATAGGTTAAATCTTGTGAAAAGAATGCACCTCTCTGCATGTGTTATCATCACTACCTTCCTGCCTAAAGTAGCTTCCTCCTCTTTCTTTGTATGGTAGCCCCTATTTGAACTTCCACATTCATGCCAGCCCTCTCTATTGTTCCTCCTAGGGGATTCCACAGCTCCATGGGGTAACAGTTACTACTGGGCTCTTGTCCATTTGCAACATCACCCAGTAAAAGGCGAGTTGCAGACACCAGGGACTTGTCTTGGGGACCTCAGCATCTAATGCGGTCACTGGATATATCCACCAATGAATGATCATATGGTTTGGCTCAGTTTTTGTCCCCTAACGGAAGTATTTTGTCAAGATGTTGAAGGAAAGGGGTAGTTGGAAAGTTGGTGAAGAAAAATTTAAAAATTTATGATAATTATTAAAAATGCTGGCCCGGAGGTTGATTATCACAGAAAACAAATATGTTTAGCCTCTTGGGGGCGCCTGCGTGGCTCAGTCTGTTAAGAAAACAAGTATGTTTAGCCTAGTTAACTTAATGGAACCTTAACTAGATTGAAGAGAAACCCAAGTGTGCGTCACAACAATGGAACTGGGATTGGAGTGAGGAGGCAGGGATGACAGAGGGGCTCTGGTCCGACTTGACTGATCCCTCGGGTTCCAAAGGAATGAAACAAAGCCTCATCTGAACTGGACTAAGAGTAGAAGTTGGGAAATATTGCGAAACAAAAGGAAGAAATTTGTGTGTGTGTGTGTGTGTGTGTGTGTGTGTGTGTGTGAGAGAGAGAGAGAGAGAGAGAGAGAGAGAGAGAGCACGCTCTACAATATCAAGGGAAATCTTCACTGTCACCCCTAGAACTGGTTATGCTATAAGAATTGTTCAAACACATGAGTTAGAGTGTGAATTTAGCATCAGTCAAAACCATCTCATTATATTTATCCTATAAGATGCTCTACCCGATATCATGCAAAATGCTGCCTGATATGTTGTACTTAACCTATTTATATAATTTCCCCAAACCGCATTAGTTGACAACAAGCACAGAACAAGCAATACCTGATTCTGCTTCTATTAACAAATAGGTTTATGTCAAGGTTTTAGTATTAGCATTTTTTAAATCTCATCTTCAAAGTTGCTGTCCATTAACGAGTCTCAAGTTTGAATCAGACTTCGTTACTCTGAATCAATTTCTACTGTAATTTTAGGTTATAAAGTCTCTCCCACCTACATAGCCTATTATAAATTCTGGTATCCAGACATAAATAAACCCACCTCAGCTTAACTACTTTCTTTAGTCTCTAAATTGACAATGAATCATTACAGTTTTTTTTTTATCTTAGTCTTTAAAAGTTGCTTGAAATATTCTGGAAAAAAAAGTATATGAGCTGGAATATGAATTCAAGAGTTACTCATGCTAGTCACTCTTATTTTCAAGCATGGTAACTAATACCGGAACCATTCCAAACAGGTGACAGAATCTTCAGAAAACAAGAGTCAAATATCTTCTGTAAATTTCCCCACAGTTTGAATTTAACTTTAAGCCAACTTATCTAAAGGAGATGCATCGTACAGGAGGAGCAGCACATCCCTTCTTTTTCGCTGTGCATCCATGGAAATGACGAACAGCTGCCTGTCACCCTTTCGTTCAGTCTGAAAGCTCTTGGATTTTGTCACTCTTTTGGGTTGTTGGTTTTTTTTTGTTTTCTGTTTAAATATTTTTAAACGTTTATTCATTTTTGAGAGACAGAGCACAAGCAAGGGAGGGGCAGAGAGAGGTGGAGACACAGAATCTGAAGCAGATTCCAGGCTCTGAGCCATCAGCACAGAGCCCGATGTGGGACTTGAACCCACAAACTGTGAGATCATGACCTGAGCCGAAGTCAGATGCTTAACCGACTGAGCCCCCCAGGCGCCCCTGGGTTGTTGTTTTTATTAACCCAATTTGGCTTCTCCCCTCTTGAATAATTGCTGTGTTCTAACTGTTAGACTCCAGAAGTGGACAGAGACTCACAGAATCTGATATTAGTGATTATAATAGGAAAAGTCCTTTCTTCTCTATTCGGAGTATCCTATAGTTCTTTTAACCATCAATATTAAATACTTACCACAAAATACACCAATATGTTATAAGACCGTTTTTTTTCAAAACGTCCCTCACCCACAAAAACAAAACAACACGAAACAAAAAAACCCTACTAAAATCTGCGAGGTATTGCCAGTTTCAACAAGTATTCCTGGAACCTACATAATTGGGTTTCAAAAAATCTTACTGTCCCTATTTTCTACCTATGGGACATTAGGAATAATGTTAACTCCATCACAAGAATTTAATATCCTGTAAAGCAAACTTCAATCACAAAGGAAGCACTGAGTAATTACTGTACTTACACCCTTTGAGTGCTTATAGGATATATTCATGCCTAAAGCTATGTTTAAATTGAACCAAATAATTGGTGTAAGTTCTTGAACAAGAGGGAAAAAAATGTGTCCAAACAGGTTCTTCTCACAGTGAAGACATAAGAATATCTCTGGGTCCATCTATTCCCAGTCACCTATCTCTGGAGGGTAGAACAATGAGAACAAAAAGGGAAAGAAAAAATGGAAGAGGCAAAGTGAATACGCACGTTCATTTCAGAGGGTATTTATCTGCACCTACAAATAACTCCAAACACAGAGTGCATGCCAGGCAAACAGGCGAAGATTAGCTAAGGTAACAGTAGAGCCACACATCTCCAATTTTTACTCGGAACACGGGGGGAATTACAAACCATGCCTGTGTTTCTGGATAACATAAACTACAGTCAAACAATAGTCAGGTCAATGGAATTTGCTCACTCTTGGGCCATACATACATAAATACACATTCTCATGAAAGAAGGGGAAGAAAAGTCACTGATCAAAAGAAGGGAAAAGCTGTAATTAACAAGGTTCATCATTCGAATGCAGTAAGGCATCCTTCTATACAAGCCACAGGTCAGCAAAGAGATGGAAAGTCTCACTGAACTTGGCCAGTGCACCCCTCTCTGGGTTAGCTCTGCCTCTCTCTACAGGCTACACACCCCTAGCCTTCTAACAAGGTGAGGCATACAATGATGGAAGAAAGGGCCTTTACGTTTTTCTGTATAAAGTATCCACTCTCCTCAAATAAACTCCATACTCAGATGGTAGAAGGCTCTGTTCTTTTACGATTTCAACATATCTCTTTATCTTAGCATAATGCTGAACACACAGCGATTATGATGCTTATTATCTCTAATAACACCACAGTGCATAGAGCACTTTACATTGTGCCATTCGTAAAGCCAAATTACCACAAGCTAATAATGAGTGAAGGCTTAACATACATTTTCAAGATTCCATTGACTATAACATTCTGGAAGAAAACATTTTCTTCTCCAACTTTATTCTCTGTTGTCTTGTGCTGAGTCAGTACAAGTGAGGAAAATTCTCCTACACTGTAGAACATTTTTTTGTTCTTTCTTTCCTCCTCCTCCTCCTCCTCCTCCCCCTCCTCCTCCTCCTCCTCCTCCTCCTCGTGGAGTTTTAAAACCTATCTTACTTCTTACCAGACTGATGCCTGCCAGACTCAAAAGTATATCAATATAGTCTATTTGTGTCTTATTATTTTTCCATGCTACCATTTTTTCAAACATCAAGTATTGATAGTTAAATCATTTACATCAAAACATGCTTTGATGCTAATGTAAGATAATCTTTGTGTGTGTTAATTATCCAGACTAATAATTCTCCTTAAAGAAATTTCCCTCTTCAGATTTAAAGTCATGATTATTGGATTTCCTTTTATTTGTCTTATGTACTTTGCTTCTTTCAACTTTCTGAGTCCTATAATAAATTGAGCACAGTTTTTAGTCACATCAAATAGCATCAAATTTGCTAACATTCATTTTTCCCCATTATGGAACTACTCTGCTGTATTTTTTAAACTGAATTTTTTTCTAGCATAATATAATACTTTGCTTACCGTTTCCCTTGTATTTAATTTAAAGGACTCTCTTTGACATTGCAATTATCCCAATTTTCTCCTTCCATTTGATAGGGCCAGTTGACTGAGATGTGTTTAATCTTAATTTCCACCGGCCAGGATATGTTGTTATCCCAATGCCATCTAAATTTTCCATGAATCTGTATTTCTCCCAATAATTACTAATCATCTCTGAATGTAGTAATCTCTATTTTTATTGATCTTTATTATTCTTCCACCTTCTCTAAACACTGATGTTATTTTATGCTTTTAACGTGTCCTTCCCCTCTATCACTCATGAAATAGCCTCCTTGTTTCTTCCTGGTGGTCTTAAATCCAATTCATTCTCCAAGACGCCATCAGTTATCTCTCTGAAATACCCAACTTAACCCTTACGTGAACAAAATTTTTCAATAGCATCCCTCATTATGGAATGAGGAAAAGTTCCTGAGTAGGAAAACTCTAATTGTCTGACCCATGCATGTTCTACCACATTAAAAATCGCACCATACTCAGGGCACCTGGGTGCCTGGGTGGCTCAGTCAGGTAAGCACCTGACTTGTGATTTTGACTCAGGTCCTGATCTCACGTGTCAGAGGGATTGAGCCCCTTATCAGGCTCGGAGCTGTTAACGCTAACAGCTCAGAGCCTGCTTGGGATTCTCCTTCTGCCCCTCCTCTCCTTGCGTGCATACGCTCTCTCTCGCTCAAAATAAATAAACTTTAAAAAAAAAAGTACAACATACTTCTTATGTTATTTTCCTAGTCTGCACAAGAAAGAATTTTCAACAGACTTAATAAAATGCATTTTAATAGAAATGGCTGAAGATGATCATTTTATTTTTCTCTATCTTTAAAAAGTTTGGAAGCAATTTTCACCAATTTAAATAGCATACCTGTTTCCCTCAGTTTGGGTTACATGGTTCTATGGAAGTCTTTCAAAAGCAAGGCATATTGCTATGATTTGGAAAACAATATTCTTGGCCACAGAGATGTGTTGACATGGAAGGAAGGATACACAATTTTCCCCATAATTCATGCTTCCTGCTTTTATCCTCATGGAGACAGGACGCCTTGGCAGCTATCCACTCACTAACAATCAGTGGCAGGCGATTTTCTTTTTGTGTATTTTCTTCTCCTTTGCATGCAACATTATTTTTCAGAGGGCACAATGAAATCAAATTCACATTAAATATAATAATGCCCGTTGAGCATGCTGGCTTCTTATCTCTAGAGGTTAAGATCTTTTTCATTCAGAACTGAAACACTACTGTTATTAATTGTACTGCTGTATTATTAGTAACACAATTTTCCTACTAGCTGCACAAAAACTACTGAAACATAGCTGCAAAGTTCCATGTTATGACAGCCTTGCAATGACACCATTATCATTGATCCCTTCCTTTTATCCCTTCCTTTTATTCCTTCATTTGTGTTCTTCCTGTCTCTCCTTTGAATTCTGAAATATATTCAAGAAGCAGATGAGCCAAGACGTAGTGCAATATAAATTATTAGGAATTGTATACAGAGTGGAAAGCCTTTCCATTTGGAAGAGTTTTACAGTTTCATGTTAAGCATTTCTAAGTAGAGTGTGCCAGTGGGAGATAAAACAACACTTTGCTCCCAAACGAAGTCCTCCTGGCTAGTCCGACGCTGAATGCATCCCACAGCACAAAAGTGCTGGCAATAAGAAAAAACAATCTACCCAAAATATATTGTGGAATGACATGCGATGTTTGCCAAATTAGTGAAAAGAGTAAAAACATAAATTATGGACTTTCGAGCACGTATAAATGCCAGGAACTTTATGTTTTCTCTTTGAAGCTCACAACAATTCTCTCATAATTAGCCTCAGGTTACAGAAAAACCCAGCCTCAAGAGAGCCCAATAAATTTAAAATCCCACAACCAGGAAATGGCAGGCGTCAGTGCCCCTAGGCTCATTGATCCCCAAAGCCCGAGTTCCCAACCATGGTATATCCAGACCTTCCACTCAGCTCCTAATCCTCCCACCCACCACACTAGGGGAAAACCTCGCGAAAATGACTGTGGCCTTAGACATCACTGCAGTGATTGAAACACCTTCTGTAGGGATATGAAAACATCACTGCAAAATCAGAAGCAAATTATTCCGGTGCAGCCACCAGCCTCCTCTCATTACGCCCCATTTACAGCCTCTTCCACGGGGCTGGCTCCGCCAGGACCCTCTGGGTCCTGACATGGACGGGGCATGCCTTGCTCAGCACAATGCCTGGGTATTCACTCCGTGAGTACTGGTTTTCCAGAACCTCCTTTGGGTCTCCCTCCCCCTTGGATATGTAAACACACAGATGGTGGGAGCAGCAGAGAAACTTCTATTTCAACAGTTTTTCTACAGACCCCCAGGTCCCCCCTACTTGCCCCCAGCCCCCACCACAGTTAAAGGCTAGAAAGTGGACTCATTGTTTACTTTTACAAGTAACTCTTACAATAAACAGGGTTTGTTTTGCTTATAATAAATTTCAGGGCAGAAGGTCTGGGACTAATTCTTAAGTGCTTCTAAAAATAGAATGAACACATAAAAATGTTTTATGCAAAAGATCACCAAAAGAATGCTGGGAATTTGGAAAGCGTAAGATGATGAGGTCAGTGGATGAGAGCAAAAGGGCAAGAGTGAGCATCCAAATGTTGGTCAGTATCCCTTAACCCAACAGAAGAAGAAGGAGCATGAATGGGTAAAGACCCTGGGATTGTAGTTACATTGTTTGTGACTAATTGTAAGAGAGGGGAGAAAATCCACATCAGCTGAAGAAGAAACACACAGGGAGCAAGGGAGAGTAAAAAAGGAAAAAGAGGGAAGGAGAAAGAAAAGGGAGGAGGAGGGAAGGAGGAAGAGGCAGAGAGGGGAGAGGGAGCTGGAAGAAAAGGGCAGGAGAGGTGAAGGCAGGGGGAGAGGAGGGAGGGTGGAGGGGGGGGGGGGGGGGGGGGAGGCAGACAGAGGGAAGATGGGGCTTAATAAATATTTTGAAGAACCAAGCTGTATCTAACAACTTCTTTTACAATCGTCACCCTTAAAGGCCTATCATTAATATTTGTTGCTTGACTGGAGTTTAGGACCGAGAAAGCAAGGAAAAGAGAAAGAAAAGAAAAAGACAGTAGAGTACAGCCGAAGTTTGGAGGTAGACATTGCCTAACTTTTGGGGGCAAGATAACTAACGCTGAAATGAAGTAGGAAGCTGAAGATACTTCACTCTCAAATTTGACATTTTTTACAAAATCTTCTTTAATTAGTTTAGCGTCCTATTGTTGTTATTCATATTGTTTTTCTAGAAGCTCTGTCATGGCTTGCATTCGTTCAATTACATAAAATGAGTTTAAAAACAGTCAAAGTAATTTCTAAATTACAAACGACAGAACACTCAAGCCTTTCTCTCAGTATCACTTGGACTGAGTTAGAATACTTTTCTCTTTCTCTAAAATAATAAACTCTAGATCTTTGGGGTTGTTCTAGAAATAGCTTTTATGCCACAAATCGATTCTATATTACTCCAGCTCCCCAATCACATTTCAAGGGAATTGGTTTGCATCATTTCTTTTGCTACAGGCTCTGTACAATTTGTCAGTTAAACTATTTAAATGCCCTTAAATACCGCTTGTCCTCATATGTCTTGACTGTCCTCCAGTCTTGTCTACACATTGATAAAAAAATTAAAGGTACAGTATGGAGCATAATAGTAAGATATTTGTTAGAGAAGCATTTACACTACAATGTCATTTGCTGTCACAGAAATCTGGAGATTCTAGATGACTGAATGTAATTATTTCATTACAATTATTCTCCACTGCCTCCGTAGCTAATTTTCTTTCCCAGGTACCCATGCGTACAAAGCACAGCAGTGACACAGCTCCGAGATATTTCCGAAGAGCAGATCAACTGTACCAAGATGATCTCAATTTGTTGTAAAATATTTGCAAGCAAGGTCCTGAATAGATGAACAATTACTAAGGAGGTGCGATTACAATGCCGTCCTAGGTGATGCTCAGGTACCATTCTTCCCTCGTGTACAAGGAACTCCAAGAAAAATCCAATAAAAGGTAATAATAACAAGACAGATGGTTTGGGCAGGACCTTGGCAGCTGTCGATAGAAATTATAGATCAGTGCGTTCCATTCCTTACAAGTTTTTCTAGAAACTGACTGCAGAAATTAAAATCCTGTCAGGGCCAACTAAATGTGTGCCCTATATTGCTAACATAATATTCAGTTGGATGTGAACAGATTTTAATTTCATATCCTAATTAACACTGATAGAGAACAATTTCAAAAATGTTTCACAAGGGTGAACCAAGTCTACTCAGCTCTCTAAAATTGGTCGTGAATATATGCATACACATAGACTCCCTGGTTGTGCGCCTCCTTCCTCTTTCCCAGCACACACCCTGCACTGTGCTGGCTGAATGAAATGATTGTGAATTACTCTCTGTCTTTTGCACATTCCATTGCCTGAATTCTATCACTATTTGTGTATCAGCGGTTTGAGGACCCATCTCGTTTGCTTAAGTTTTTAGGTGGGAATGTGTTTTAGAAATTAAAAAAAAATTGCAAAAGGAAATTTGCATGAAATGTATCTCATGCAAACGCCTGAATAGGAAAAGCTCTTCACTGGCAAGGTATTTCAATCTATTATCAAGGAATTATTTGCTGGATGGCTCCTCTCACAGATAAAGAAAAGACACTTGTATCAAAAATCAATATAGGTTTCAAAACTTTGGTGTCACAATTTTTATAATTTTTTTGTTTCAATTTGTAAGACTGTCCCTTTTTCTTTCATTGGAGAAAATGTATTTTTCACTTAGCAGGTTACAAATTAGTATGCTGTACAGATATCCCAGAAAAATTTCATATTACCACAGGTAGAAATGACAACATTAGCAGGCTTCCCAACGCATGCCTCTGAGATATTTTCAATTTTTCTTTCATAGGCTGCATCTATTTTATCTGTATATACTACAGATGACTAAAAGAAACACAAGCTTTGCAAATAATACCAAAACCATACTATTTATAAAATATATCCTTATATAAATATATATAGGATATATATAAAATATATCCTATGCCATGTAATAAGGATCTGAACTAAGGCTGAGAACTTTGGAATAAAGAGGAAATAGCCAGGGAGGGGTGAAAGCTTGAAGTTTCCAGCCTTGCTGATGTGAGAACAATGGTGAACGATGGCATTAGTTCTGCTCCAGCTGGATGGAAGCATTCACCAGAGAAAAGCATTTCAAATACAACACAGCCATACCTCTATCTCAGATTGTGACTCAGGGCGTTATGCCTTTGGTCCTAGCAGAGAGGGAGAGAGAATGAGCCAAGGGCACAGACAGGTACCTGGGATGTGGTGGTCTGTGCAAATAATTGAGATAAAGGAGGGCTTGTAGGTATGTCGAGTGTTGGCTCAGTTTTTTTCCCCACCGACCCTAAATGTTTCTTCACCTCTGTCACACCTTCTGTGAGTCCTGTAGAACATCTTTTCTTTGCTTGTCTCCTCTGTGAGTCGTCACAGCATGCTGCACTGCCACAAGATCAGCTAGACACCTCCAGTGGCTCTGTTTCTGTTTTCTGAGTGGGAGTGGACACCCACAGACGGTAAGTAGATGGAACAATTTAGGCAGGAAATGATCTGTTTTCCTTTAAGGAGGGGCTCACCTACCCATTCATCTCATTATTGGACCAGAGCGTATAATTACTGAGTAACATTCTTGGCTTTCAGAGCTCACATCAGCACAAGTTTCGCTTTTCTAGACCCAGAATGGCACTAAGCTTTCCAAACTGGTTGGGGCTTCCCAGGCCATAGTCTTTAGATCTCCTTTGCCCTTAATTATAAAAAAGCTACTCTAAGTGCATGGCTAGGGCTACAGACCCCAAGGAAAACCTCAAACTAACACTCCAGGAGCCACCAATCTGAGCAAAGACAGAAGGGCAAGATACTTGCCCTGAGTAATGGAGTCTTCTCTAGTTCACCACACCAGCTTTTCTGCAAAACGAACACAGCATGCCCCCCATGATGGTCACTTCTTCCTCCTGGATCACTGATTTGGACAGAGGGTAACATCTAATATTTCCTTATTCTTCCTTTATTCTCAAAGTGAGCCGGTTCATCACCCCGCTTCCAATCTCGGGGGATTGCCCACATCATAAAACTGGTAGTGTCACGGAGTGTTCCCCCGTCATGATGCATCACCAAGTGCTGTCCACTCTCCACTCAACCTGTCACAGTTTATGTTCTCTCCTGTAGTTTCCCGGGATTATCTTTCCAAAGCAGAAATGCAATCATGCGAATCCCCCATGGTAAGACGTCCACTGGTGCCAAACACAGCGCAGACTAAAATACAGCCCTGCTTCCTGTCCCCCCCAACCCCCCCACCCCCACCCCTCCGCATCTCATGGTTCTTCTCCGTGTCTTCAAGACCTCGCGTGCGCCCACCTCCTGTCCGGCATGCTCCTCGGTCATTCATTGGAAAAACATCTTCTGCATCAGTTAAGCCCAAGGCACTGCTCCAGTGCGGGAAAGCAGGAGCAAAAACACTCCGGTTCTATCCTCATTCTTTGCATGTCCTCCTTCTTCAGTGGGGCTTAAAGGCCATTTCCTTTCTCGAAGAAGCTTTCTCAATCTTTACCCAGTATAAACTCATCTCATATGGTCCCACCGTGCAGCCTTGGGGATCTACAGTGGAATGACCCCCCGCTGGCAGGTGAGCTCCCCGAAGAAAGCAATGGTCCGTCTTAGCCCGTCACAAACCCACCATGCAGGGGGTACCAATACACACGTGCTGAACTCAACCAATTTCTTTGTCACCATGGAAGAATATTGCTGCACTCTTATGTTGCCTCTACTGATCTTATATATTACACACAATCTTCTTAAATGTGCAACATGTCGCCATCAATTTCCCCCAAACCTATCAGTGTCACTAGCACTGACAGTTCCAAACAAGTTTCACTTGCAGGCTCTCTGGCACAGGTATAGGTAATATTTCAGATGTCCAAGGTACTTTCATTCCTTGATAATTACAAAATAAACATGCTTATTCTCCATCCTCCCAGGGGCTCTTTTATTCTTACTGAGGAGAAGGAGTTGGGCAAACCTATAACAGACTGCAGCGTCTATCCACCTTCTCCTGACCCTTTATTTCCATGCAGGGAAAAAAGAAATGCACGGTTTCCATATTTGTAAATTACATTCCATGAGTAAATGCACACTGACCTCAGAAATAGTATACTTTATTTAATCCTATGTGCAATCAACTCCCAAGATTTGGATCACAGGAGCAAATTATATGCAAATTCAGCATAGTTTTATAGTTTCAGAAGTCTTGGATAAATATTTTGCAAGCATCTTCTTCGTGAATTGCTAACAGTTCTAACTCCTGTCGACGCTGGATTTTCAGTTTAACTGCCTGTGGCTTCTTCTGGCCCAGATCCCTGACGTGGACAGGGCTGCCGATCATAAAATCATGGGAGATGTTTCATGTACCAAATTAAAAGGGCTAGACCTAACACCTGTCGTTTAAAAATGAGGTTTAAAGTGAAAACAGATTGACTGCCTTCAAATATATTTTTACTGTTATTCAATGTTCTAAATAGATTTTGTAGAATTATATAGAAAGAAACATTCAGAAAGCTCACCCTTTTATAACAGTTTCAGACTGCAAGTATTCTGAACTGAGCATATAAACCTCAAAGTGACCTAGAGAGAAAAGGAATGTACACGGATTTGTGCAGGAATGACCTAGTTTCTAATACCAAATATTCCGCTGTGCTCCAGGTTCTGTCACTGACAGCTTTAAAATTCTCTATGCCTTTAGGTGTTTCCTTAATGCAGTCACTGATGATGTGGCTTCAGGCTGACCTTTTAATTTGGGAGAAGATGAAATAGATATAACGTGTTTTACTACTTGTAAAAACGTTAAAACACTAAAATGTTAAAACATTCTAGATGAAATTAAGGAAATTCTTTTAGAAAAGAACCAAAAAAGAGCAATAAATCTCGGGGCACATCATCTTTTTACAAAGTCGGTTATGGATTGTGTCCATCTCGTGTTATGATTTCATAAAACTTTTAAATGATAACAATATATAACTTCATGAGTTTTATAAAGCAACGGATTGTTCACTTATCATTAAACATGGTATCAATATGTGACATCTCGTAGGAAAAGAAGAATGCCTTTGTGTGAGGTTGATTCAGTACACCAAGTAGATGAGAAAAATCTGAAATTCACTGGAAGGATATTTCTTACAAAAGTCATTTCTTAATCTCTGACCTACCATTAGGATCATTTCCAAAGAAACTGAAATGTCTGCATTTTCTTTTCTGTACGTGTCTCCAACCAACTACAGGTAATTGAAAATAAAAAAGGCTTTTTAGTAGTCTTTTAACCCCAAGAATTTAAATGCAAGGAATCAATAACACATGCTTAAAACCTCCTGACTCACACGCATGATGCTACTTTACTTCTTTTCTTTCAAAATCATTCTTATAAATCATATTGCTTTGCTAACAGACACGCTGTAATTCTTTTTCAAAGTTAATACAATTTTTGGCAGGTTCCTCCTATTTCTATTTTTGTGATTTCTCATATGTATTTAAAACTTTAAATATCCAGCCAGTAGACACTTATTAAAATACCTAATAGTAACACATGCTTGCAAAAAACATAAAACATGAAGATATTTCGTTTCTTCTAGTATTAATCTCTTCGTGAGTTCTTTGTAAGTTGTTATAAAATATTCAATATGAAAGTATGATGATTTCATTGATCTGAGAGTCGGCTTATAAAGCCGGCTCATAAAGCACTTTGTTTTATGGCAAAGTGTAATTCTCAAAATCGAATGTGCACCCAGAATACAAACTATCACCATGCATAAATATACAATGTGGTGGGTTATTGACTGATATTTCTGCACCTGGCTGACTCGGCAAAAAATCAAGTATCAAGGAGGTAAAAACAAAAGGCTTAACACTTCAAATAAAGGATCCGCAGGCATCTAAAAATCCCAACAAAGATACGAACATTTTCAAAAGACATGAACGTTAATTTTCAGCAAAAAGAAAAATCAAGCAGCCCTTGTAGATTTTATATTATTATTTCCACACCACATTGCCTACCTACATATTGGGATAAAATAGTAAATGTTATCGATGATAAATAAACACAGCGATTTCAACGCGGCTCCTTCTCCAAACAGTTACTATACACAGGAAGCAAATATTATCTACTGAGCTCTAGGCCTTCCTCAGCCAGGCTATTTAGGAAAATTACGTTGTTTTTTTTTTTTTTCTTTTCAGGTCTCATGTAGTGTATGTATCCGAGGGGACCATAATGATAGCTAATCTGTAAAGGTACTATGGGACCCAAGTGCTTTTGTGGCCCAGATATATATTCCACAGGGAATACTTTATAAGACTACCATGTAAATGATTGCAGCAAATATTTATAATGAAATGCTTATGCGATTTATTTAGATTTTTTGATACTGAAGGAATCTCTCCCGACGCTTTTCCCCCCAGAAAATATAAATTCGCTTATGTTGTTTAAAATTTTTTCCAAGATTGTTACTACCTTTGACTTGTTTCAGTCTTTCTCTTTCTCCTGACTTCCTATGCAAGTGCACTGTTTTAGCTTCAACAGATCCTCTTGCTGTGAACATCAACGGTGAGCAGAGGTTCTTAGAAAGACACCTGACTCATCAGAAAAGAAAGCTTAGCTGATAGAGGGAGAGGTCTCGCCGATCTTCATTTTCACTTCTAGTTGTGACAGAATCCTCAATACACAGATAAAAAGTACTCCTTGGGGGGCACCTGCGTGGCTCAGTCCATTAAGCAGCCGACTTTGGCTCAGGTCACGATCTTGTGGTTTGTGAGCTCAAGCCCTGCGTCAGGCTCTTTGCTGACAGCTGGAGCCTGCTTCAGATTTTGTGTCTTCCTCTCCTTCTGCCCCTTCCCCCTTGTGCGTTCTCTCTCTCTCTCTCTCTCTCTCTCTCTCTCTCTCTCTCAAAAATAAATAAACATTTAAGAAGTACTCCTTGGACAGATTAGGAGAACAATGTGGAAAACAATGCAGTAAGAGAAAAGGCATTTGGAAGATAACTTCCTAAATCTCTTAAAATTTATCTCTCTGTTTCTGCTCATAATATGAGACATAGCTGGGAATAAGGTCGAGCCGCCTAAAAAGGCACGTCCAAATCTAAGTGCTCTGTGACCAGATTGTCCCATTTAAGACCCACTCCCACGGCTGGAAACAGGTGACTAATCAGTCTGCTTTTCTTGACTAACATCAAGACCGGGGCTAAGAAATCTTGTTTCCTGACATCAAAGACCATGTACATGTTTGCAGTGAAAATCACACCAGTGAGAAGGAAACAATCCGCTCTGAGAATCTGAGCCCAGACCATGCGAAGCCACTTCCAGGTCAACACAAAGCTTCAGACCAGAAGCTTTTGGATTCAGTATTCCACATTTCTCTTAAATGTGTAGTTTGCAAAGAAAATAAAACCCCAATCCCACATCCACTCCTTCACACCACTGTGAATCAGACCATGAATTTCTTAACAAAACCTAGGAGTATGGTTTTTTTTTTAAATATGAAATTTATTGTCAAATCGGTTTCCATACAACACCCAGTGCTCATCCCAACAGGTGCCCTCCTCAATGCCCATCACCCACCCTCCCCTCTCTCCCACCCCCCATCAACCCTCAGTTTGTTCTCAGTTTTTAAGAGTCTCTTATGCCTTGGCTCTCTACCTCTCTAACCTCTTTTTTTTTCTTCCCCTCCCCCCATGGACTTCTGTTAAGTTTCTCAGGATCCACATAAGAGTGAAAACATATGGTATCTGTCTTTCTCTGTATGACTTACTTCACTTAGCATAACACTCTTAAGTCCCATCCACGTTGCTACAAAAGGCCATATTTCATTCTTTCTCATTGCGACGTAGTATTCCATTGTGCATATAAACCACAATTTCTTTATCCATTCAGCATGGTATTGGCACAAAGACAGACACATAGACCGATGGAATAGAATAGAAACCCCAGAACTAGACCCACAAAAGTATGGCCAGCTAATCTTTGACAACACAGGAAAGAATATCCAATGGAAAAAAGACAGTCTCTTTAACAAATGGTGCTAGGAGAACTGGACAGCAACATGCAGAAGGATGAAACTAAACCACTTTCTTACACCATTCACAAAAACAAACTCAAAATGGATAAAGGACCTGAATGTGAGACAGGAACCCATCAAAACCCTAGAGGAGAAAGCGGGAAAAAACCCCTCTGACCTCAGCCGCAGCAATTTCTTACTTGACACATCCCCAAAGGCAAGGGAATTAAAAGCAAAAATGAGCTATTGGGACCTCATGAAGATAAAAAGCTTCTGCACTGCAAAGGAAACAATCAACAAAACTAAAAGGCAACCAATGGAATGGGAAAAGATATCTGCAAATGACATATCAGACAAAGGGCTAGTATCCAAAATCTATAAAGAGCTCACCAAACTCCACACCCGAAAAACAAATAACCCAGTGAAGAAATGGGCAGAAAACATGAATAGACACTTCTCTAAAGAAGACATCCGGATGGCCAACAGGCACATGAAGAGATGCTCAACGTCGCTCCTCGTCAGGGAAATACAAATCAAAACCACACTCAGATATCACCTCACACTAGTCAGAGTGGCTAAAATGAACAAATCAGGAGACTATAGATGCTGGCAAGGATGTGGAGAAACGGGAACCTCTTGCACTGTTGGTGGGAATGCAAACTGGTGCAGCTGCTCTGGAAAAGTGTGGAGGTTCCTCAAAAAATTAAAAATAGATCTACCCTATGACCCAGCAATAGCACTGCTAGGAATTTACCCGAGGGATACAGGAGTGCTGATGCACAGGGGCACTTGTACCCCAATGTCTATAGCAGCACTTTCAACAATAGGAGCGTGTTTTCAACTAGACACAGGCCACGTACGCAAGTTTTCTTCCCAAGCCACACAGCCCTCCTGTGTAATCACCCCTTCCTTTCCAAAGACACCCCTCTCGGGGGCCCCACCGCCCCCTGCAGCTGCTGAGATTAGCAACTGACTGCCGCCTCGCCTCGTGACTATGTGCCAATCCAAGTCATTCTCCAATTCACTTGCAACGTTCTTCTAGTTACACAGCAAAATTTCAAACCCTAGATAGCCCCTCTCCATCACCTCTGCGAATACACACTGCGGGCATGCTCTCTTTTGTGCAGCAGGTGACAAAGAGCTAACAGTCCCACTGGAAAATTAATTGCTGATGAATACTGGGATACAATTTCATAGCTGCTTTACTCTTGCGATTTCCTCAGGATGAATGCTATTTCCCCTTTGTTCACTTAAGATATTCTACCAACCCATCAAACCCCAACTTACATGCCACAGTTCTGTGACTATCCCTGAGTCCCAAATCAGAAATCACCGTTCCTTTCATTCTGATTATATGCCTTTTAGTCTCTATGTTACACTTTTTTTTTAATGTTTGTTTATTTTTGAGAGAGAGAAAGAGACAGAGCGTGAGTGGGGGAGGGGCAGAGAGAGGAGACAGAATCCGAAGCAGGCTCCAGGCTCTGAGCTGTCAGCACAGAGCCCAACGCGGGGCTCGAACCCACGAACCGTGAGATCATGACCTGAGCCGAAGTGGGTCGCTTAACCAACTGAACCACCCAGGTGCACCCCGTCTATGTTACACTTTTTATATTTTATGTTGATTGACGTCATAGGCACCAGCCATATATATCCACTCTAATTATGAGTTCACAGAAGACAGAAAATGCATCCTATTAATGTTTACAGCTCCCCTAAGGTCTAAAACTTGTTTTTTGGTAGACAAAACTTAAATCTCTGCACTTTTGCATAATTTCATTGTTTTCACTGGCATCTAGAAAAGTTAATCGCAGCAGTTAAAAAAAATCTCCCTCTTCAATATTTTTATAAATAAGTGTGAGAGATGAAATCGAAGAAATAGAAACTATTTTAATGTTGTATACCACACAGGGTTGACTACTGAAATATGATTATTAATAACTGATGAAATCTTAAATCCCATGAAAAGATAAAGCTTCACTCACTACAGCGAGATATACGCTACATTAATGAAAAGTCTGAATGTGGAATAAATGCTCTAATATCGAGTATACATGCAGGTATTTTTATTTCCATCAAGTAAACATAACTACCAACCACATTTTGCTCGTGTGAGCACTTTGGACCTGCTTTAACGAATTAAATGTTTCTATGGTAATAGTATCTCTTGACTGTTCCAGTGAACACCTCTAAGATATTGGAAGACATTTTTTTCACTTGGATTAGAGAAAAAGACCGCTTGCAATGGGTTCATTTAATGAAGGTGCTGAAAATATGCAATGCTGACATATCTCAGCCCAGCTCCACTAAGGAATGGGCTGCTTTTGTCACGTGGATGAAAACGTACTTCTCATCATGGCTACGAAGACTTTGCTCAGATATTAATCCTCTAACTTCTCCTTACTAATATATGTATATATTACACATGGATCCTTCCAGAACTTTGTACAACTTATTTAATATTTGGCATGTAAAACTTCTCATGATTCTAGTATTTATTTTTATTTTTCTCAAGCCAAATCTTCTGTTTTCAAGATGTGTAATATTATGGAAATTTCTAAATAATGCCACAATAATTAATTTCTATCCACGATATTACGAGATTTTAGAAAGCTTATTCTGCCTTGGCCTTATATAGGGATAAGATTAGCCACTTTCTTAATATATAATGATTGTGGCACAAGCTTGGTCAAATTTTCATATATTGTGAATTGTGAGCTTTGAATAAATATGCTTATTTGTATGTGTCATTTGACCACAGCAAATTAATCGCAATGAACAAAAAGAAACCAAAGCTATAATTAAGTTGATAAAAATGACTATTACATTCTGCAGCAGCATTACAGGTCTTGAAGGTGGCTGATTTAGAAACACAGATTACTACCTAAATAAACATCACATGAACCAGAGAAAC
Organism: Panthera uncia; assembly: GCF_023721935.1. Classification (NCBI taxonomy): domain Eukaryota; kingdom Metazoa; phylum Chordata; class Mammalia; order Carnivora; family Felidae; genus Panthera; species Panthera uncia. The sequence goes on from NW_026057576.1 coordinate 75,154,834, forward strand.
CTACCTGGAGAAGACCAAAATATTTATTTCCTCCTATAACATGTCCGTTGTGGAGAGCTCATAAAATAAATTTTGGAAAACTCAAACTTGTTTTAATATTTGCTTCTTTGTGTGCTATTTTATATTTTCCTCTAATGTTGGCTATATATCAGGCACTGTTTATTATGTATTATTACATATAATACATGTCATATATTTTTTACATTTGTCAGTGTTGTGTAAATGACCCATATGTCCATCAGTTGGTGAAAACAACATGCGGCAGAGCCATACCATGGAATATTATTTGGCAATAAAAATGAATGTAGCACTCACATAAACATGTTAGTGCTCTACCTGCCAAAACTCTGTTTTAAAAACTGTGGCCAGACCAACCTCCCTAAAGTACAAATCTGTTCATGTCCCTTTGCTACTTACAAATACTAATCGCTTCTCACCGACCACTCAGTAAGATGGGGACTTAAATTATTGGTTCTCTGACACTATGGCCCCTGAAATGAAGCAAAAGCCTCTATCTGGACATTCTCTTTCTCTCCCTCTTTGTCTCTTCTCTCTCTCTCTCCCTTATCCTTCTGTCTTCTATCCTTCTCTTACTCCCCCCACACAGATTTCATAATCTATACCTTCTAGATTTCATAATCTATATCTGCCACTTGTTTTGCATGGTTTCTGACTCACAGTCATGTATCTATAGAGTTGTCTAAGCTGGTTCTATCTGAAACCAGTTTCTTCTCCAACAAACAGAGTCATTCACAGGGAATCCAGAAGCTGAATCCTTCGAAATGCACATTACTGATTTCCCGCCCCGATCTCAAAGTCAAAGCTTTTTCTTCTCTTAACCCAGCCCTGTCTCATGTGACCCAGTTGGCAGAACCCTATTCCCACTTCTTTGTCCAAGAAGACCGTTCGGACATCTATGCTCTTACATAGACACTCCTTCAGAGGGGACTCTTTCTCTCACACACCGTTTGTGCCCTCTGCAGTGACACACAGTGTTTCGAACAAGGCAAGGTCTCAATAAGTACCTGTTTCGTGATGATGTACTGTGTGGTGTTTTGTGAACGCAAGATTTTCCTATTTCCCCAAAGGAATTTTTATGGTCACTAGACTCGTCGATAACCGTATATTTTCATGAGTATAACTGACTCCGAAGTCCTGAATCACATTCACATTCTCAAAGTTGGATGTGCAATCTGACATTTACTTTGCATATGTTATTCCAGACTTTTAATAGTGCATCACGCAAGCCGGCTAACACTGCCCTCAGCCTTGCTACCTGAAGTTCCCTATCTATCAACCTAGTAAAGGTGCTGCCACACAAACTTAGTTTTTCAAAACCTGCCAGGCAGAAGCTTATGGTATTTAGGGAGTCCAAAAGCCCTAAATGACAATTTCCAAGTGAATATTGCGAGAGTTCATCTCTTTACCCTTTTCCACTATATAAATCTTTCTCTTCGTGCTCAAGGGCTTCACATTTTAATAGAAAATACATGTTTCCCGGTACCCACTACATTGATATTTCTGTCACAGTGCCTGCCACTTACAGAGATTTTCCAATTCTGGTCTCTAGCTTAATAACCACAGGAGACACTGATTTGGCAAAATAGGATATTATTTCATGATGTAGTTCATAATGAATGTTAGAAACCTGGCAGCAAACTGCCCTTGCCATATATTTACTCCAGGTATTGGTAAAAAGCACCTTGTGGAATGTGCACTCTTGGGTACACAGATAAAATGCATAGCGACTTATTTTGTGTACTCTCTCCCCTAGCATTTTATCATAAATAGGCACACACACACAAACTATAGTCACTATACGTACCTGTGCATCACAACCTATGTTCCTTACTACAAAATGTGTCTCTAGTGCTGAAAACAAATGTTTTTTTTTTAAGAACTAAAAATATTTCTGTGCGCAGGGAGCCTGGGTGGCTCAGTCGGTTAAGTGTCTGACTTCAGCTCAGGTCACGATCTCACGGTTTGTGAGTTTGAGCTCCGCGTCGGCCTCTGTGCCGGCAGCTCAGAGCCTGGAGCCTGCTTCAGATTCTGTGTCTCCTTGTCTCTCTCTCTCTCTCTGCCCCTCCCCTGCTCGTGCTCTGTCTCTCTCTCTGTCTCTCTCTCAAAAATAAATAAATATTAAAAATAAATTTTAAATAAAAATATTTCTGTGCTTAAGTATGCTTTTTTTTACTTGTTTATTCATAGTTTTATGAACATGTTTATCACATTTTGGTCTATGATAGCAATATTTATAAGAAGAAAATGTTCTACCTGATTTTCTGAGGACTTACACCCCGACATCCTTCAACCACTGAAACAGGAGTTGGCTCAATCATTTACTATTATGCACGTATTACCAGTTACCATCAGCAACTGTAGCAATCTGTAGTTATATAAGCACAGGCATAAATCTAAGAGCAGATGATGCTGTGATGTCCTGTTGCTATCATGCCTCCTCTTATGAGGTGTCATGAGGTCATTTCTTCTCTGTGGTATTCTTTTCAAAACCTCATAACCCCAGTCAAATCTTGAGAAAAATATAGACAAATCTGGCGTGGAGACATTCTACAGCATGCCCAGCCAGAATTCTTCAAACCGTCACGGTCATGAGAAGTAAAGAAATAATGAGAACCGTCACAGACCAGAGGAGACTAGAGAGGCGAGACAACTAAATGCAATGTGGTCACTTGGGTTGGATTTGATCCTGGAACAGAAAGAGAACATTCATGGGGTAACTGGTGAGATCCAAATAAAGTCAAATCGTTAACCATGCTAACAAGAAAGGAAATAAGAGTTTAAACCAATTATCGAATTTAACTCATTTGTGAAAATACTGTGTCATTCTCCTCCTCCTTCCTAAACCTTTAAACACCTTCTCTCAGGGGCACCTCAGTGGCTCGGTCGGTTAAGCATCAGACTCTTGATTTCGGCTCAAGTCTTAATCTCACAGTTCATGAGATCAGGCCCCACATCGGGGTCTGCATTGTGGAGCCTGCTTGGGATTCTCTCCCTCTCTCTGCCCCTCCCCTGCTCATGCATGCGCTTGCTCTCTCTCTCTCTCTCTCTGTCTCTCTCTCTCAAAACAAATAAATAAAACTTTAAAAAAGAAAGAAAGAAGCAACTTCTCTTAATTATATGATAATCCATCTTTACATTCACGTATGTTTTTTAAGGACTATACTGGCCTTGGCACAGTACAATTTCCAAAATAACTCTGACAGTGCAAGAGATGTGGACCATGGCGATGCCTGAACACACTTTCTTTTGTCGTACTATTTAGACTGTGTACATAAAAAAAAAATCAATCGCAAACGTGTCTCTTTTAGAACGTGTGTAAGTGTATCATTGTGAGAGGCATGCTCGCTCCAAGAACGTGGGCCAGGGGCGCCTGGGGGCTCAGTCGGTTAAGCTTCCGACTTCAGCTCAGGTCGTGATCTCACGGTTCGTGGGTTCAGGCCCCGTGTCGGGCTCTGTGCTGATAGCTCGGAGCCTGGAGCCAGCTTCGGATGCCGTGTCTCCCTCTCTCTCAGCCCCCCCCCCACTCACACTCCACCCCTCACACACACCAAAAAAAAAATTAAAAAAAAAAAAAAAAAAAAAAGAACGTGGGCCAACTTCTACTAGTAAAGCCTCCTGCCGTAAAAGGGCAAATGTGCCCCTTTGTGCAGCAATGACGAAACCCATCTTGCCTGACATTCCTTTCCACAGAAGTGATTTGTGTGGCCCAGCTCAGCTCTCCCTCCAACACTCCCTGTTGTTCAGCGTCATGTGTTTAAGACCACCGTCCCTTCCCACTAGCCGTTCTGAAAGTGTGGTTTCTATGCTAGCAGCATCAGCATCAGCCAGAGCTCCTTGCAATTGCAAACTTAAGACCGAGAGAGCCAGAAACACTAGGACAGGCACCACAATCTGTGTTCTCACCAGCCCTACAGGTGTTCCCACAATGCACCCAAATGTGAGAGCCATCACCTCACCATTAAAGCAATTTAATGAAGAAGTGCTTTTACACCTTTAACGTGGACGGCTATACAGGCTTACCATTGCAGCTGACAAATCATGAATGTTGTTAGAGTCCTGGGCTCCTTCTATTTACAACCTTTTTCACTGTTTTGGTTATACTTTAGCACTGAGGTGATCGAAAACGTCCCAAGTTTTGACCCTACAGTTAAAGGGATTAGATAGCGTTAGCTTTCTGGAAAGACAAGAAGACCTAAAGAAATTGTTAAATGTAAAAAAGAACAATGAAAAATTCAGGTGTGAAAGGATTGTCCCAAAGATTGAAATGGTCAGTTAAACTGCTATAGTTACACCAGAAATTTATGGTGTGTGAATATTAGTTCATCCTTCTGAGGAAGTCTGCTCTTTCTTCAAATTGGGTTTTAATAAAGTGTTTGCCGGTGGCCATAACAAATAATCGAGTACCACTGTGGTATACGGAGAACGAGAATCTTTGTAAATATGCTGGACGCAGCTGACCAAGGGAAATGCTGCTGTTAAGAGCATTTGTTTGGTTTTACTGTGACAGTTCAATTACCCAGATTTCCTCTGTCAATGTCTATCTCTTTCGTCTTCAGAGAACAGCTAGTCACCCTCCTTGTCCGCCTGGCAACCCCCTGCTTTTCGTGCCCAGTATGGCTGTTACTTCTCTGTTGGGTCTTCCCTTAACAGAGACTCAAGTACAACGAAAACTCCTTCGTAGGTGGTTAGCCAACTGTTGACTTCACCGTTATCACCCTTGCACACACCACCATCATCTCTCACTGGGTAGATGCAACATCCACACAGCCCACCCTCCACGACCCACTCTGCCCTGCGTCCAAATGGTCTTCGTACATAATCATGCCAACCCATTGGCTTTCCACTGTTCCGAGATTGAAAACAAATCTCGTCACCATAGCCAAGAAGCCCGTCCCTCCTCCCTCACCTTCCACGGTGTTCTAGTCCCACTGGCCACCACTGGTATTTCCCACTGCCTGTGCACCCTCCCTGGGGGCCTCTGTCCACCTGCCTGTGATAATATCTCCCTTTCCACCAAGTGATGCTGTACACCAGGTTATGTTCTACGTGGTCTTTCAAAGGTCAATCTTCAGAGAAGCCTTCCACGACTTTCTGGAGACCTTCTGCCCTCTTCTTTGGATGCAACTTTACAAGCATAAGATGTTGGAGCCAGAAAACTTGAGTTTTAAATATTGTTTACGCTACCTGTTAGCTGTGTGACATTGGGCAAGTTATTTGACCTACCTGTTCTCAGTTCTCTCATCTAGAAAACAGGACCGGTAATAGCGCTTAGTGCATAAAGCTGTTGGGAGGAATCAATCAGCTAGTACACGTTAAGTGCTTCTTGTACTGCTGGCATCCAGAAAACGCTCAATGTCATTATTGTGATTATTGCTCTTACGATTATCTGCCATCAGACTTCATACTCTTTAAAGACAAGGATGCTTTCTCTTTTTTAGTCTTGTATCACCTGCTAATGGGACATGGCTGGCTTTCAATAAATGTTCACTGAATTAACAAATGGCTCTTTCCTTAGCACGTTTTAAAATAATTATCATAGGGGCGCCTGGGTGGCTCAGTCAGTTAAGCATCTGCCCTTGGTTTCGGCTTAGGTCATGATCTCACGGTTCGTGAACTTGAGCCCCATGTTGGGCTCTACGCTGACAGTGCAGAGCCCGCTTGGGATTCTCTCTCCTTCTCTCTCTGCCTCTCTCTCTCCCCCACCCCCCTCTCAGAAAAAAATAAACGTAAAAAAATAAAATAAAATCATTAGTATCAGTAGACAATTCTGTTTTTTCACAAGACGGTCTGCTGTTAATAGCAGGAACTGCATCAAAGTCATCTGCTTTGATTCCAGTACCTAATAGCGCCAGACATATAGTAAATCTTTATTGAATGAGTAACCAAATTGGAAAAGAAATGAAAATAAAGTGTGAATAGATTAATTGTCTTAAAGCCATTTTCTTCGATAATTTCCTTAACTACTTGCCTTTTGGCTGATGCTTCACTGAAATGAAAAGTCTATAATGGAATTCGTTTTCCATTAGCGTTTCTGGGGAAGCATTCCTCAGACTTGAGAACACAAGCAAGACGGAAGGATAGAAGCCACCGATCTGAGAGTCCAGGCAGGAAATTCTGGCCCAAACAAATCCAGGTTAAAGGACTAAAATAACAGATTCCAACAGAAACTGCTCATCTTACAACTCCAGTGGGTGTGTGCGGGTTCCTCCATTCCTCATGAATAAAAATGGGAAATCACAGAGTTCTAGGACAGGAAGCCTCTGCCATTGCTGCAGTCCACTTGTGTGAGCGCACACATTTTCCAGAATGTGTGTACTGGGCCTTCTCTCGTTGTACAGTCCTGGGCCGTGCCTGCTTTGGGCCACTGACCTTATGAATTTTGGTTTCTCGCTTCAGTGGCCAATGCCAAAAATGTGAGAGTAGAAGATAAAGCAAGAAATTGCTTTCCACCTCTCCTGAATTCAAGGACATAATCCCAAACCATGAATCTAGTAGTTACACTGCTGTTCTTATTTATTTACTTGTTCATTTAGATTCCAACAGTATTTCGGATGTTTAGAGAGGAAAAGCAGCACTGTGAATAGTAAACTCATCATTCCCAAAAGTCAAAAGCAACTGTCAGTTGTTAAGGTAGAACTGGTATATTCCAGGCTGGGGAAGAGTTAGAATTTCTGGCCTATGTTACCAACTGTCCTTGTTGTTTTGTGATAAGCAACCTAAATCTAGTTTCTGGACACACCCTTACCAGTAAAATGAGGATATAGGTCTACTTTGGATGATCTCCATGATTAGAAGGCTTTATAACAGTAATTTGTCTCTCTCTTTATATTTAATTTATCATGTCCAACCGAACCTAAAAGAAGCATGCTATTTAATTGGTGAAGTGCTATTTTTTAATATCAAAAGTCTTAAGACATAAAGAAAATGTTGATGCTCCTTAATTATTTTTTTAAAGTTAGATTTATAATCTATCATGAGAACCTACTTTCCTTCCCCTGAACTCTTACCCCAATCCATTTTTAGACCACAGTCATTACACACCACGCTAAAAATACAAGTCACAGGGAGGATTAACTGAGTAAATCCTGAAAATAATAGCTAATAGTCAAAGCTGGGAAATAATTAAAAATAAATAAATCTACGTACTTGTAGAAAATAACTGATTTCCCTTATCACGCATATAAGCAGTGCTTCACCCACACAAAACCATGAAAAACAGAGACTTCATAAACCTATTAAATAAGCAGTCACCGTTCCAAACAAAGTTCAAGAATATATCTATGTTTTGGCTACGAGTGATATAACTCATTAAATGCTAAAGGCAGCCAGCGGGTAGTCTTTTAAATGTAGCCACTTTGCTGGAGACTGCAACAGAGTATTTCAAGCTGAGAAAATGAGAAAGACAGGAGAGGAAGGAAGAAAGAAGGAAAGAAGGAAGGAAGGAAGGAAGGGGGGAGGGAGAGAGGGAGGAAGGAGTGATAAGGGAAGAAAGAAAAGAATCAAAAAGAGAAAAGAAAGAAAAGAAACAAAAAGAGAAAAAGAAAGAAAGGGAGGGAGGGAGGATGGAAGAAGGAGAAAGAGAAATGAGGGAGGAAAGAGAAAGAAAGAAAGAAAGAAAGAAAGAAAGAAAGAA
>NW_026057576.1:75162587-75190841 GCF_023721935.1 Panthera uncia
AGAAAGAGAAGGAAAGAAAGAAAGAAAGAAAGAAAGAAAGAAAGAAAGAAGGAAAGAAAGAAAAAAGAAAGTAAGAGAAGGAAAGAAAGAAAGAAAGAAAGAGAAGGAAAGAAAGAAGAAAGAAAGAAAGAAAGAAAGAAAGAAGAAAGAAGGAAAGAAAGAAAGAGAAGGAAAGAAAGAAAGAAGGAAAGAAAAAAGAAAGAAAGAAAGAAAGAAAGAAAGAAAGAAAGAAAAGAAAAGAAAAAAAGAAAAGAAAAGAAAAGAAAGAGAAAAAGAGAGACAGGGAGGGAAAGGGGGAGGGGGAGGGAGGAGGGAAGGGAGAAAGAGTGAGAAAGGAGAGATGGAAGGAGGGAGGAAGGGAGGGATAGAGGGAAGTTGGAGAGGGAGGGAGGGAAGAAAGGAAAGAAGGAAGGAAGGAAGGGAGGGAGGGAGTGGTGGGGACTGAGAGAGCACGCACACTCATCTGAGATCCTTGAAAAGTGGTCTTTCTGAACTAGTCCATTTCTGTCTAGATGCCAGATTTCTCCTGCATGTGTGTGTGTGTGTGTGTGTGTGTGTGTGTGTGTGTGTAGCCCCTACCATAGTGTAAAGTCACTCAGCCAACAATGCAACCTGAGAGAATATGCCGGAACACCGGCAGGTGAAAAGCTGTCAAGCCCAGCGTGAGTACAGAACACGATGAAGACAGGAGCACTACTTGCATTCTCAAAGCAGAAGAGCACAGCCTAGAAATGGCGGGAAGGAGGGGTCCCTCTGGAATGGTCCAGTGTGAACGGAGAGATGCCAAGGGGCTCCAGGATCAAAGTGTGAAGCAGAAGAAAATACCCTTCATAAAAAGAGAAGGTAGCTAATAAACTCTTCTCAGCGAGGGCAGCCTGGGTCCCTCTGTCAGAATCTACCTACTGTCACTTAGCTCGCAGGAGCACTACCGGGTCATGTTGGAGCACCCGCCTGCATAAAACATGTACAAACCAGCGAAGACCGTGCTCGGCTCAGAGAAGATGATGGCTCCCTCTGGACACCTGTTTTAAGCAATTAAATCGAATACTGCTGGAGTCATCTTTTAAAGGAAACAATTTTTTATATTTCATAAATTCTGAAAATAAATAGCAGTGGAGTATGTATTCAAGAAATAAGATCTTTCCTAATAAAAGGCCACTCTAGACTTAACTACATTTGCACACACCCTCTGCATTTTTTTCCTTCTGTTCTCTTCGCTTTTCAGTGAGCTGAGAGTTTGCCTTAGCTAAAGGAACATAATGATTCCTTCTTAATGAGTTATAGCTTTCCTTTAGAAAGATTCCACCCGAGCACCCAAGAATAACATTTGTCAGAGTCAGAGTCTGCTGAAGAATCACCGAGAACAGACCTATTCCTAGGAGCTAAACCCAGGGTCTTTCCAGAAGGAGCCCTGGGCATAAAAGAGCATTACAATTCAACAGCCGAAACCCACCCTCCCAGGCCAGCAAACGTTAGACCATCTCTAGGCCGATTCATTCCAGGAGGAGGGAGGGCCTCAGGGATCTCTTTTCACATTCATGGGGGCTTCACCCCTATAACCTCATCACCTCCCAAAGGTCCCACCTCCAAATACCATCATCTTGTACGTTAGGTTTCAACATACAAATTTGGGGAAACATACTTGATCTATGGCACCGTGAAAACTGATAGCTTAATTTTATTCAACAAACATGTTTTTAAAAAACACTGTGGGGGTGCCAGGGTGGCTCAGTTGGTGAGTGTCCAACTTTGGTTCAGGTCATGATATAACCATCCATGGGTTCGAGCCTTACATCGGGCTCTGTGCTGACAGCTTGGAGCCTGGAGCCTGCCTCACACACACACTCACTCACTCACTCACTCACTCACTCTCTCTCTTCTGTCTCTTTAGCCCTCCCCCACTCATGCTCTGTCTCTGTCTCAAAAATAAATTTAAAAATTAAAAAAAAAAACACTCTTCTGGGGTGCCCGGGTGGCTCAGTCACTTAAGTGTCCCACTTTGGCTCAGGTCACGATCTCATGGTTCGTGGGTTTGAACCCTGCTTCGGGTCTTCTATCCCCCTCTCTCTGTGCCCCTCCCCTACTCATGCTTACTCTCTCTCTCTCTCTCTCTCTCTCTCTCAAAAACAAAACTCTGCTTTATTTGCCACAGACATATAAAAATGGGATAAATACATCTTTCTTTGTCACTATAGTAGTGACTTGGAAAAGAACAACAATATTATAATTACCGGGTACAGTTTTAAGAAAACTGAGCTTGTGTTTGGAAAGGGCAGTTAAAAATATGTCAGCACAGGGAAGATCGGTTCCTCTGGGAATATCCACACTCATCTATTTCTCTGAACAAACCCAGCAGGGGCCACGAATGAACAGGCAAGTGCCTGCCCCTCTGCCAGGCTCTCCCAGCTGTCACTCAGCTGGCTGGGCCAGCGTGTGCCCATGGTGCCGGGCACACGGCAGATGACAGTGGTCTTACAGTGTCCGAGCAAACTGAAGGGATCCGTGAATTAGACTTCACGTTATTTCTTGTTCGGGCCATTTTCAGGTTAGTCTTAAAATGGCACTTACATTCAACGACACGATGTTATCCTTCTTTCTGAAAAGGTTCTTATGAGTACTTAGCATCAAGCTTCCCCTTAGTACCACCTGCATTGCCAACTTTGTTATTATTACACAGCCCATGTTCATGGCACAGTGTGTGGTTCTAATCTACAGTCACAGCAGCGAGCACAGGAAGCAAACAGGCCTCAGGTCAGGCTCCGTGAAGAATGGCCCCAGCACACATCGGTGTGGGCTCAACGTTGTTCTGTAACGCGGCTTATTAATTTGATTAAATCACATCACTCAAAAAGTAAAGTGTTTTTTGAGAGTTGAACCACAGCGATCTTTTTTTTTCCCCCCAAAGACAAACTATGAGGGAATTCAGAGTCTGTAATGATGCAAAATAAATTCAATCACAACACGCACACGTGCAAACACACACATGCACACACACACAGGAAATCTCCACTAACAACAAATGCGGTTTCCATTTCTAGTGCATCCAGTATCTCTTTTCAGGGAAGATTTATTTCTGCTTAGAGAAGCCGATAAAAGAATAATAGCTTATCAATTGCTCGTCTATTCCAAAGCGATGCAAAACAGAGGGGAGTTCAAATTTTCACTTGAAAACTAGCAACTCAGTCTATATGGGTAGGGCTGTCGTTTCGGATCAGCGTGGAGGAACAATACCAGTTTCACAATTTGGGTTATAGGTGTATCATCACCAGGACAAAGACTTTCTCTAAGCAGTTAGATTGTGTCCACTGCTTTTTTGTTTTATTCTGTTCTGTTTTTTTTCTTTCCTGGCCCAGGACTCAATACAACTTGTATTCGTTGTCTCAAGGTAGAACTAAGTTTTCAAAGTTAGCTCAAGCTTTTTCTGCAGCTAAGACTGCAGCTGGCCAAACGAGCAAAAGTGAAGACACAAGCCTGAGATCAGAAGCATATTACCATGGAGACTTCCCATTACTATCTACTCAAAGCAAAGAGAAAAAGAGATCTTCGGCAGGTGTCAGGAGGACATGGAGGTGAAATAAAAATCCCCACCTCTCCACCCTGCTTCCTTATTTGCTCCACACTCTCACCAGGAAACACAGTCTTAGGCAGTGACTGATGTGTTTCTAACACTGTTGGTTGGTCAAAGCCCATGACTGATGGATTCACGTTTCACATTTGCCGTGAAAACCACAAGCATACTTCAGAAATTTACTAGATGAAAAACACAACAGTGAACTTGACAACTCAAGGTTGACATAAGATGCGTCCACAACAGAAAGGAAAGAACTTTTAGAAACTGAGCTATTTGCTTTCTTAGCAGTGGCCACAGAACACCAGGTCTCCAAATACTTTCAGACAAAAGCACTGACACTGAAGGGGTCGTATTATCAGCGGAATTTCCTTTTTGCATTTTGATATCAGACTAATGATAATATAACTTAAGACAACTGTACTAATTAGGAAACAAAGTATTATCAATGCACCAAAATAAATTATGAAAAAAGATCATGATGAGCTAACTCGTGTCCGAACGCTTTCTAATAAGATATGTATTCATACATTTATGTGTTTTTCTCCAGTGAAGTTTACATGTATATATTTTTCAAAATCACTAATTCACTATATTCTGTAAGGTTTGTGTTGTAACAGAAGGCTCTATTGGATTAAATAGATATTTAACATAAATCATTTCTCTTTAGGCAATGGTCCTCTACAATGGAGGTGGTATATAATGTTCAATTTATTCACAGTGTCATTGTGTTGAGAAGGACGCAGAAATCACAGTGAGGCTTCACAGGAAGGAGTAACATGATAATTTCACAACCTAGGTCAGCCCTAATCCACACAGCCTCTGTCTACATGATCCCCCCCAAAAATGCTGTCCTTACCCTTGGGAACTCTCATCAAATAAGCAGGAGAAGTACTTTGACACCACTTTGATCCACCTGCCTACGGCTCATTTTACCCATTCCACCTCCTACTGTAGCATGTTCGAAGCAGTCTGACTCACCGTATGGTCAGCAAATAGATAAGATGGATAGTTTACACTTTGCAGACAAAAATATCTGTCTTCCCAAACTGAACCTACGTATCCAATAAACAGAAAAGTCCCCATTTCTCCCTCACTCCAGCCCCTGGCAACCCACCATTCTACCTTCTGTCTCTATGAATTTGAAATGTTTAACCCTAAGAAGAGGTATATGTTTTTTCAGTGCAAATATGGATGTTATTGGCATAATTTTATATCAGGTTCAAAATAAACTCTCTCTGTACTGGGTGCTGGTTGGATTAATGGTCACCTCCTCCTTTTTTTTCCCTGCTTAGAGAATTCTTTTTTGAAAAATTATTCTTGCTAGTTCTCTTATGGCTACTTCTATCTGTTAAAAACAGTCCTGTACATTCCAATCTCCCGATCATGATTTGAACTATGTCGAATTTACTTAGTTTTCCTGCGTGCCATATTTAATTTTATTTTTCACTCGTGTTCAATGGTCACCACTCACCATTACAATCATCTCTGATAGAAAGATTTTAAAAATAAGATGCTTTAGGGGCGCCTGGGTGGCTCGGTCGGTTAAGCGTCCGACTTCGGCTCAGGTCATGATCTCGTGGTCCGTGAGTTCGAGCCCCGCATCGGGCTCTGTGCTGACAGCTCAGAGCCTGGAGCCTGTTTCAGATTCTGTGTCTCCCTCTCTCTGACCCTCCCCCGTTCATGCTCTGTCTCTCTCTGTCTCAAAAATAAATAAACGTTAAAAAAAAATTAAAAAAAAAAAATAAGATGCTTTATGGAACAAAGCAATGGATTAACTAATAAGTCAAAAATCTCTCGAACAATTAGTGAAAGTGTCAAAATGAAAGCCAAGATTTATGTAACTTAAATGTCCATTGATGGATGCATGGGGTAAAGACAATGTGTAGATATACACAAGGGAATATATCCAGTCTTTAAACAAGAAGGAAATTTACCATATGCCACAATATGGATGAGCCTGGAGAACACTATGCTAAGTGAAATAAGAGAACAAATACTCCAAGACTGCACTTAATGAGGCATCTAAAATAGTCAAACTCATACAGTGTAGAAGGGTAGTTACCACAGGCTGAGGCAAGAGCAGAGGGGAGGAGAAAACGGGGAGCTGTTATTCAAGGGGTTGAAAAGAATCAGTTATACAAGATTAGTGTTGAATACAGGGCTTATATTTAATAATACTTTTCCGTTCTCTTAAAATTTTATTGAGAGGGTAGATCTCAAGCTAAGTGTTCTTACTACAATAAAAAAAAAATGAAGAAAAGAAAACCATGGTTTCTGACCACATCATTATCTCTGGCATCATAAATGCCTTCGGTGAAAAGGTACCGTTCCGTGACCCCGTTTTACTTTCTTCTCATAGCAATATTTCAGTTTTCGGTATTTTGCACAGTTAGGATAAGGTGTCTTTCATTCTGAATAATGCCACTCACTAACATAGGTATTAACTCTGGCAACTTTGAGGAGGAAGTTTCAAACATAATATTAAATGAGACCGTTTCTGTTTTTTATTTGAGTCAGAGAACACGAGACTGAATTTTTACGTATCTTTTAATAACAGTAAGTCTCTTAGCACTGGAGTCAAGAGAGTGGAGAAATACGCAGTGAATCACCCCTACTTATCAGCCAAGCTGCGAGATGGCAGTCATCTGGGTCCTGGCCCAATGAGGGTGGCAATTAATGATGCAATAACTGGGTAAACAATTAATGGGCATAATTAAAAAGATTCTGAATTTCATGTCTAAACGTTACCCCAGACAGCTGGATCATTTGCCTGGAGAAGAGCTCTCCTCTCCAATTTTTGATAAGAGAAACAGAATTATTTTTCATTCTCAGACACCCTATTCGGATGATAACGAAAACTCTCTCAGGAGCATATACATTAAGATATTTCAACTCTGGTGAGGTATGGCATGCAATTTAATTTTGAAAGTTCTGTCAAAACATCATTCACCTGTGACGTTACTTTCCTAACTGTGGGATGATAATTTCCTGTATAACCAATCACTCAGGAAGTTTCCTAAGGAAACGAGACGAGAGCCCCGGGTAATGCCAGGTTTAATACGGCAGCAAATGGCACTGAGGAATAAGGAAAGGTAATACACAGGAGAGCTGCTGTGAGCGATAACCTTTAAGGACTGACTTTGGAACAACACAGCAGACACAGATATGTTACCACCTTCCTTTTCCTTATGCTCCCTCCGTTCATGGAAATATATGATCGTATATCATCCATGACGTCTGATATAGGGTTAACTAGTAGTTAATTACTGATTTTTTTTCTTGGATGCGGCATGGTGGTCATTTACAAGATCAATGTCAAGACAGAGGGCCACAGATCACGGAAGCACGTAAGAGCTTACGCCAGGGCATGTGTAAAATGGCTCATAGCAATATTTTTCTATTTTCAGATACACAGAAAAATAAAACCCTTAAACATTTCGTTACTTGTCATTAATGTCTTCCCCCTGGAAGGGTGAAAAGACAGATGATTTTCACCCTTCCCCTCCTAACTTTAGGCACTGTAAAAGCTCTTACAAATTAGCATGATTTACCTTCATGGGTGAAAAGAGCCATTTTACCCAGCCACTCACCTCCACACCAAACAGGAGGCATAAACCCTGACTTTGGGACTGTCCCTCCCCTCAGCTGATTGTGCTCTGAGAATGAGGGAACCAGGAACATTTGTCGCCAGATGCCTTGTGACACCAATCTTGAGGCGATGAGAAACATGAAACTCGGTCATTCAGTCCACTCAAGCAAACTTCAGAGGAAGCATTGAGATCACCAGGCAAGCCAGTGACTCAGGACTTAGCTTGTTATTCACATTTTTGAAGTGTATACATTGTATGTGACATAAAACATGCGAAATGACAATGTTAATTAACAGAGCTAGCATTCAGTCGTGCTTACTCTACGAAGCTATGTGTTTTACATTATGATTTTATTTTATTTATTATTTGCTTTATTTTTGAGAGAGAAAGAGAGAGAGAGAGAGAGAGAGAGAGAGAGAGAGAATCTTAAGCAGGCTCCATGCTTCAGCATGGACCATGAAACAGGGCTCAATCCCACAAGCCTGGGATCACAACCTGAGCCAAAATCAAGTTCAGGCACTCAACAGATGGAGTCACCTAGATGCCCTTACACTATAATTTTAATCATCACAACAACAGCTTGAGCCCAGGCAGTGTCACAGAGTACCAGCCAGACACTGAACACAATACAGAAACAATTTTATGTAAATTTTAGGAAACATTTTGTTTGCTTGCAACACTGTCTTACATTATTCATATGTGATATAAGAAGCTCTCAGGAGGGTATCATATACCTTGAAGCAAAAGTAGTTGCACAGTATCATTTCTATGGTGCTATTTTCTTGTTAAATATGCCAGCAAGGACATTATCAAGAATGAGGAATTTCTCTCTGAAAAACAGATTAGCCCATTTGCTCATAGCATTTCTAAAAATTTTATACAATTATGGTTTTAATTAGGAAAGCAGTCGAAATATACCACAACATAAAAAAAGAAGATAAAGCAGGATTCCATAATACTCTGAAATACATACCAGTCTATGCTGGAAGACTATGTATGTAACAGCATTTTCCAGCAGTGAAAGCCCTGACCCAGCTTCAGAACTCCTTTAAAATCCTCACTAGCCAAGTGACCTCAGGTGAGTTGCCCACCATTCGTTGTTGAGACAATTTATGTAAAAAGCTTTATAAATGGTAAAGCACCCAATGAACGTTGCTAACACTAGAGGTCATTCACAACACTTTTCATAAGGCCACCAATCTTGAGCGGTGTCCACCATGCAGAAGAAACACACGGGCTGGTGCCCAGAGAGGGTGAGATGGCAGCAGACACTCTCACACGGCTTCAAGTTCAAGTCTACGAGGTGCAGAGCTTTGTGGGCTCACAAGAACTCTTTCTAGCAATAAAGGGCCCTTCCCTCCCACTGTCAACACCTCCACATGGTTCCTCAGGCATCCACCTTTCGGGGGGGGGGGTCTGGGGTGAGTCTGTAACTACAGAAGATGCTGCATAGAATGGGTCCTGAAAATAGTAGGGGAAAGGGGGTGCTGAGAACACAGAGACATATCACAGCGTGAACCATGCAAAGACCTGGCACAGTGTGGGGAGGCTCTCGGGACCCTGGGTGCCCTGCCAGCTGCACAGCCTCTCCCTCCGGGGAGAGTCCGCTTACCCGACATAGCGCTTCACAGCACCACCCGGGTTTCAGAAAAGACATCTGATGAGGACGATGAATGGAAATGAGACTTTACCAGCTCTTTCTGCCGAAGGAAAAAGAGAGCCTGAAAACCTCCAAGATCATTTCAGGGAGGTTTCTCTGGGAGAAAGCAGTCATAACTGACTTACGAGAGAGCGCCCATCACTAGGTTATCCAGATGTTTTAAACACATAGGTCCAAAGACTCCTGTTTGACCGATGTCCTGCACACATGGGCTCTGGTTTGATATTTATATCCAGTGCTCAGAATGTGAGTAGCAGCACCTGAGACTTCTGGTTTGGGTTGAACTTCTAGATGCTGGAAACCCAGAAAACCAAGCTCGAGAACCACTCACAACAGTAGGGCTCCCCCTTCACATCCACTAACAAGCGATTCCCTTATGCCACGAATGCAGCTTGAACACCAGCATCATCGGCATCACCTGGGCGCCTAGGAGAAATGCGCTCTCAGACCCTGCCCCATTTATGGAATCAGAATCTGCATCTTAACACCCCATGTGATTCATGCACACAGTATCAGAGGCACTGCCATGGATTACTTTTTCCTTAAGCAGTAAGATAAAATGGCATTGAAGGTTCTTTTTTTTTCAGCTCCAGTATTTATTTTTCTGTAATTGCACACCCTGCACAGAGCATCCCACTTGGAAACTGGGGAATTATTTTGTTCTTCCTAATCAGAGGGGGCTCAGGGACACAGTTCTTAAAGGCATCTCAGACTGCATTCCCACGCAGTTGGTGGGAAGCATGCTTCATGAATATGCATCCAGGCTATACCATTGATTAAAGAGGCCTTAGCAGAAACAATGAAGACAGCAAGTGTGTAAAAAGTGCTTTGGAGATAGATCTGTTTTAGTCAAGCTATCATTTCAGTGAATGCCAAACAAACCACCTCCACTGTAGACTGCCCCCCCTCCCCGCCCCCCTCCGTGATCTCACTTGGCTTTATCAAATGCTGTTAGAGATTCCGGTTATTCCCGAGCAGGTGGGAGAGTGAGGGAGCTCTTCAATCACTCATCTGCAAGGAGTCTGGGGATGTTTTGAGTACAAAAGTCATTATACAAAAACAAATGCTCTTCTATCACATTTTATTGGTGAATAATTATTATGTTCTAGCAAGTGAAGAATGAACAGTACTGCCTCGCAGGAAAATAGCACACCAGGCGTTTCTCCCACACAAATCTCAGGTGCCTTATCTTGGGCTGAAAATTCAGATTCAGAGTCTCTGACTCGGGGTCTTGCCCTCTCAGAGACCAAGGATTTATGATGATGAACTCTGCCACCCTGAAGTAAGTTAAAGATTGCCATCCCTGTGGGAGAAACATGCCTGACTTGTAAAAAGACTGTGGGTAAAAGTTGATATTTAGTTGGCCTAACTAGGTTGGGGCTTAAACCAAACCTTGTGGCAGAGATGAACACGGGCTTCCAGCTCTGATTCTGGTCACCTCTCAGGGGAAGCACTTAGTTCTTATTTACACGGTGTTCTAACACCTGTATGTTACCCTTGTTCCAGTCCATCTTTCAAAGTCCAATCTCTTTAACCAACCTAAAATTCCAGGCTCCTCACTCAATATGCTTCTGCTTCCAATTTAAATGGTTTGCTATGTTACAGGTAGATCAACCCTAACTCCGCAGCTTATCATGGAAGGATTTCCGCTACAATAATTGCTCATCGTGTGACAGAGTTTGTTAGTGCCAAGCACGGTACAAGCACCTGCCATATATTAACACAATTCGATCTCTAGGGTAAATTCTATTCTTCCCCATTTTCCTCATGATGAAATTAAGGGAGAGAAAGTTTAAGAAACTCGCCCAGGGTTACCCAGTTAGAAAGCAGGAGAGTTGGATTCCCAACTCTGGGTCCGTAGTGTAGAAATGTATGCAAGTTTAAGACAAAAGTATCCTTTAAATATTACTTGCATAGGAGATGAGGGATCTTCACAACCCATGACAAATTTGGAAGCCAAGGAATAAATGGAGAAAATAATAAAGATGGTGAAAGGCTATCACTTTTAGTATCTTACGTATAACTTCAAGACAATTCTGTGCATAATTGGAAGTGGTAAAATGGTATGGTATATTATATTCAGTTTGCGTTTAAATTCACATCCTCCTCCCTTTAACACACAAAGACACAAACATAAATCCTCTACAAATACATATATACTATGGACTTCCTATATTCTTGTGTAGATCAAATGAGATCTACAAAGTGGTCCTGCGAATATCCCACGATCTAAGTATAAACTAAAAGAAGTGAGCACAGCTGATAAACCTCTTTGGCAATGTCATTGTCATATGTATATTTCTCGGTCACTTATTCACGCATGCTACGTATAACAGAAAAATCCCAAAATAATAGTGGCTTCAAGCAGGTGATTTATTTCTCAGGTTGCAAAGGACTACTCAAAGTGGTCCCCGTTGGTTTAGTGACTCCAAATATTCATCAAGTCCCCTGGTTGAACTGCACCAGCTGTAGGATAACAACCTTCCTGGTCAGGGGTCAAGAAGCCCGCTGGGGCTGGAGAACATCACACTAGAATTCAAGTAGCAAAGCAGAGACATAAAAGACAAACGAATGCCCTTCCCCTTTAAGATGGCCCCTCAGAAGGAAAACCCTGCATTTCTATATGCGTTTTCTTGGCCAGTATTTGCACTTGATCATATGGCCCCTTAAAACCACAACTGACCTCAGGATATTGGGTTCTATTAGAAAATGGGAAAGAGAGTGACTATTTCTCTATAATGTATGATCCTACTCATTCTTATGGTTCAACTGAAAAGCCACTTCCTCGGGGTGCCAGGGTGGCTCAGTGGGTTGAACATCTGACTCTTAATTTCGGTTCAGGTCATGATGCCAGGGTTGTAGGATGGAGCCCCGCATCAGGTTCCATGCTGATTGTGGAGCCTACTTAGGATTGTCTCTCTGCTCCTCCCAGGCTTGTGTGCGCTCTGCCTGTCTGTCTCTCTCTTTCTCTCTCTCCCTCTCTCTCTCTCTCTCTCTCTCTCTCACACACACACACACACAAAACAAATAACAACAACAAAACCACTTCTTCAGTAAAAGCTTTCCTAATCCTTTCTTGTTAAACTTGACCTTTTTCTAGTGGTTCACAGCATTCTGTCCTGGAATACAAACGGTTTTAAGCAAAACTTACATGCCATTGGAGGACAGGGCTCGTCAGCACATTGATTCATGCACCCATTCAACAAACACGAATGGGGTCACTATTACAGGCAGCTCCCCCATGTATCTGCATGTAAAACATGTTCGAAACGTTTTTGCTAATTTATGCAATTATACCTCAGCAGATTTCAAATACTAAAATTTTAACAGCACTGTAGGTCTCCCGATTCGTTGACGGGCAAAGCAATTTGGCAATGTCTGTACCTCGTCTGCCACTGCCAACATTACTGCCGATGGATCTTGCCATGGAGGTGCCAGGCCTGGTTATGGATGCTCCCAGGGTACCATCCCAAAGGGGAAAGGGCTGGTCAAAGGCAAAGACCACCATTTAGCACCATGGATGACACTAGGGTGTAATACTCAGGAGTCTTTTCACTTAAACAGAAAAAAAAATAATAATAATGCTACAAGGCTTGAGAGGAAGACGTGAGAAATCCCCAGTGCTGAAAGGGTCTATGTTAAGTAGTACCAGTCAAAACTGTTCTCTCTTTTACCAGCTCTTGGTTCTTCTTTGTGAAAATGACACGGGGCTTTTATTACCCGTCCAAAACAGAAATGCAAAAGAAAAGCTGAAACCTCTGCTAAAAGTTTTTAAAAGCCCAAACTGGAAAAAACAAAAATGTTTTCAATTCTTTGTTTGACTTTGTTTTGTTTTTACACACCACATTGCACAAAGACTGTTTTCACACAGCCACGGGAGAAACATATTGTTTGAGTAAGTTTTGTGAAAGACATTGATTGTATGCCTGTTTTACCTTTTGTAATAGTTCCTAAATGCTTGACCTATCACTGAAATCTTAAATATATTTGCAAAAGAATGCTTTTCACAAACCATAGGTAGAAATGTGCGTCTATATTTAAATTTCTCTCCTTTTACACAAAATATTTATGAATAGTTATATATGAAAAATCAAAATACGCTTCTTTCCACTTATATTTTTTATTTATAACTTGATGAAATATATTCTTTTTATATACACATGGTAATTTTTTAAAATAATTATCTTATTTTAGAACTTTTTAGCCAATTTGACTTCTACGTATAGTAAGGTAAGACAAGCGATTGTTGTTTTTCTTTAAAATACCAAATATATCATTAAAGTAAATGTGATCCAAAATTCCTATCATCAAAGATATCAGAAGTGAAACATAAAACACATATATTTCAAAAAAAGATCTATTTCATCATTTACTTGTACACAAAGTATGCTTAATTTATAGATAAGAAAATCAAAACTGAGAGATTGAATTACTTGTGCAAGGTCACAAAGAAATATATAAAGATTAAAGGTAGAAATTTATATATTTACCAACAAATAATGGCATTTGTTCAAATTCTCTTTAGTGTTGTTTATTTTACAGTGTTTCCAGTTGTACTGGGCTTACATCCCTCACAATGCCTCTAAAAGAAGAGTTTCATGCTTAAACAAGTTTGGAGATTCACAAAGCACAGTGATACATGAAAGACTCTGAGCAGACCTGCCATAAAGAAATATAATTAACTTTTTTTTAAAGCTACTAATTCTCAAGACATTTTTGAGCACAACATCTTTTGTCTTTCAACATCTTGTAACCTCCTGTGTAATTAGTCACTCCCCAGCACAGTCTTTGGGGAGACTTGACAGTGATTTACTCCAACCTTGACAAGTGTCTGGGAAGAAGACATCTGCCAATGTGATATTTATGTCCAGCTTTTTATTTAGGTATCACTAGGACACTCTCCTTCCCGGTACCTCAATCACCTTTTGTATGTTCCCTTCAATTAAAACATCACCCAGATATTCTTGGAAAAGGCAAGGAAGTGCTCAGTTTCCACAGGCCAAGTACCCGTTATCCAGGCTACTGATATTTGCCTGGGTAGCAGAAATACATAGGACATTTAGGTAATGACGTTAATGACGTTTCAACAGTGACTGATGGCCGACTGCTATGTTTTATATGCCAAGTATATTTTGTTTACTTAACAAATGCCTCTATAGCATTAACAATGTGCCAGACATGGCGCCTGGGTGGCTCAGTCGGTTAAGCGTCCGACTTTGGCTCAGGTCATGATCTCACGGTTTGTGGGTTTGAGCCCCGCATTGGGCTCTGTGCTGATGGCTCAGAGCCTGGAGCCTGCTTCCGATTCTGTGTCTCCCTCTCCCTCTCTGCCTCTCCCTCACTCATGCTCTATCTCTCTCTGTCTCGCAAAAATAAATAAACGTTAAGAAAAATTAAAACAAACAAAAAAACAAAACAACATGCCAGACGCTATTCTAAGGCTTTAGTAACCTGTATTTATTTAATCTTTCTAACACAGCCCGAGGAGCTAAGTGCTATATTCCTCCTTTTATTAGAGATGAAGAAACTGAGTTAGAAAAGTTAAGTAAATGTCTTGAGGTCACACTGATTTTAAGCTGCAGAGACAGAGTTTGAATGTAGACATCCTGGTTATGAAGCTCGGGCACCACTTACAGAATCATCTCTATGACCTGTTGCTTGACCAAAGGAGATATTGTCATAGGATAGGAGCTTCTCAAAGTTCACCACATGGATGGCCAAGTCTGCCTATTCATGGCACACGGCACAACCACATAATCACAGGTCTTGTAACATTGATCTAAGGACTGGAGCAAACTCATTTGACTTCATCAAAGAACCGGCAATCACCTGAGAGCTTCTTACTGGGGGTCTCATATTTTTTCATGCGAATAAAAATGACTTTTTGGTAAAGGCCGGTGCACAGTGAATTTTAATTACACCTCACCTTATTCATTGCTAAGAGTGCAGGGTATATGCAAGCTGCCCTTATACTCTCTTGGAGCTATAAAAATCCATTCAGTGGACAGATATGTATGAAATCGCTGCTATTCTCTAGAAATGTGCGGCTCAATATGGTAGCCACTAGCTACATGTGGATATTTAAATGAAATATTAGACCAATGAGATTTAGATGAAACTTAGGATTTATTTCACCCCTGTTTTACTGGTCACATTTCAAGTGCCCCGCTGCCGTAAGTGGCTAGCGGCTACTGTCCTGAATGGCGAAGACATCAGACATTCCGATTACTGTGAAAGTTCTACGGAGCAGCATCACTCCTGGATACCGTCAGGTAAAATATGGTTAAGACTGTAACTTCCTCTGCAAAATAAGGGACGACGCAACCTCACTGTAACTAAAGAATTCTTGGGCTCTTTTACATAACTTTTGAGGGACTATTTTACATTTAAGATAAGAAAATATAATAGTGCTGTGTGATTATAAAATAGCACTCTGAAATTTGATCTAAAAATGAAAGCTTTGATTTTTTTTCAACTTCTGCTTGGTGTTTTTTTTAAATGCCTGAATAATTGCCCATATGCGTGTGATTTTCTAATTCTGTAACTGTTTTTCTGAGCCTCATTTGACTGATTCACCCTCCTTTTCTCCCTTAGGAGCTCTGAATTATATTAGTAATCTCCTGGATATATGAAATTAGTACTATACTAGCAGCAGGCTATGGCCAGGACTGTTCATGGAAATTCCTAAGTGGATAGAAATAGAAATCAAGAACTAAGCCTGAGGTAGACAAGGAGAGGGGACTCAAACGCTTGGATGAGGTACACCTAAAAGTGCAGACTATCCTACTTATACGGGACTTTAGACAAGAAGAAATTATTTCTGTGCTGATATAGCTGGAGGTTTGAAAAGGTAGCAAGCACAGAGGTGAGTGGATGTGTCTCCACAAGAAATCAACTGTCTAGAAACACCCTGGCCCCCCATGCCTCTACCTTATTTCTATCTTCAAATTGCCTCTTTCCCCATGGGTAAAAGCTAACTTGATCCCAGTCTAAGTCAGAAGTTCCCAGAAGGCATCATGGTCTGGCCCAATACCATCTCAGACCCATGACTCAACATCTGATTCAGATTTTGACACTGAAAGTTAAGCACAATATATTCAATGAGCTGAAAATACTCCAAACCATCACAGAAAACCCTAAGATAAAATGGAAAAATGTCATGCATGCTATGGTCTTTCACATTATTGCCATAACAAATGAGCAATCTCTCAGTCTAAATATGACTGTTTTTAGGAGATTACCCATTTAAAATGGACATTTATGCAAATAACTCAACAGAGTTTGACAACTTTTATAAATTATGGACAATTTTTTAAACAAATTAGACTTCTGACATTGAGAATTCCAAAGTTACAGCAATAAATAACATTTCAGGTCATAGAGAAGAAAAGTCCTACATCTAAGTGGAATAAGATATATTTCTTAAACAGCATCAGAAGAAAGAAAGAAAGAAAGAAAGAAAGAAAGAAAGAAAGAGAAAGAAAGAAAAAGAAAGAAAAGAAAAGAGAGAGAGGTAGGAAGGAAGGAGGGACGGGAGGAAGGAAGGGAGGTGAGGTGGGGAGAAAGAAAGAGAGAGATGAAGGGAGGGAAGGAAGGTTGGTTTAGTATTACATAGGCTGAATGTATAGAACATTTTTAAGAGAAATTAATTGAAAACAAAATGGCCAGGATGTTAAACTTGACAAGTAAAAGCTTAGTAACTTTTTTTAATGTTAATTTTTTCTTGGGGGGGGGAGCAGAGAGAGAGAGGGAAAGAGAGAATTCCAAGCAGGCTCCATGCTAAGCGTGGAGCCTGCCTTGAGGCTTGATCTCACAACCATGATATTAGGACCTGAGCTGAAATCAAGAATCAGATGCTTAACCGACTGAGCCACCCAGGCACTCCAAAACTCAGTAACCTTTTTGTAATATTCATTTATTTTTGAGAGAGAAACAGAGTGTGAGCAGCAGAGAGGCAGAGAGAGAGGGAGTGGCAGAATCTGAAGCAGGCTCCAGGCTCTGAGCTGTCAGCACAGAACCTGATGTGGGGCTTGAACTCACAAGCTGTGAGATCATGAACTGAGCTGAAGTCAGATACTTAACCGACTGAGCCACCCAGGTGCCCCAAAATTTCTTAACTATGGACCTTACCGCATATGAGATTTACGTTCTTCATTATTATGTGCAAGTTTCTATCCTCTTCATTTTATTCACTTTTTATAGGTGATGTATTAATTAGACAAACTGTCTAATGTGTCTAATGAAAAAATAGTATCCTTGAGTATCTCAATTATGATGCAAACATACCGGATGGATATATGGCATATACAGTAGATTTGTGAAAGAGACAGTATGTATATCTTAAAGCAAGTAACTCTCTTTGCTGTAGGCAACCAAGAAGTATGGCTGAACTTAGACTATGTCTGTTTTGTGCTTTTCCATGACGACTCTTCCGTTTCTGAGATCCCCGCCTATTTTGTTTGAAAGCCGAAATTAAAGAGGAAGTATCTGTTTGGAAGAGTCAAAGCATCACCTCCATCACTGGGAATGAATGCCCACATGAAGTGTGAGTGAGGGTCTTTAAGAGAAATGCCTTTCTTGGAGCAGGTTGGCATAAGTAATATTCTCTGTGGCTGGCATAATAATGAAAAGTTTTTCAAGCAGAGACTATTCCCTGAAGGACTGAGTACAGAGACTGTAGTAAAGCACTTGAAACCAGAGAAGACCAAACTCGATAACTATAGGACCTATGTCATTGTCCCAGCAAACAATGGACTTTGTACCTAGCATTTCCAGACATTTTTATCAGTTAATTAAAAATAATACAAAGAATGTACACTCTGTGATAAACTGACAAAGAAACTCAAGAATAATCTCTTTCACCAACTCTCCTGCAAGGTACCAGCTTCAAGGTACTGCTCAGCATTCTCCTCCGGTGAAATAAATTTCTTGGAGTCTACTGCTCTCTCCCCACAGCCAGGGTTCCCTTGACTGAGTTAAGGGAGGATCTTGTTCAAATGCAGATTCAGATTCAGATTTGGAATGCACGAGGTCTGGGGTGGGGCCCATGACTCTGTTTCTAACAAGCTCCCCAGTCAGGTCTGTGTTGTTGATCTGTGGAACCCACTCTGGGCAGCAGGGAATCTTCTGGGATGCTTCTCTCTGCCCTGTCCCACATACCCCCTTGCTGGCATCAGGCTTCACCTACACATCACCTACACCCCCTTCCTCTGAGCAGGCTTCCCAAAGCCTTACGTAGAACCCAGACATTCCTAAAGTAGCAGTTATCACACCACACTACAATTACCTATTTGCTCGTCTGAGTCTTATTTGCCTTGTTATCCAGCACCCAAGAGGCGCCTAGCACATAGCAGGGTATCGGTACATATTTCTTCAATTAAGAAATGACTTACTCTCCTAGTGTGCAATTCAAAACTGAACCTCAGGGGCGCCTGGGTGGCGCAGTCGGTTAAGCGTCCGACTTCAGCCAGGTCACGATCTCGCGGTCCGTGAGTTCGAGCCCCGCGTCAGGCTCTGGGCTGATGGCTCGGAGCCTGGAGCCTGTTTCCGATTCTGTGTCTCCCTCTCTCTCTCTGCCCCTCCCCCGTTCATGCTATGTCTCTCTCTGTCCCAAAAATAAATAAAAAACGTTGAAAAAAAAAATTAAAAAAAAAAAAAAAAAAAAAACTGAACCTCAGTGGTAGTCTAAATGAAACCTACAGGTAATGGACAATCATAAGTGTCAAGGGTCTGCTAAAACAAAGGAGGGGAGGAAGTAAGCCTTCTCATTGGTAGTATCGTCTCAAATCCCACACACCTGCAGCACAGAATATGGCCCGTGCCATGTACTCGTATCATGGCAATGACCTTGGAAACTTGGAAGTGCAGAAGCTCAGGACCCAGGCTCCACATGTGAAGGACCAAAACATGCATGGTCTTTACTTTCTGCATAATTAAACCTGATGTGAACTAGTAAATAATGGACCTTCATACTCAGTCTCTTCTTAGGAAATTTCTAAAGGAACTTCCTTTTTGTAGGGTTCTAAAAACTGTTCATTAGAATAACCATGGGGCATCTGGGTGGCTCAGTCAACCCAGCGTCCGACTTCAGCTCAGGTCATGATCTCACAGTTTGAGTTCGAGCCCCATGTCAGGCTTTGTGCTGACAGCTCAGAGCCTGCCTGGGATGCTCTCTCTCCCTCTCTCTCTCTGTCCCTGTCCCACTCCCTCTTTCTCTCTTTTTCAAAATAAATAAACTTAAAAAAAAAGAAGAATTTAACATTCCCTCTTCTAATATTTATCACTGGAGAAAAGTGCAGTCTGTTGAGTAGCAAGTTATAAACAGCTATAAATAAAATACAGATTTTTTTTCTTTTACATCTAGGATATCAGTAACTTTGCAACATATTCTTATGAAATGACTGGAATAAAACATGATAACAAGCATGAATTTAAGCTGGAAAGCCAAGTCATTAATGCCAGAGGAGTTCTTTCTTTTTTTTTTTTTTTCAGGATGTTAATAAGAATTTGAAAATTCATTATTATGTAGGTCATTCTTAAAATATACTTCAGTGGGGTTTTAAGGAACAGAATGTCTTGCCTCTGGATTCAATCTTATTAAAGGAGCATTCAACAATAACTACAACTAAATTCAATATTCGACAGTTCTCACTCAGACAAGTTCTTCATACTTCATCATTTCTTCGTTCGTCACAAGCCATTAAAATACCTTCAGCCCTTCAATAAAGCAAATCATAACACAGTCATTATATGAATCATGCTTTGATTTGAGGAAATCCAACCACTACTGATAGTTTGACAATGGAATGAATGTACTTTGAAATAAAAGAGATGGGTTTGTTTAACTTCTTTTTCTCTAATTCCAACAAGATTTTGACATGGTGATCCAGCACGACTTCACCTAAAAACCACACAGAAAAAGACCGGAAGTGAATTGTGCCTAATTTCCTCAAGCGTGTAGCACAAGCATGAGAATTCCTGGGAGTCACAGATTTGGTTACCCAACTTTTTTTTTTTTTACATTTATGAAATTAAAACTAGATTTTCTTCAAATGAATAATATCTCTTCAACGAATGTTTAGTGAACAGCACCAAGCGTAGTGTAAGGATGAATAAATAATGCAGTCCTGGAAGTAATTCTACAGAGCACATTAACTCTGAGTCAGTAATTATACACGGGAAAAAGAGAATATATACAGAGCTTAATAGTCACGTTCAGAATGTTCAGAGGACAGTTCCATTTATGGCCAGGGAAAACCCAGAAATACGTATTTTTTGATCCTTAACTTCACACCCTTTTATCACTTTGGCCTGACCCAAGCCCAGACAAATTCTGCTAATTCTGTTTTCTCCTTAAATACTGAGATGATGCTATTGGGTGGCATATGCTTGAAATCATTTTTAATATGGTAATGAGGTACTGCAGTAATCCATTGCAACTTCCTTAAACCACCAGAAGATCCAGTGCAGGCTGTGGAACAGAGCTCTCTGATGTCAAAGAACAGATGGCACTTGAGGTACGCAGGGCAGTAGTAAACTTGACTCTTATCCTGTCTGCCCAACAAACCACTTTCGTTGACTCCTCCACGCAAACACATACCAGGTCCTCAATAAAATCAGAACCAGAAACTAGAACATTATCTCCAAACTGTGTTTTCCATTTTCACCGAGCTAAGTAACCACCTTAAGGAAGATCAAGGACTAAAGACAAAAATGCAGCCCCCAGAAAAATATCTGGCACTCCAGAATTGGTAAAAAGAAGTAATTCTTCTAATACAGTCGGAGAGTTGAAGGGAGAGAGTTTCCAGACCTCTGTTCATAAAAGCAGTTGCCCTAAAGTGCCTTCATGTTTATTTCAAATCCCACTGCTGAAACCTTTAATCTGAACTTAGTATTATGGGCAGCATTCCAGACAAATGGGATTTATAAGGATGAATAAATAGGCATATGTGATTGCTGGATTGGACTGAATGAGTCAATCTTTTTGTGAGAATTGTAAGTCACCACTTAGAAACCACAGGTTCTAAAGATCCACTAATTTACACTAAAATATATTTTAGGAAACAGACTGTATTCTTCTAAAGCAATTATGTGATATTTGTTATTCCATAATTAGAGCAAATACCTTCAATTTCAAGGAAATATTTCAAGGCAAATTTAGAATCTAGTTTCACACAGAAACAAGTTTAGAAAAAATAAGAAGGCTTAAAAATGCCTATTTTCAATTTCTTTAGTTAAAATACCATTTTCCCTATGCAGGATCATGCCTAATAAATCTTCTACTTACCTATGTTCCTAGAGTAAGACGTACTTATATTTCACAATGCTGATGGTTTCCTCCATTTACAGTTAAACATTTATCAAAAATTTCTTGATTTAGTAGCAACATAAAATAAAAACATACATTTATCTTGTCCAAGATGATGAAATAATATGTGACACTGTCTTTGACTATCTAAAGAATAATGTGTTTGAGGGACCTTTAAAAGTAATGGACGTGCAAATGGTCTCTAAGGTGGCCCCATGATTTCCTGTTATGGTCTTTATGTTCTTGCGGAGCCCCCACTGCATGCACTTCCAACAAACAGAATAGAGCAAAGAAGGATGTCATTTTGTGATGACATTACATCCAATAGTAACATCTGTCTTGCTGAGACTCCTTTCCCCTTGTGGCTTTGAAAAAAACAAGTTGACAAGTCGTGAGCTGTCTACAGAGGGTCACATGCCAGAGAACCACGGGCAGCATCCAGCCAATGGGCAGCAGGTACCTGAGGTCCTCAGGTGCACAGTCTGCAAGGCACATAGTCTACGAACAACCACGTGGGCTTTATCTGATCCTTTTCTAGTAGAGTCTTAGATGAGACCCCAGCCTGGCCCACACCTTGATGTGTCCTTGCTGAGGACATTATCTAAGTCATGTCCAGACTTCTGACCCACAGATATTGTGAGATAATAAACATGCAGAGTTTTAAATCTCTAAGTTTGCGGTAACTTGTTACATGGCAATAGGTAACTAACACAAGCTATTAGTTATCTACCTTTTTTTTCTTTTTGCGAATAAAGAAAAATAAACTCAATCTGCTTTACTTTTTTTTATATGAAAATTATTGTCAAATTGGTTTCCATACAACACCCGGTGCTCATCCCAACAGGTCCCCTCCTCAATACCCATCACCTTCTTTCCCCTACCCCCTACCCTCCATCAACCCTCAGTTTGTTCTCAGTATTTAAAAGTCTCTTATGGTTTGCCTCCTTCCCTCTCTCTAACTCTTTTTTTCCCCCTTCCCCTCCCCCCTGGTCTTCTGTTGAGTTTCTCAGGATCCACATAAGAGTGAAAACATATGGTATCTGTCTTTCTCTGCCTAACTTACTTCAGTTAGCATAACACTCTCCACTTCCATCCACGTTGCTACAAATGGCCAGATTTCCTTCTTTCTCACTGCCAAGTAGTATTCCATTGTGTATATAAACCACAATTTCTTTATCCATTTGTCAGCTGATGGACATTTAGGCTCTTTCCATAAATTGGCTATTGTTGAAAGTGCTGCTATAAACATTGGGGTACAAGTGCCCCTATGCATCAGCAATCCTGTATCCCTTGGTAAATTCCCAGAACATCTAGACAGAGAAAAAATAAAGTAATAAAGGCCCTGAATGATATATTGGATCAGATGGACTTGACAGATATATTTAGAACTCTGCATCCCAAAGCGACAAAATATACTTTCTTCTCGAGTGCACATGGAACATTCTCCAAGATTGTTCACATACTGGGTCACAAAACAGCCCTTCATGAGTATAAAAGAATTGAGATCATACCATGCACACTTCCAGATCACAATGCTATGAAACTTGAAATCAACCACAGGAAAAAGTCTGGAAAACCTCCAAAAGCATGGAGTTTAAAGAACATCCTACTAAAGAATGAGTGGGTCAATCAGGCAATTAGAGAAGAAATTTTAATATATACAGAAACAAATGAAAATGAAAATACAACAGTCTAAATAAACACTTTGGGATGCAGCAAAGGCAGTCCTGAGAGGAAAATACATTGCAATCCAGGCCTATCTCAAGAAATAAGAAAAATCCCAAATACAAAATCTAACAGCACACCTAAAGGAACTAGAAACAGAACAGCAAAGACACCACAAAGCCAGCAGAAGAAGAGAAATAATAAAGATCAGAGCAGAAATAAACAATATAGAATCTAAAAAAACAGTAGAGCAGATCAATGAAATGAAGAGTTGTTTTTTTGAAAAAATAAACAAAATTGATAAACCTCTAGCAAGGTTTCTCAAAAAGAAAAGGGAGAGGGCCCAAATATATAAAATCATGAATGAAAATGGAATTCTTACAACCAATCCCTCAGAAATACAAGCAATTATCAGGGAACACTATGAAAAATGATATGCCAACAAACTGGACAACCTGGAAGAAATGGACAAATTCCTAAGCACCCACACACTTCCAAAACTCAAATGGGAAGAAATAGAAAATTTGAACAGACCCATAACCAGTGAATAAATTGAATCAGTTATCAAAAATTTTCCAACAAATAAAAGTCCAGGACCAGATGGCTTCCCAGGGGAATTCTACCAGACATTTAAAGCAGAGATAATACCTATCCCTCTCAGGCTGTTCCAAAAAATAGAAAGGGAAGGAAATCTGCTTTACTTCTATCTACACTTTAAAAAGAAATCTAACCCAGGGGCACCTGGGTGGTTCAGACCTCGGCACAGGTCATGATCTCACAGTTCATGAGCTCGAGCCCCGCGTCGGGCTCTGTGCTGACAGCTCAGAGCCTGGAAGCTGCTTCAGATTCTGTGTATCCCTCTCCCTCTGCCCTTCCCCCACTCATGCTCTGTCTCTTGCGCTCTCTCTCTCAAAAATAAATAAACGTTAAATTTTTTTTAAAAAAGAAATCTAATACATTATCTCATTTTTTGGAATAACCCATGAAAACTGGAAACTACTCTTGAATAAAAAGTCTAGTAAGTCATTCAGGAAACTAGTTGGTGCTTTTGTGACAATGGTTCACCTCTTCATATTCTACCTAATGGTTGGATGATGTCACTTGCTACTGATTATACCAGACCCAGTTTTCTTTTCTGATTCCTATGAATATTAGCCTTCAATGTTTCCCAAAATATTTCAGGTAAATTGAACGTACAAATGCTGTTTAAAATATTCCAAAGTTATGGCTCAAGTGCAGGAGCAAAGAGACTGTAATAGTGTAACAGGTACATGAAAATGCAACTACTTTCTCCTAAAGAATAGTAGAAACTCAGTTGTTGTTGTTGTTTTTAATGTTTATTTATATTTGAGAGAGAGAGAGAGAGAGCATGAGTGGGAGAGAGACAGAGAGAGATAGAGACAGAATCTGAAGCTGGCTCAGGCTGTAAGGTGTCAGCACAGAGCCTGATGTGGGGCTCAAACTCATCAACTATAAGATCATGACCTCGGCTGAAATTGGATGCTTAGCCAACTGAGACACCGAGGTGCCCTGAAACTTGGTTGTTAACAGAATCTCATGAAATCACCCACTTGTTATAAATGACAATAAATGATTTAATTTCAAGAAGATGCATTCATTATGGTTTCTTAATTTTAAAATATTAAAACACGAGGATTGCAACAGAATATTCCAAATAAGGCAGCCTTTAAAATTGCCTGTTTCAAAAACTGAACACCTACATTAATTTCCACTTTATTTGCCACATTATGGATACACAGTGGAACACTAGTAAAACCCAGTGATAGAAGTAAGAAACTGGTCTAGCTGGACGTCCCAGAGGATCTTGCTATATCTCTCCATGGCACTGTTCCTATGTGAAGCCTCAAACGGTATCTTTTTGGTTATATTGTACACAACCCGCTCATGGGCATCGTTCCCTATCATACATCTCCTAATTCCTCAGATGATGAATTGGGCACAAGAGTCAATGTATGAATATCTGCTGCTAAATTAATTAAATGAACTGGCAGGGAAAAATGTCACAGTAAGAGCTTCAAGAAACTACTCAGCAGCATTACCAACCAGAGAGGAAAAGAATTCAATAAAAATGTACATGAGGCCATATAGGTGGTTTGGGGTTTCTTTCTTCAATTTTCACTGGTTTTACTCAGTGGAACCTCTCACACAATGAAGGATCATTCAACAACTACTGAACACCGCTTAGTTTATTGCTAACAAACCACTGAAAATGTAGTTTAAAACAACCACTGTATTATGGTCTAAGATTCTATGGATTCGAAAAGTTAAACTACATCAAAAGGGTAGGGTAACTTTTTTTTCCTCTAAAGAATCTGGTGCTTCGAGAAGATTTGAAGGGCTCAGGGTGACTTAAAGGGCTTGCATTGACTCATTTGGAGGCTTTACCCATGTGCCTGGACCTGGTCTAGGACAAGTCAAAATCTGGGTTCAACTGAGACTAAGAAAGCTTACCCTGGCCTCTCTATGTGCCCTGGGCATCCTTACAGTAGGGTGGTCTTGGGTTATGTGAACGTCTTCAATGCCAGCTCACACTTTCAAGAACACGTGTCTCAGCAGACAGGGTTCAAAATGCATGGCCATTTATCAGCTACCACGAAAGTCACAGAACATCACATATGCCCCAGTCTTTTGTACAAAACAGTCACACACATGCCTGGACCCAAAGAGTGGGCATGCACAAACCCTTAGATGGAGGGGTACTGAAGAATCTACAGCTGTTTCGTAACCATCACAACCTCCTTCTTCTTCTTTTCTCTCTTCTTTACAAGTGATTAGACAAAAAAAAAAAAAAAAAGAATAAGACATAACTCCTAGCTTTAGGAGCACTCTCAAAATCTAATGGGAGAAACAAATGGGCGAGTATATACGTACAGAATTCATTTTCTAGATTTATCATGTAAACCATCCACATGTTGCTGGAAACTGTCCTCAAGCAACAAGTGATATCTGCTTTTCTTCCTTTTCAATAATCTGTAATATCTGAAAATCAGGACTGCTTCTGTACCATAGCAGTGTGACAGAAAACAAGCAGAAAACCATTGTTAGAATAAACCTTAGTTACTGGTCTTCTGCCCTAGGCCTTTGCTTCCTCATCTACAAAATGAAAATAATTATCAGACCTACCTCAAAGAATTAAATAAATTGGTCTGGCACCAACCCCAGGTGCATAATAATTGTCAATTATTATGATCTTAACAAAGAATAGAACTGCCCTCCAGCTTTGGGCATAACTCTGCTGCCTATCCATGAAATAAATTAAAATTAAAAAGCAACAGTTAGTTAAATAATTTATACTTACAAAGTAAGTATTTATATCAATTGCTTTATATCAATTATTTGCCCTTTACTTGGGTTACTGATTGATGTCAAACTTTCTTCAAATCAGATGACAAAGCAGTTACAGTACTGATTTGTGTTTGTTTCTATGTGAGTAATAGATTGCCACCGAAAGCCCACGAATGGCCACTAGGGGTTCAACTTCTTCCATGTTTTATTTCTAACACTCGAGCTCATTTCATAATGTGAAATAATCAGGGCAATGTTTGGAAAGTGCTATTTTAAAACATCTGCCTACGAGTAATTTGAATTTCGGGAACTATATGAACTGTCTGGGTGATTTCTCAGGTAATATAATAATTTTGCCGCTCTGAACATCCTGGTTAGGTATCTGAATAGGATCTCGCAAAAAAGAAAAACAACATCTATAGCTTTTATTTTCTGGTTGGATTAATGAAAAAGTTTCTATTAGGCTGTTAAACAGTCTCTCTTGCTTTTTTCTATGAAGTGGAATATTTTCTCTTTCAATCTCTTCCTGATTTGGGTGCACAGTATGATCAAGATACAGTGTCTTTCCAGTTCCTTAAAATTCATAAACTAATCAGCAGCACCAAACAGTGACATACTTTTCTGAAGTCTCCTAAATTTGGGAAACAACACTGGATTTAAAAATTGCTTCTCTGGAAAGGTTCAGAGATGAATAGTTATTTCTCTCTTTAAGTGGCCAGATTAAGGAAACACGCATCCCTAGTGCAAGCTATGGAGTAATTACACTGCTGTTTATGATTTTTCAAACCCATAATTACCCATAAAGAAGCATGTACAAATAAAATACTCTGTTTATAGTTCCCGTATAAAAAGCTCTGTTGTTCAGTAACAAAGATATCAAACACCATATTTTATAAAATTGGTATTTTGTAATTATCTGACTTATATCCTGCTGTATTTCAAGAAAAAAACCATGACATTTTCATAAGGCGGCTGTAGCATGGTCCTAATGTCAAGGCTCTGGGTAAAATCTAATTTCCACTTACAGGTTGAAAATGGGACCATATGAAAAAGAAAACTTGTTACCAAGATTGTTTTTCTCAGTAACACATTATGAGCACTGCAGCTTCTGGATTAAGATATTTACATGCCTTTAATCTTGTTCTTAATTATGTGCATCTCGAAAAAGAAAAGCCAGTATTCTCCTGGGTGTTCTCTCACATTCCCTCCTTTCCTTATTTTAATACTCATCCTGTTTATATAGAAATTTACTTTTTTTGCATGTCCATTTATGAGTCACACAGGATGACATTTCTGATTATTTATTCTTTTTTTAACTAGGTGCACTGTGGGATATCTTTTATCTCAGTGTCTAAATTGCTGCTGCCATATAATAATAGTGCTCAGACCATCCAACAACAGTTTGCGCTAAAGATCCCTTTTTAGAAAGTAATATTCATTTGTCCCTACACAAATTTTTCCTATTTAGCACACAAAGATTTCATGACAAAATGCATTCCCAGAGGCAATGATTACAAATTAAATTATTAAAATGTTCCTTATGCAGCATCCTTTAACGCATCTGGTGACAATTACCATATCCTCTGCAAATAATCTCTGTGATCATTCTGAGAAAATGCTGTGCAGACCTTTATTTGGCCCCTCTGATGTACCTACTCATTCCGCAACAAGAACGGGCACTTCTAGAGCCCGAGCCATTAATCGGAGAAGTCACAGGAACTTGGTTAGACTACCCCTTGAGAGACTCTCCTTAACAAGTGACATGAAATGCATCAGATATTATCATGGTGTTTTTAAAAATTTAGGCTAAGAATAAGTTCAAAATTGCCCAGAATGGACACGGCACTACACAGGCAAACGTATACTGTGGTAATTGGTCAGGGGGTAGAAAATGGGAACTCTCAGATACCATGACATGTTTTCCTTGATCTAGTGGCACCATGAACTCAGCTACTTCATCTGGTCCTGTGTATTTCAAATGTTGGGCCATTAAGATAAATTAGTATAGCATCCAACTCTTGATCTAGGCTCAGGTCACGATCTCACAGTTCACAAGATCGAGCCCCAAGTCGGGCTCTGCACTGTCAGCGCTGAGCCTGTTTGGGATCCTCTTCTCTTCTCTTCTCTTCTCTTCTCTTCTCTTCTCTTCTCTTCT
>NW_026057576.1:75190851-75192760 GCF_023721935.1 Panthera uncia
TCTTCTCTTCTCTTCTCTTCTCTTCTCTTCTCTTCTCTTCTCTTCTCCTCTCTCTCTTTTTTAAACTATTGAAAGCTTGCCTGGATGAGAAATGCGTGTCAACTATAACTCACTTACTTATGAGGCTCTTACCTAATTAGTCTAGAGTATGGGAATGGGTGTTTTAGGTTAGATCAGGAATGAAGAATTAAATCAGAGCCAGAAATGTAGTTTCTAACTTCTCTACTGGAAACTATAAAATCTGCACAAGTGTTTGAATTGGAAGTGACAGGAACCTGTAGGCCAGGCTGTGAACTTCTGGAGCCAGAGAGTCAACTCAAGTACTCCTCCCTGGTATTTCCATCAGGGGCACAGCTGCCCGACTGTCACCTTGAATGCACCTGGGCAAATTCAGAGCCTGACATTGGGCTCTGCCCTCACGACCTCTGCCAACTAATCAGTCAAAATGTTTCCAGATCTGGAGAGCCTACTCCACATGTTGGGTAGATGCCCAGAACTGCAAAGTGCACTCCAATCAGGTGGGAGAGCCTATCCAGGTGCCAGGGCAAGAATTAACATCTGACTGACATATGGGCCGTGAATTTTCTCTTCTCACAGCTTGGGGTCATGCAGAGGCAGTGTGTGGGGGTGGAATATTTGATCTGTGCATGCACAGCCTAGGGGATTTGGTTTAAATCAAATCATAATTAAAACACCAGTCGGGAAAACAAGGCATAATTATTTTTTTCCTGCGTATTTTTCCTACCTTGGATAGAGCCTTAAATACACGCTGGCTACAATAAAAGCCAGGTATCAGTTTCATTTTGGGAAGGTGTAAATTTTCCACTTAAAACAATCCACTTATTATGTTGTGGGATTAAGTCTGCAACTACATCGGTAAATTAAATGACAGTTCAATGATTATATTTGCGAGACTAAAGTATGTAACACTATTTAAGAAATCATCAAAAAGTAAATCACCTCCAGTTCAACAGGCTCTCATCATGGCTGTTGGAGGGGGTTTCTGTCACAGTACCAATAAAACAGTACACAAATGTTTCACTTGAACAAAACTCCCTTATGAATGTTCGATGTTTCTGGGATGGTAAACAAACAATGTGTTTTAATAAAACCAGTGTGCTCTTTTCTAATATTCACCTACTTAGATAGAAAATATGAATTGAAAATTCAAATAGGATTTTTCTTAGGTGAACCTGAACAATTTAATATTATTATTATTATTAATTAATATACTGACATTGTAGATGTAAATATATATCATCTTCTTGTTCATTCACAGACTTAAAGGAGGATTCTTGCCATTTTTAGAGCACAGTTTTTAAGTTTAGAAAGATCTCAGCTGAGGTTAGTTCCTCCCAACGAATCCTTTTGCTGCTTTCATGAATTTATGAGTTAAAAGAATCCTGTGATTTTTTTTTAAAGAAAAAATAATTTCCTTTTGGGAGTCACTCTAAATATTTTCCCACTCTCTGGCCATTCCCTCAGAAGACTGCAAAAACCTAGAAACTGCAATAACACGTTCAAATCTCAAGATCTTGTCCTTTTCGGATATTCTGCTCAAAAAGTTTCTCTTCGTTGTCAAACGTTCCTCTTTCCTTGTTCGAATTCCTCCTCTACTCTCCAAGATACAGCCTGCCTTTTGCAATAAATAGAGATTCATTAACTTCTTGAACTACTTCAAATTTTAAAAGACTTTGAAGGATACACACTTGGAGAAATTACACAGAGCTGATTAGGGCTCTCAACTTTGAGATCTACTTTAAACGTGTCCCCCCCATTACAGAAGACTGGTTTTCTCCTTTTCAAACTATGTTCCTGAAAACTCTAGGATTCTTTGAAGATTTTCTAGGGGCCTCATAATTTTTTTTAAATGTTTATTTAGTTTTGAGAGAGAGAGAGAGAGAGTGTG
>NW_026057576.1:75493160-75661942 GCF_023721935.1 Panthera uncia
TTTCCTTGTTATCCTCGGTTAATTATTAGTACTGCTGGTTGATAAGTGATAAGGAAAATTTCACAGGACTTTTGCACTGCCTCACAACTGTTTCTCCTGAGTGTGAAAACACCAACTTGGGTCTGGATTGTGTTTAATTTTTGAAAGTATTAGAAGCTCGTTATTCAGTTTAAAATATGTAAACAGCTAAAGCTGTGGGATAACAGATTATGCTTTTGGTTAAAATTCTGGAAATCACCCTCTTTTTTAAACTAGGATAAAGAGACTTATTTTTAAGACGAATAGACAAAAAAAAAATCAGTTCATTTTAAATGCAGGAAATTCAAAAGTAATTGACAATAAGACTTATGAATTCTTACTAACATATTAGATGAGTCTTAGGAGTCTCCGCAATTATCTAATACGGCTTTTACAAATTTTCTTATAAATTTGTTGGACAATCAGACGTGGTAATAAAACAGTTTGAGTACAATAGACTCTGTAGCTTTATATTTTGAGTAGCCTGAAAACACACCAGAAGAAGTTGACTATTCCCAACAGAGGACTAAATGGAATTTGATTTTACTTGAGACAGTATATATGTAAGTCCTTTGCTACCGTTTCCTTCCCCACCCCTGCCCCCCACCCCCATGGATAAATTCTCAGCAGCAGGACTGTTGAGTTGAAGTGCTTTTGTGTTTTCAGTGTTACTAGGTATTGCTAGATTGGTTTCCAAAACAACTTTTTTTTTTTAATTTTGCATTTTTGAAGGAGTTCTCTTTTCTCCCATTCGAACTAGCAGTACATAATTAACAACTAACCATCAATGTGTGTTACTTAATTTTCATTTCCTGAATTATTTTGGCTTATTTTGTTCCCTTTCTGATTTCATCAGAATAGGATTGTGTTTTGATGATAGCTTTGTTTTCAGTGGTCGGGTTTCATTAGTGACTGTAGCCTGGCTGTTTTAATGTAAATTGTTTCTCTTCTCATTGTTTCCCAAGGTAGTTTCTTAACTTCAGTTTTGTATACCTCTTTGTTTCAGATTTTATCTGTGAACATAGTTTTACATTTTCAAGTAAACAACTCTTTGACCAGCTTTTTAAATGATTTCTATTTTTTATTAAACTGTAATCAGTGTGATATTTTCGTTCTTTATTGCTAAGCCACTCTAATTTAGTGGCTTATTACAGTGATGATTTATTTTTTGCGATTCTGTGGCTTTGTGGCCAATGCATCTGCTGGTCCCACTGTGGGTCACTACTGTGGCCATGTGCCTTTGGCAGCTCCGCGGGCCGCGAGGCTCCAGATGGCCTCCCTCACATGTTTGACACCAGATGCTGGCCCTGGGCTGGGACTTTGGGCTGCTTCTCCATTTATCTTCTCATCCCCCAGTGGGATAGACTGACTTTCTTACATGGTGGTCTCAGGGAAGCAGTCCAAGAGAGTGTAAACTGGAAATGGAGCGCATCTGCAATATTCTGTTGGTCCGAGCAACTCACAAGGTCAGCTCAGATTCAGGAAGCAAGGAAATAGAGAAACTCTGTGATAGGAAGAGCTACGGAATCACATGGCAAACGGACCTCCACCGGAGGGTTTATTCTCACCGTGTTCCAAAACTACTCCTCACAGCAGCTTGTACAAAAACTCTGCCATTGTGGGGCGCCTGGGTGGCGCAGTTGATTGGGCGTCTGACTCTTGATTTTGGCTGAGGTCATGATCTCAGCGTCCTGAGATTGAGCCCCGCCTCGGGCTTCACGCTGAGTGTGGAGCCTGCTTGAGATTCTCTCTCTCTGCCTCTGCCCCTTCCCTCTTCTCACATACATGCTGTCTCTCTCTCTGTCTCTCTCTCAAAAACAACAACAACCCAACAGCAACAAAGCCAAAAAAATTCTCCCTTTTGAGGGTGGTTAATGTTGACTAAATTTTGTGTTTCTTGAACGTTTGGGGAAAAAAAATCTCTTTGTCATAGATAGGAGTCATTATCCTCCTTTTTAAGAAATATCTTTATGCTAATAATATACATAATGGTAAATAATGTAACTTTGAGTATTAGAGCATCAGTACCCATAACTCTAATCCACAAGATGAATAACTGGAAATGCACAGGTAAAACACTAGTTGTAGGAGACTTTCCTCCATCTCATCAGTTGGTAACATTATAAACAAGCAAATCAAAGGATATTGCAGATGTAAAAAATAAAAGGATCTGTGTTATAGTCACACAAATGAAAATATTATGAATCTACAAAGAAACATTAGTTAAACTGTATAAATAGAAATAGGAAGAGGAGAAGATCAGAACGCAATGGAATAAACTAGAAATGGGTAAGAAAAATGAAAAAATATGCCTGGAAATTAAAACAAATTAGCAAATATCTCCTAAATGGCTTTTGAGTCACAGCTGAAAAACAAACCAAATTGTGAGATTTTTCTTGAAAATATGAATAATAAAAACATTGCCTGTCAAATCGGATTGAATCTTGCTAAGCAGTGCTCTTAGGACATATACTAGCCTATTTTTCGGTATCAAATAAGAAAGGAAATGAGTGATTTAGGCATTCAGCAGAAGTTAGAGCAACAAAACAAGAAAAGCAGAATGAAGCAAATCCTAAAGATAACAAATAAAACCCTCTGCTGATTTCTTAGCCAACAGTACATAAACAAATTAGTTTTAGCTATCCCTTCATGAAATAAAGGGAGAAATCTCAAGTACACAATTTAAAACACAGTAAAAGACAACCACAGATACAAAATAAATTGAAAACCAGATAAGAAACCATTTTGCATCTCTATTATAATGCGAAATTGTTTGAAATGAATGATCTCACACACAACAGAATTTAACCTCCACGGAGCGGGAAGGTTCAACTTCTCTTTCTTAAAATTTTTTTTAATGTTTATTTATTTTTGAGAGAGAGAGAGAGAGAGACAGAGTGCAAGAAGGGAAGGGGCAGAGAGAGAGGGAGACACAGAATCAGAAGCAGGCTCCAGGCTCTGAGCTGTCAGCACAGAGCCTGATGCGGGGCTCGAACTCATGAACCGCGAGATCTTGACCTGAGCCGAAGTCGGACTCTCAACCGACTGAGCCACCCAGGCGCCCCTAACTTC
The DNA here is from genome assembly GCF_023721935.1 of Panthera uncia. Taxonomy (NCBI): domain Eukaryota; kingdom Metazoa; phylum Chordata; class Mammalia; order Carnivora; family Felidae; genus Panthera; species Panthera uncia. The sequence continues at coordinate 75,496,251 of NW_026057576.1, forward strand.
TCTTTCTTAATTCCTTTTTCTTTTTTCTTTCTCTGTCTGTCTTTCTTTCTCATCCCTAGCACCTAGAGCATTAATGACGGGTGAATGGTAATTCATCTGGCCTTTGCTTTCCCTGATTTATTATTTCATTTTTCTTGTACAGAAAATAGAAATAATATAAACTCCTGTTTCCCCTTATCATGATTGCAAAAATTTGTTCATCACCACCTCTTAGTACCTTTTTGGCATCTGTAATAGCTCTAGAAATGCCCCAGGTTTCATTTCTGTTAACGCAAGCTTGTACTTTCTTTTTTTCTTTGTTCTTCCTAAAAGTTACTCGTTTTATTTTTTGTTTCAAATAACCAAATTCCTTTATCCCCTCCATTGTATGGTTGCTTGCCATTTATTTTATTAATTTCTTATGTTCTTTTTGTCTTTCTTCTATCTTTAAGCTTCATTTGCCCTTATTTCTTCAATTTCTCAGGAGTCTGGCCTGTATGCTTAGCACACTGTTGGCCACTCTTTTCTAAAGTATACAATTGGAATATGTTTCTCTGCAGATCACATAAATCCTTCACCTTTCCCCAAAATACACAATCGAAGCTATCACTTTTTTCATAAAAGTAGCTTTAAATGCATCTCACAAAGTTTGACACGCTTTATTTTCTACATATCCCACGGATTTTGCTGTGTTCAGGAATTTCATCAGGCTTTCCTGGGTCTGTTTTTCTTGGAGTTACCACTTGGTGAGCATTTTCAAACTGGTTTTAGGTCTTTATGGGATTAGGAAAAAGAACTTTTCCCCTTCATGTTTTTGAATCACTGTGTCTTTAATCTACCCTCTTACATCTGCTAGCTTTTGTGTGCTGTGTTCTGACATTTTGCTCCCACTGGAGCCCGCAGGCCAGTGTTTCAGAGCTCCAAAGTGACTGTCCTTTCCTCCTATTAAACTGTTTACTAGGAAAATTATGGGAAGCTTTCTCAGTTCCTGAAAAAAAATTACCTGCAATTGAATCTTCTGTCAACTTTAAAATTCACGTTGTCTGTCTCCTCTCTTTTGGGTCTGTGCAGGGGCATTTCTGTGTTCGGTTTCTTTGTGGGACTGCTTACCTTTCCTAAACACCTCACTGGCTCCCTTTAAGGGCAAGGTGGGCAGTCTGGGCCCAGCTGGTGGGAGATCATGTGTCTCTAACCCCGTGAGCCACCACTGAACCCCAGGGAAACCACAGTCTGCTGATGGGCACTGGGGCTCTCCTTATATTCTCCCAGCCTTGGGACACGAGGACTGACTCTACCCATGCTTGGGGCTCCAGGAGATGTGGCTTATCCCCATGGGGCTGATGGTAACCATTGTCGGCTCACCCTTTCCTTCACAGACACATGGAGCCCCCTACCCTCTGGTCTCACATAAATATGTAAACTCTCACTTGCAGGGGCGGAGGGGGGAGGAAAGCCTTGCCCCATCCATCTGTCTCAGACTAGTTAGAGCTCAAGGCATCACTACTGTCTACCTGTCTCTGGGCTGTCGTGCAGTTTGGCTAGGGAAAGACAGATAATCGGGAGCTGGTAAGAAGGACAGAGAGATGGTTCACACTGCCCCCAAACACCCTGGGCTCCCCTTTGCTTGTGTGTGTGTGTGTGTCTGTGTGTGTGTGTGTGTGTGTGTGTGTGTGTGTGTGTGTGTGTTTGAGGGGGCTCCCTCCCCATACAGAGACTCACAATTCTGATTTCATGGTTTCCTTTCAGAAAGAGGTGACTGGGTTTCTTCTAGTTCCACACAGAAAAGACAGATCCATTACACATAGTAGCATTTCCAAAGGTGTCTGTTTCTTAAGTTTCCCAACACGGTGAAATAACTGAAATTGTCAAAAAATAAGTGAAATCAGAAAGAAGACTCTTAGTGAATGAGTCTGTTTTTCCCAGCTGCGGGTGCTGACCTTTTCTGTCTTTACATTATAGTTCTAAAAATGTGGACACGTGGAAAAATTCTGAAAGCATGTTCAAAACTGTTCTGTACAGAAAGCCTAATTGCAGGACTATAAACATCCTCTAGCTAGCAGAGCTAGTTGGGATGTCTCTGGGTGCATCAATGTCTAATCATGTAGCAAATTGGCTTAAAGAATCAGGAAAATGTAGTACTTAATATGCGAAATCCCCTAACAGGGAGCATGAAGAGTTGATTAATTCAGCAGCAGGTAGTGCCATTAGAGACCCAGGTCTCTTCCTGGACCCTGTGCCCTCAGCCTGGAAGCCTGGCACACTGCTGGCTGGGTTCTAGATTGTCATATACAGCCATGTGATGGAGTAAGTGTTTCCTTTGTTTCTCTTTACGCATGATGAACTCCTTCTCATGAGCCCCTCACACACGGTTGTTAGAAACCTCGCTAGTCTGTCCACACTTAGCAAACAGGGACGATGTGCATGGAGTCACCAGGGCTGCGTTTTCAATGATTAGGATTTAAGCGTCTGACTGGGCAGCATCCCACCAAGACAGACATCTAAACAAAATCACTTTGTAGATTCAGGGCAGGGAAGTGTCTGTCCAGATGGTAAAGCAGCCCGGGGCGCGCAGATATGTCTGACTCAGCCTGTGCCCTTGGCCCCTATCATTTTTCTTCCAACATTGACGGAGCAAAATAACAAAGAACTTATCTTAAATGCTTTCAAGCTCTGCCTCAATTTTTAGAGGCAGAGAGTTCTAGTTCTTGCCTGGGTAGAATTGCTCTATCATTTCGCCCAATGTCTTTGAGGTGGTTCAATTGGACCAGGTTTTATTCAGGTGTCCCGATGTGTCAGTGTGCATTCTGTGTCTGTATATGTGAAATAGAAAAATTCATCTACCTATGAAGGAGGCAGATGATGGCCTCGATTGATACATATCCATTTTAATACTAAGTAAAATTTTATTTGTGTGGGTATTATAAACGTAAAGACTGCAAACTAAACCTCTGTAATTGAAAGTAGCATTGAGGTAAACAGAAATTTTCTAAGAGCTCACACTTAACCACCGTTACTCAAGAGCATTACATCTGAACGCAGTCCCACAACGAATTAAGGACATTGACAAATGAAACTGAATTCTTACAAAAGTGGATGTTTTTCCCACCAGTTATACAAACTAAACTCCAGTAAATGCACATTCCTCTTTTTAGTAAAACTGTTGAGAAATAGAAATCATCATTGCCAACATCGTTTTTCATATGTGAAATGACTAGAGGTGTGTATTTTCGGTAACATCTCATCAGTTCGTGGTTAAGTTACCGAGTGATTAGCACTTAGCCTTCCAAATCAAGTTTCACTGACTGCGTATATATTTCCAACAGAAAACAATGTGATTGTTTCTCAAATGTAATAATTATTTGTATCCTACTATTTACCGTATTTTGAGCACTTTCGGAAGCCAGTTTTACTGAGATCTATTGTTAGGTCTATCCACATGTCTAGAAGAGTTGTTGTCTACATGCTAGAATGGTCCAGTTCTTCAGGAAGGACACTTTTTTGTCCTCATAGAAGGTGTATAAGAGAAGCTAATTCGTCATAATACTATCAAGTTAGAAGGTTCTAATTAAACTCTGTGGATATTTTGAGGTTGTCAGTATAAGAAGCAAGCAGCCAGAGTTCCTGTTTGCTTTATTCTCTGAGTCATACGCCTGGATAAACTCAAAAATTAAATTCTTTTCAAATATACTGTCCCATATTCCCATGTAGGCAATTCTGAGCGGACGGGACGAGGAACATGTATTTGCTTATTACATTTGGTATAGCTGTTCCAGGGGAATGTTTTACATTTCAGGTGAGAAAAAGAAGTGGGTAAAAAGTGGCTAAGTCTGGACAGAGAACATTCTAGTGTTCCTTGGCTCAGGTATGCCAGCTTCCTTCACTGAATATCCTTGTGGTGGGGCCTGTTGTTCAATGAATGGCATGCAAGTTGCGTAACAGAATTTCAGTTAAATTATTGTCAAGCCATTTCCTTGACAGGAAACAGATCTTTGATTTATGGAGTGATAACTTCCTTTTGTTCCTCTAATAAGAAATCCAGGAGCACACGAACGCCACGTAGTTTCTACCTGCCTTCAGAGAAATTCGATTGTGTGATCGCTGTGGAGGACTGCACATGGCAGTGACCGCTAGCCTCATATCTGGGTGGAGGGAAGCTGCTGCCCTCTGCCTTCCAGGGAAGAAGCCCCAGCCCTCCCTCTCTGTGCTTAGGGTGCCCACTGCTTGATCCAAGAGGAGACACTACCTGCCCCTGAGCTGGTCGGTGGCGCTCTCTCCAGTCAGTTGGGCATGAAGGCCTCTGCCCACAAAAGCAACAAAAACAGAGTTAATTCTCTAACACAATCAAATTATTCCCTTTCTTTGGAATTTTTACAGCAGCATCTGGAGAGCAGAATCTCCCATGAGAAGTGGAAGAAATTTGATTTACAGAAAGAAGCCGCGGCGGCCAAGCATCCTGAGTAAAAGAAGAGAGTCATCAGTTTCAGGCACTGCCTTGAATTCTTGTAGTTCTGTATGAATTTAGGTAATATTAACACGCACACATATAACCTGAGTGGGTTGCACTTACTGTTAGTCAGAAGGGTTTCATATAATCCCCAAACTAATTCTTTTTTCTTTTTTTTCTGTTCTTTTTTCTTCTCTTTTCTTTCTCTTTCTCTTTCTTTCCTTCCTTTTCTTTTTCTTTCTTTTCTTTCTTTCTTTCTTTCTTTCTTTCTTTCTTTCTTTTTCTTTCTTTCTTTCTTTCTTTCTTTCTTTTTCTTTCTTTCTTTCTTTCTTTCTTTCTTTCTTTCTTTCTCTTTCTCTCTTTCTTTCTTTCTTCCCTCCCTTCTTTCCTTTTCTTTTCTTTCTTTCTTTCTTTCTTTCTTTCTTTCTTTCTTTCTTTCAACTTTATGTAGTGTGTGTCAGCCTGATTGGCCTGAAAACAAGGGCTGTGACAGAAGACTTGAATTACACGATGTCTGACATGAAGGACTGTGCACACACACTCACAAATGATGTCCTTCCAGGCCAGAGATTAGACAACAGCTGACTTGGGGGACCAAGGTAATCATTAAAAGATCATCTTAGAGTTTTTTTTAATGTTCTTTACAAGTCATTTTAATTTTTTTAAATGTTTATTTTTGAGAGAGAGAGACAGACAAGTCATTTTAAAAAGGTCTCAGAACTTGCAGACGCAAAGGGAAAAGATAACATAGTCCTAACAGGTAAAAACGAATGTCTCATGACATGATGCCTAGTGACACAGTGAGGAAGTGGGAACTCATCCACGGGCAGCTCCGTGACTCCCGATGAAGGTGAAGATGTGCCCGTTCTCCAGCAGTTGTTTGGGAAACCCCGGCAGGTGTTACAAGGAGACACGTACAAAGGTGTGTGTGCTAGCGCTGTGTGTAGTAAAGAAAAGTATTTCATGTAATGAAGGAAAACGGATGAAAAGTGGGAGCATCGCGAATATAGTTTGTTCCATATTCGTATACGCCTGGTTAGAATTCCCGGGGGCAGTCACCATCCCATTTCACCCATGAGGGAACTGAATCCCAGAGGCCCCAGGAGAGTGAAGGGTGGAGCCAGGACTCACACCCTGGCTGGGAGCCCTTGTCCTCACACTATCTCAGTCACTTTCTTTCTGAAGCTGGCATGGGACAGTGAGGTGGGATGAGGCTACCGCTCAGTAGCCCTAGCACACGGGGGAGTCATGTAGCCAGAATTTGGCAAGTGGTCGGTAACATTTGTCCAAGTGTGAGCTCCTTACACAACCTGCCGGTGCCGGAGGCAAAGAGCCAGAAACCGGGAAATGTCCAGGAGCTGGCCATGGAGACCAGGCAGGACCAGTGTCTCTGCAGTGACTCTGGGTCCACCAATAGAGATTTGAAAGTGAAATGAGCCGAGCCGGGCTGTTCACATAGCCATTCAATTCTGGCAGTCAACCTAATAGGGCCCAGTAGAGAAGCTGCTTTAGGGAAAGGGCAATTCATGGTGGGTCTGAACCAAAGCGTTGGAGCTGGAGTCGAAGCCACTTCTTCCGGCCAACGTGGGGCTGAGCCGGCCGGGACCTGGGGGGAGCGCTCCTGGGGTTGGTTGCAGCATCCCCTGCATGGAAAGACCCCCTCGCATCCAATGTAAAGACATCTCCAATGTGTAGCCCCATTCTTCTTACGGCAATGCTCCAACGATAATAAAGAGAATATTCCCCAGTGGACGTCCCTGCGGCCTCTGAGGACATCTGGTTTTCTTTCCCACTTAGAGACCGTTCATGAATCACTCTGCAGCAGAGTGCACTTCAGTACTAAGCACTTGGCTTATCTGACCTGCTCATTAATTCTTTCTATTACACCAGCAGGAACCTCGTTCTTTCTCCCCTGCCCTCGCAGAGTGGCCCCCAGTGGCCCAGCTCGGGCCACACCGCAGGGAGCTCCTGTAGTACCTCAGGGCTCCACAGGTCCCGGGTGGGCCGGTCCAAACCCTGAGTCCCGCCTGGCGGGGAGATGCCAAGGGCCCGTGTGTGTGTGTGTGTGTGTGTGTGTGTGTGTGTGTGTGTAGATGCCATTAGAATTCTTACAGATACTGAAAGTGAAATGAGGAAATGATTGGGCAATCGGATGGAAGGGCCGGTGCCAGGAAGCCCTATCACCCACTGGGGGCCGGGATGCAGCCGGGCAGACGCGGGGAGACCCGGGGGAGTTCCCCCGGGGGCCACGGCAGAGCCAGGCCATGTAGTCGGTGTGGGACCTCAGCAAGCACCGCTCACAGGAAATGATCCCTTCCCTGCGGCCACTTTCTCGAAAGGCCCGGACCTTCCAAGTCCCCCGAGTGCCATGGAGGGCTGCGTGGAAGGCGAGCGGTCACGCCTTCGTCCTCGCCCGGAGAGGGGAGAAGAAATGAAAGTGAAGGAGCCGCCCGGCTCGCGCCCCAAAGACGCAGCGCTGCTGGCCGTGACCCTGCTGCTGGCGCTCACGTCCTGCTGCCTGTCGGTGGTGTCCCTGTGCAGGGTGGCCGTCCTGCAAGCCGAGCTGGGGAGCCTGCGGGCGGAGCTGCGGGGGCCCCGGGAGCCCCGCGAACCCCGGGAGCCCCGCGAGCTTCGGGCTGAGCCGGGCCCTCCCCGGGCGGGGACCGCAACCCCCGGGGCGTCCGGCGCGCGCCTGGCCCCCGCGGTCCCCAGCGCGCTGAAAGTGAGTGCAGCCGCCTCAGCCCGTCCCCCGCCCCCCGCCACCCCCGCGCCCCTGCGACGCCGGGGCTGTAACTTGGGGTTTCTGTCTCCCCAGGGGATCTTTGCACCAGCCCCGGCGGGAGAGAGCAACTCCAGCCAGAGCGGCAGAAGGAAGCGCGCCGCTCTGGGTCCCGAAGACACAGGTACGTTTGGGGCGCGGAAGCACTTAGCAGACGGGATGCCGGCGTCCGCGGGTGTGCGGGTGTGGACCCCGGCCTCCGGGTTGGGGACCCCCTCCCCTCCATGAGCGCTGAGTGGTGCCCGGAGGCTGTGCAAGTGGCCTCTACAGCACGTGTGGCTTTTGTGGCACAGCCGGCGCGCCGGCAGGTGTCTGTCCCCGACGAGCGGACTTGGAGGGCTGGGCCCTGCCTTAACCACAGAGGAGGGGAGGGGGCACAGGGTCTTCCTCGGATGGGACACACCTGCGTCAGAAGCCCTGTCAGTCACTCGAGGAGAAGAGCGCCGCGCGCTGTGTCCACCTGAGTCCCGGAGGGTCAGGTAAAGATACCTTCCCTGAGGGTGCGCTGCGCGCCCTGGGATCACGCCGGGAGCAGGTGTGCGGCCGCGATTCATTGTGTTTATTGCTCTAGCTTTAAAACAGACTTTGTTTTACACACACACACACACACACACACACACACACACACACACGATGCTCTGACTGTAAACGTATTTTTCACTGACTGCCTTATTCATGGAAAAAAGTCTTTCCTGTTTTGCAAAACCATGATTTTTATAAATGCTTTGTGTCGATTACCTTTAGTATCGCTTTGTGTCTATTAGACACAATTGACTTTAAGCAAATATAGACTACGAAACACTCATATTTTTACTATACTTGAGCAGGTGAATTGTTTTTATACTTTGCATTTTATCATCTGTACTTTGTACACAATTAAAAAACACCATATATATACTACGGCATATTTTTGCGTTCACTTATCGTTATACAATAAGCATTTTCCTTCTTTCTAAGTAATTCTCACACATCCACGTTAGTTCGTTATCATGCAGTTATGTCACAATGATCATTTCCAAAGTTGTTGCGCGGATCTCTCATTTCCGAGGAATTTTATGTGTTCCATATAAATTCCATAGATGAAATATCAGAACGAAAGAGGATGAACATTTATTACTGCTATGTTGCTTTCAAAGTGAATTATAAATGTGTACAGTCAGAAATGCAGTGCACAAGGTCTCCACATTCTTACAGCATTTTATTAAAATTTATTCTGGCTAGTTTAGTAGTTGTCAAACAGTATCTCAAATGTAATCTGTTGCTTGCTTGAAGAGAAGGATGAATTTGTTTCTGCATATTTGGGTAACTTCTAATTTTGTCACCTACTAATTTTTATTTATGGCTTCCCTCATTTATCCTAATTTGTTTTTGTGATTTTGAACAAGCTCTATGTTAGACATACTGTTTAACAAAATTTGGGTGTAACTATTTTCATATTTTGCTTTTTAAAGTTCCTGCAGAGATTTTACATCTATGTATTTAATGTGATAAACTTTTCTTTTTGATTTTCTCTACTATATCAAAGCTGAAAATATATGTATTTGTAATCTCTTACACAGCCTATTCTACAGCCTGCTACTTTGACTTTTTCATAATTTAGTGTTTTAGTTTGGTATTTAACTCCTTAATCCTTGTGGCGTTTATTTGGTGGATCACATCACACCAGCTTTATCTTCCCTTCTTCTTTTATGTTTTCTTACCAAACTGCTATTAAATATAGCTAATTTCATGGGATGCTTATTTTCAACTTGTTTGCATTGGAAAGCTTACTGTGTTAATATTAAGTCTCTCATGAATCTATTTTGAGACTGTTTTTTCACTGATTTATTATTCTGTTTATCTGTATTAAATAAAATATTTTAAGTATTTTGTAACATAATGAGCTTTAATATCTAGTAGGGTCAGAATGCCTCAATCTTCTTCAACCTCTGTGCTACTACTCCCCAGCCTCTGCCCATTCATCTTACAAATAAACCTTAACTTTACCATTGCAGAGATGATACAGGCTCCTTACAGCAGATTTAAGAAGAAAGGACATTGAGTAAGAAATTAATTAACTTCCGGAGTCCCACTTCCTCAAAATACCCTCTATTATATTTTAAAATTTCCTCCCATGTGCACATTTTTATAAATTTGTGATTTGATGGCATCCACAAATGATACACTGATTAAAATTTTTCCGTAAATAATTTGTAATTTTTAGAAAGTTTGGAAAGTAATAGAGAATTCTATCAAGTGAATCAAAATTTACTTAGTATCTAAAACCCAGATGTAATTGCTATTGTCGTGATCATGGTTTGCCTAAGATTTTTATAAACCTTTCATATAGTGTATATATATATATATATATATATATATTTATATTTATATTTATAGTATATATATAGTATATATATATTTATAGTATATATATATAGTATATATATAGTATACATATATACAGTATGTATGCATATGGATATATCCTATATGTGTATATATACAGTATATAGTACATCTCTCTCTTTCTCTTTCTCTTCTTGTATATATACTCTTAACATTCATAGATCTGAGATCAAAGGTTTGAAGAGGAGAACCTTAGTGACTGCTCATATCTGCTCTCCTTCCTCTTCAGTGAAACTGGCTTGAATGTCGTTTTAGACGCCATTCTCTTTTTTTTCTCTCTTATTTCATATATTTTCTATTTATTTTTCCGCGTAGTATATTTATCACATTCAGTAAAATTTCATAATGTGTTTGTTTGTTTTTTAATATGAAATTTATTGTCAAATTGGTTTCCATACAACACCCAGTGCTCATCCCAACAGGTGCCCTCCTCGATGCCCATCACCCACTTTCCCCTCCCCTCCAGCCCCCCCTCCCGTCAACCCTCAGTTTGTTCTCAGTTTTTCTCTCATGCAGGGAAAACATATTTTATTTAGCACTACAAAAATATGTGTAGAACCAAGAGGGTTTCTGAAAGTCCATGATTTTATTTTTCTGTTTGGTAGCATCCTTTTTTTTTTTTTTTTTTTTTTTTGGGAGTTGAGAAAATGCTGAACAATTTGAATCTATACAGCTTTCTTTGTTTCTGTTTATTCTACTCTATTCTGATTTAAGTAAGGCTTAAAAAACCTTAGGTTCTCCCTTTTACTTTCAAAGTGTCCATTTATGTTCTTATGTATTAATTTTCCAAATACTTTAAAGATCCATTGACATTTTTGGTTGGAATTTTATAAAAATTGTAATTCTGTGGAAGAAAACGAATTCTTACGGTGTTTTATTTATATATCCAAGAATACTTAAATGCGTGATATCTCCTTACTAAATATCAAAATTTAAATTTCCCAATTGGATATAATTTTCCCTATGTAGGTTTTATGATTCTTTCATAGTTAGTTAAAAAAGGTTTTCTTGCAATTTTGGAGTCCTGGTATTTTCAAATGGCTCATTAAATTCTTTAAAAATGTACAGAGTTCTCATGGTGCGCCTGGGTGGCTCAGTCAGTTAGGCGTCTGACTTTGGTTCAGGTCATGATCTCACGGTCTGTGAGTTCGAGCCCCACGTTGGGCTCTGTGCTGACAGTTCAGGGCCTGGAGCCTGCTTCAGATTCTGTGTTTCCCTCTCTCTATGCCCCTCCCCTGCTCATGCTCTGTCTCTCTCTGTCTCAAAAATAAACAAACATTAAAAAAATAATAAAAATTAAAATGTACAGAATTCTCAAAAACGAATGCAGCATTCAATCACATGGTTATTTTTAAGCCACATCCACACACATATTGGATGTATACTTAACAGAAATATAATTTTATTTTAGTCTTTTTTTAGAATACTCTGCTTTCTACCTCTGCTACTCAACGTTCGTTGCCATCATTTTATGACTATGTCAAAAAGGTTCAGAGCTAAGTATTGCTAAATGACACTCCAGAATGTCGCCCATTTTTATTTTTCTATAAGTCCAACCTAAATTTCACTCAGGCACTTCAATTTTACTGCATGTATATTCGGTTTGTGAGTAAACTCCAGCGTGTTGGGCTAGAAAGCCTCCATTCAGCACACAGCATGCCTAGAATCACATCAGTATTTGGTAAGTGTCACATACCACCTGTGGGGTTTTTGCCTTGTCATTTGTACGTGTCCTGTCTGTACAACTAAAGAGTAGAGGCTTCTGTGGTATAGGCCATATTTCCTCTGCACATTCTTCGTGGTATTTGCACACAGTGGGTGTTCTATGAATATTTGTTGATGGATCTTGGGCTCACTATGAAGTAAGATGCTGTGATTTGGCAATCATTGGGAGGGGGGATTTTTCCCATATTTCTTCACTTCTCAGGTTTTGATCAGAGGCCATCTTATGCAATTTTTTAACTTGACATTTAAAACAACGAATTCGCCAAAGAATGAATTTGATCACATGGCGAGAGTCTCAGGGAGAGTTTGAGAGCCCCTTGCCCCCACCTTGGTTCACCGGGTAGAGGCACAGTTTGGGCTCACTAAAAGTCATAGAGACACTCTCATAGTCAGCAATCTAACTCTAATTTCGTGGATTTCTGGTTTTAATGTTTTGGTTTTAACTGAAGTATTGTTTACATACGGAGAAGGGCACATGTCTTAAGGGTACAGCTTGGGGGGTATTCACAGACTGAATGGCAGTAGTTGAAGGGGCGGACATCACCGTCAGCCTGCGTGCCCACTCGGTGCTCCATCCACTCCTCCCCGGGGTAAACGCTTTTATTTAATTGCGCAGGCTGGTTATTTGGCTCTTGTTTTGTTTTTCTTAATGGTGTTGTGTTTCAAATGGAGGTCTTATTAAGTTTTCTGTGTTTCATAAGATAATTTCTGATTGTAGTAGAACAAACAGAAATGTGGGGAAATCCAGGATCAAAGAATTGCCAGATGGCTCATATTAGCCAAAAAGCTCACTTTTAAGCCCGTAAGTGTATTTGGAGATATTCCTAATTAAAAATAATAATGAAAGCGCTATGGCTTTGAAATATTACATGTTAAAGTTTCTTCACAAATGGAGTCATAATGATCAATGCTGTCAGCTCTCTTGTTCACTCTAAGAACCTAGAGATAAGCATCCTAAGAGTCCATCAGGACGATGAATTCTTTCAAATGGATACCTGCTGAGCTAAAACAGTTTATTAATAAACAGTTTATATTTATTTAAGTTTATTACTAAACAGTTTATTAATAAAATCGGGTGACCTTTATATTTCCCCCCTTGTTATTCAGTAGGGAATTTAAAAGTTAATAGAAATACATGTGTTTTAGGGCGCCTGGGTGGCTCAGTCGGTTAAGCCTCCCACTCTTGGTTTTGGCTCAGGTCATGATCTCATGGTTTGTGTGCTGATAACGTGGAGCCTGCTTGGGATTCTCTCTCTCCCTGTCTCTCTGCCCCTCCCCTCCTTGCACTTTCTCTCTCTCAGAATAAATAAATAATTTTAAAAAAAGAAGTTCATGTGTTTTAGATGATAGAAGTACAAAAATTATTTTTATTGATAATGTTTATTATACGTGTCTCATTAAAATAGTAAAATAGTGATGACAACATGGAACAGAATATAAAAACAAGAGTGGGAAAAAATTACCCATCTTTCTTTCCTCTGCTAAATAAATATTTATTGTAAGATTTTGGTCAATCTGCTTTATGTTCTTTTTCTCTCTTTTTATAAACTTTTTTAGTTGGGAATTATTTTAGAATTACAGAAAAGTTGCAAGAACACGGCAGAGAGTTGCCATATACCCCTCATCCAGTGTCTCCTGTTGTCTTACGTTACCATCCTTTGTCATAACTGTGAAGCCAACGTTGGTACTTAACTAAAAGCTGAACTCCATTTCGGAGTGTTCTTTCATGAAACCCATAGTCCCTCTCCTTTGTAAGGAAAGATGGGAGGTCGGAAAGATCTGTAGCATCCAGGCTTTGTTTCACTGAGATTTCCGGCAGGGCTGTATCTTACAAGACTGTAAAGTGAGTGTCGAAAGCATATATAGTGTAGAACTCAACCATCCAATTTGTACCAGAATTAGGCTAACTGGAGGCTCTTACCCAGTAAGGGTGTGTTCCTTCCTAGAACAGAAACAGCTGGCTGTTGTCATGGTGATCTTTGACCAGAATCTTCCCCAAGTGCTATTTTTCCCCCCCTGCTTCAATAATGACTTCTTTTTCAGTGTTGCAAGAGCTGGCTCCCGTTCAATTTCAAAAGCAGTAATAAAATAAAATAGTGACCTCACAACCAAATATCTGAACCCTGTTCTTGTCAAGTTTAAAGTTTTGGGAAGCAGAAGAACCAGGAAATGAGTCAATCAAAGCAGCCAAAAGTGATGTTGTGTCTCTTCCATGTATGCCGCGGGCCTGCTAGCTTTCAAACTCTGTTCTAGGTGTTGAGGGTTGATCAGAAAACACAACAGATAAAAGTTTCCTGCCCCCTGGAGATTGCATTGCAGTGAGGTGGAAAGACACAGAAAGTGGTCAATAAACATGAGTAATGAGTAAGTAACAATACTAGAAAATGGCAAATATCATGAAGAAGTGAGTGATTTAAGGCAGAATTAACAGATTCGGCAGCGTGAAGGGTGAGGAGGGGAGAAGATGTGTAAGGAGAGGTCAGGAAAAGTCTTTCTGTTTCTTCCTGAAGATTCAATCATTCTTTATTCTATCACCTTAAAAGACTTTTGTGGAAATGGGTAGATATTTAAGAAATAAATCCATAATGTTGAGGAATGTGTTGTTCTCAGTAATCCTGTAGGAATGGATATTGGTTTTAATGTTTATTATTTTTATAAGTCAAGTCCTATTTAAAAGAACTGTATTGGACAGCTGTATCTTTGTTACGAACAGATTTTGATGGGGTGGGGGGACGGGCTAGGTGGTTGATGGGCATTAAAGGAGGGAACTTGTTGGGATGAGCACTGGGTGTTGTATGTAAGTGATGAGTCAATTCTACTCCTACTTCTGAAACCAATATTGCACTGTATGTTAACTAACTAAAATTTAAATAATACAAAATAAAAATAAATAAAAGGTATTCTCATTTTTTAAGAGCTAGAGAAGAAACAGATTTTGCTCAAATATACAGGAAGCATCCACTGGGCCAAGGTCTGGGGTGGACACTCAAGAATATATAGGAAAGTGGAGAAAAAGACTCAGTCACTGGGTGTCTTCCACACACAAGCTCTGGGTTGGGCTCTATGACATCATTTACCTTCTCAGTAACCCCTGTTAGGTTGGCATTATTGTCCTCATTTTAGACGAGAGACTTGAAGCCAAGACATAATCAGTCCCTTCTCTCCACAAGCTAAATATTGAGTTGGAGAAATTAAACAAAATTAATGTAAATTTAAAAATAATAAACAAGCTCTTTAGCCTTTACAAAAAGCATGTGTAAACTATGATTTCACTTGGTTCTCACAACACCACTATGAGAAAACTATTGTTATTCTAGAGATAAAATATTTTAATTTCATATTAAGTGTTAATTTCATGATTAAACAGCTAAATTGGTTTGAGAACTAAGGTTTACATTCATTATATGCTAACTATAAATTCTGAGTTGTTTTCCACTGTGCGAGCTATATGCACTTAATGTTTGCGTAATACACCAGATCTGACAAAAACTGTTGGGTCTCCAAGAAACCTAGACCGTTATTAACATTAGTACCAACAAGAGGACAACAATCTATGGTATTATAGGATGTTAGTTCAGATCACAGATTGAAAGATTATTAAGACCATGATGGATAAGAGCTGAGCTGAGTTTTGAAGACTGACTCAACTCAGGGAAGAAGAGACAGTATTCCAGGGCATGGGAACAGTAATGGAACAGGAAGTAGAAAAAACACAAGAAGAGGTCTTACTGTAGTAGGTGGAACCATCAAAATACACACTAGCACCTCGGTATCGTTCCTTTGCTTGGATTTTTGCAAGTGTTTATTGACTGCGGTGTTTTTACAAGTTCAGGCTTTCTCCTCCTCTTTCTTTTTTCTTTTTTAAGCATGTAAAAATTTTTTTATTTAAACCCAAGTTAGTTAATGTACAATGTAGTGTTGGTTTCAAGAGTAAAATTTAGTGATTCATCACTTCCATATGTGCCACAGATTTTTTGTTTTTAGTCTGATATAAACCAGATGCTGTGCAAATTTGTAACTGATAGTTCTTAATGTCAAGTGACTCAGCCTAGGGAAAGAGACAGTAATAGAAAAAATTAGGATATATAGTGAAATGTTATTTCAATAGATGTATGTGCAAAGTGTAGTGGGATCAAATAGTTAGCTGTAAGGATCAGGGAAAGAGTTGATATTTGGCCTGAGCCCTGAGGGATGGACAGGTTTCACCAGATACTAAGGTGAGGAGTATTTAGCCAGGCAGAATAGCACATACGCAGTCCTGGGAGCGGGAGGATGAACTTCTGTGCTTCTAGGTGTGGGAGGGTAGAGGTCGTGGGGTTGTGAAGGGAGGTTTGGGTTTTGTGTGCAGGGGAACCCCACTTGAAGGAGTTATAAGAATTAGAAGGCAAGATAAAATTCTGGTTTAGGAAGGCAAATCTGAGGAAATGCAAGCGATGGAGTAGAAGTAGTAGAAAGGCCAAGAGGCACAACTTGGTGAGCAAGTGTTAGCGTCAGGAGAACAGTGAGAGTAAAGATCTGAACGGACCCACCCCGCTTGCTCCTCTTGTCGGGTTTGATTATTCTCTCAGTCTCTGCCTGTCTGTCTGTCTCTACCCCCTTCAGCCATATTGCTGTATCCCTCCAACTTTAGCCTTTGTGTATATTCATGACTATTGACTTTGTGTGGGATGTTCCTACCCACTTCTTTCTTCTTTTCTTTTAAAAAATATTTTTTAATGTTTACTTATTTTTGAGAGAGAGAGAGAGACAGAGACAGAGGGTGAGCAGGGGAGGACCAGATAGAGAGGAAGACACAGAATCCGAAGCAGGCTCCGAGCTCCGAGCCGTCAGCACAGAGCCCATTGCGGGGCTCAAACCCATGAACTGGGAGATCTTGACCTGAGTTGAGTCAGATGCTTAACCAACTGAGCCACCCAGGCGCGCCAAACCCCCCCTCCCACCACCCCCCCCCCCCCCCACCGCCCTGCCACCCCTTCTTTCTTTTAATTTCAGTTTAAGTGTCACTGTTCAGAGAAGCCTTCCTGATTGGGTCAAAGTCTGGCCACTGTATTGCTCTTACAGCTGCAACTTCCAGTGTGTCTTTCGGATTCTCATTCATACTTGTTCCTCCCCCTAGATCGCAAGCTCCATGGGGGTAGAGATAGTGTCTTTTCTTTTTCTTTTCTTTTTTTTGCTATTCCGAACACAACACATGACCTAAATTTAGTGCTCAGTAAAACTGTTGGATGAGATAAACGACAGGCGGAATCCACACTGAGCAAAAGTTGAAAAATTCAAACCATCAGAACTTGATTATTTGTTGGATTTCAAGATTGCAGAGGAAGGAATCAGGCATGTTTACAAAGTTCCTAGCTTGGGCAACTCAGAGGATACTTATATCCACTAAGAGAAAACAGAAGCATAAGAGGCGTGTGGGTGTGAGGAAGACAAAGAAATAAATTTGGGTCATGCTGAGGTTGAATCGTCACTGTGGCAGCCAGGCAGAGATGTCCAAGGCGAAGCGGAAGGTGTAAGGGCTGGCTGTGCAATTCACTGATAGCTTTCTCCAAGCATTAGGTATATTTTTGTGTTTACCTTCCTTGGCTTCAAGTATGTGTGCATATCGTGTCATGAAGCTAATTTTCATCACTGGTAAGTTACCTATACCCAGTGCCTTATGAGTATACACCATTAATAATGAGAAGTGTTCTAAAGCGATGCAAGGAATTCATGGTAAAAGGGGGGAAAAGCCATATCCTGTGGAGATGATGACTCAGTTATAAAATTAGTCATTTTAAATTAAAATGTTTCATCAATTATAAAATGAAGTAACTTAGGAAGATGGCATTTTGTTTCCTGGGGTTTTGTTTTGTTTTGTGTTTTTACTCTTAGTGTTTATGAGCCAAGACAAAGGACTGCCATTTTATATATCCTACAGTGCTTTAGGCATAGAAAATACTGAAATCAGGAGTGGTACCTGGCAGTGTGACAATGTCCAATTAATGCTTAGGACTCTGTACACACACACACACACATGCGCGCGCACACACACACACACACACACACACACAGAGTCTTCCATTCAGATAATGTATTTCTTTACTGCTATCAACTGTCGTGATTTCTGTTTTGCTCTGTCAACTTCTTTCCAAAACCCCCAAAGAACCAGCACCCCTTTTTACTTCCTCAGGGCCATTGTAGTGCTACCACCTTTCTGAATTACCCAGAATTGAAAACTTGTTTTTATTATTAGTTTTTAATTCTCCTTCAAACACACACTCGGTCACAAACTTTTAATTTTTTTTCACAATTTATCTTGGATGCTGTATTTATATAATTGCTTTGGGGATCAAATCACCCTTATATTATATTTATGCCAGTCAACAGCTGAACCTTTGTTTTCACTCTTCTCCGTGTGGCAACTTAGTCTCCACGAGGACACATGTATGATGTTTCTCAAGCACAACATATATCAGGCAGGCCCCTCTGAAGATTAGGAATTTCAATTTTTTTTTCCTGGTAAGTCAAATACATACTTCTCAATTTAGCTCTCTAGACATACTTTTAAAACTCTGTTAACTTGTATTGGCAAACTGTTTATCGCCAATCAAATAAGAATTTATAATCTAGTTTTTCACCCCTAAATTCTTGTATTCCCATTCCAGTAGAAATGTTTTTCCCCAAATCATGCTTTCTTGAATTTCCTCATAAATCTGTGTTCATCATTAGGTCAGTATTGGGGTCTTTATGGAATTTATCCTGGTTAAACTTTTCCAGCCACTGATTATTTATTCAAAACTAGCTCAGGAAAAATCAAACTGTATTTCTCGTGACCTCATACACTGAATGGTAAGGTATACAGAAATAAAAGAGAGACATCGCCTTCAGAGTCCTCATTCTTTAAAACCTGTGGTGCAGTAAGTAAGAAGACAGAAGGAGGAAGGGACACAGGAAAATGCAGGAAGGACATCTCATCCAGACTGAAGAGCTTGGAAGAAGGTTGAATGAGAAGAGTAAAAAGGACTACGAAGGAGGAGTAGGTGTGGATCATATGGATGGGGCGAATGTAATGGGAAGCGCTCTGTGTTTTCCACTGGAGTTATGTATAATCTGCGTAATTGCAGTATTTATGGTGGTTGATATTAGATCGAACTTTTGTTGAAATAAAGAGAATAAACCCGATCCCAGTTTGAAAAGGTTTGGGTCCAATACAGAAAACAATACAGCAGATAGCAGCAATCCCGTAAACTTTCCAATCCCTTTTTCTATTTAAATGGTGTTTCAAATGTAACATAAAGGTTATACGTAAAGAGATGGCTTTCAAACTCAAGATGTTTTCCATAGGGAAAATATTTCAACGCTAGTCTAGTTGTGAGGTTGGTTGGATTTCATTGTATCAGATATTGAGCAATAGCAAATTATTTTTGTTCTGAAAACTCTTATTTTAGGAATTCTCTTTTGCGAACTGTTTTGGCCGTCAATATCATATATTTGTTTTAGAAATATTTTACACAAAGTTTAATATTATGGATAAATATTATGCTGTAAATTTGTACTTAACACGATCAATTTTCCTTTTTTTCACACATCATTATAATATATAATATATACATTTAGAAATATGTGTGACCCCATCACACACAGGAAAGTTTTAATGTATGCTATTGCCTTGATTCATTACAAAGATAAATTGTTCTCAGACTCTTCAAATTTCCTTCCGTTGTAGTAGAGGGAAAGATGTATGAAGACTTTTAAAAACTAAACACAATCGGTGAACATCATACTTGCTACCAATCTTGTGTTTCTTACAAGACTGTGCATTCTCAGAACTCTTGTGGTTGGATATCTTTGCTACTGGGAGAGATGAAAAAGTGTTTCTATTTTGACCCACTTTTTGTGAGTGACAATCTATAGTTTAAGGTCACATCTGTGTTGAATGGGAAAGTCCTAAAGGACTGTTGTACGAGAGAGAAGATGACAATGGATATGGAATTTTCTAAAAAGGAAGAGCTGAAAGTGAAGAGGTAAATAACACTGATAAGGTTGATAGGACCCAAGCAGCATCTCTGGAGGCCAGAATGGGAAGTCCTCTGCTGATTTCCAACAAAACTCCTTCAGAAGCCCGGTGACTTTCTCTGGAGTAAGGAAAATTAATGAATGGCACTGGCTTCAGTGAGTATAATTCAAATACTATTGTTGAACTTTTCTTTTAATATTCCATCTTCCTTTCTGAAGAGTATTTCTTGAAACACACTTTTCCCTCCGTAGTGTGTTTTCTTCTAAAAGTTAGATTTCTGCTACTACATGATAGAATAGATCATTGTTTCTTGACGTGTAGGTTGTAGCCAACTGGAGTTGGGCTGCGGAGATTAAAACTTAGATGTTTTCTTATCAG
This sequence comes from Panthera uncia, assembly GCF_023721935.1. NCBI lineage: Eukaryota > Metazoa > Chordata > Mammalia > Carnivora > Felidae > Panthera > Panthera uncia. The sequence continues at coordinate 75,515,937 of NW_026057576.1, forward strand.
TTTGGTAGCCTCAAGGCATCAGTCTTTCTCCAAACTCCTGTGGAGTTTTGGGTAAATGGTCAAGAAAAGGGTCAGTTGAAACAGGGAGTAACCTGGTTTTCTCTTTATTGGGTTAATTGGATCTTTGTGCTCTCCTCGTGGGCTTCCATCATGTGCCCAGTTAACTGGGTTCAGTAAAGAACAAGAACAAGAGTGCTAACATGGCGACTGCCGTAATAACCAAGCTTGATTTCCCAATTATTGTGTATCAGGAGTAGTCCGCAATACTCCACATGCATTATCTCATTTAATCTCTATGTACGCGTACATGTGCCACAAAGGAAAGATGGAACGTTTGGAAATTTGACTTTGACTTGTGTCGACATCCGCCTCTTCTTCTGTGTGGAAGAAAGATTAAAGCTTCACATGCTCTGATTGACCCTTGCATCCGTCACAGAACTGAGCAGTAAGCCCTTAAGAAGTGTTTGTTAGAGAGATAGGAACATGTTTCAAATAGGTTTAGCAGGGCTCCCCTAGATCCTGTGCACGCTCCTCAGACTTTCACTGCTTTGGCTGTTTCGTTAAATCCTTTCTCTCAAGCCGCCCTTCTTCATGACCATCTTGCCACTGTTGATGCTTTGACATATTTGTCGTGGCAGAAGGTCTGTCAGCATAACAGCACTGGGTCACATTTTCCCTATGGCATAGACATGGCCCCCGTTGTTTTGCAGATCAATAAAAGAATCACAGAATAGTCCAGAATGTTCTGCCTCTGTCAAAATGATCAGGTTTACATGAAAACGTGGTAGAAAAGTTTCAGAGTCATAAAAGAATTGCAGTTGTTCACATGATATTTCCGCCTTGAAATACCAAGGGAAACTTGATAACAGATTTTCTTATGTGAATACTCGTATTCTTTGCAGGCCTGTGTCTTTGCACAGCTTGGGAAGAACTTATCACGATTACCTCTGTTACTCTGTGTTGTAAATATCAGAATGTTTTCAGTTAATCAACTGAAGCAGAATTCACTGTGCCAAGCTCTTAAAATGTATACAGAGAGAAGCATGTTCTTAATATCCCACTTCAACTCGGAATAAAATACTTACTGGATAATAAAAACTCTAAACTAATATTTTCTTAATTTCAAAGAAGCATACTTAAATTTCTGTTTTATGATTTTCAGAGATATATACTGCTTTGTTTTCTGTTCCCATGGAAAATGTCCTTATTTCGCGTTCACCTGGAGGCATTTGTCTTTATTTAACAGAATAGTTCTCTCTTTCCTTGAATATTTTCTGGAATATTGTACATGTGATAAGTGATGCGATGCGAACTGATGCTTCCCAGAAGTTTTACTGATTATGCAGTTTCAGGGAAATCTCCCATTTTATTTTTAACGATGTTCCCTCTTTCTTTTTTTTTTTTTTTTTGGGTCCAAAACACTTTACCAAAAGCCTGACTTTGGCTCCAGAGTGAAATGGGCATGGTTTCAATTCTGGCCCCGTCACTTCCCGCTGCAGGCCCCGAACAAGTTGTTTACACTTTGCAGGACTTAGTTTCCAGGATGTAATTTTTAGGATTTTTGTGAGGTTGCCTGTATTTATATCTGCTCAATAAATGTTAGCAATTGTTTTTATTTTCAGTAATGTTAATATTATTAGCACGACCACTGACTTATTAATTAGCGTTAGGGATTTTTTTAAACAAAAAAAAAACATGACTTTGGAATATTCTGGTAGTTTGGTTCATATCTATGATAGACTTGAAAAGCACATGATAAACTCGCGTTCTGTCCAGGCATAATATTTGAGGGCAAGTTACGTTGAACAATAAAGATGATATACTTACCGTTTTTCAACAGTGTGTAGGGTTTTTCTAAACCATGAACTTCAAGGACATATTCTATTTTAAGTAAAATTTATAATAAATATCTGTGGGCAAATTTCACAAAGTAATTGTAGAACAATGTGCAGGATCCGTAGGAGGTAGAATTGGCTCGGTGTTTCTGGAAAAATAGCTTTGTGGACTCAGGCACTTTTCTTCCTTCCCTTACTGTTCCTATTCAAGTAACTAAAAGGATATATTTTTGCTTTTCAGTCATTCAAGACTGCTTGCAACTGATCGCAGACAGCGACACACCTACTATACGAAAAGGTAATGAGATGGCCCCCCCGTAACTTTTCTACTCACACCTCTAAGATTCTGTTCAAACTTCATCACGAATCAGCTGTTTTCCTCAACTTCTTAGAATCAGGTGTAAAGTAAGAAACTTAACCGTTATCAAAATTATTGGGTAATAAATATTTAGGTGAATGTAATAATCCAACAAGCCGACTTATCTTAGAGACACTAACACTTAGAGATTTAAAATAATTAGTACTAAGCCAAAATCAGTACTAAGCCAAACTCAATTTTTTTTTTTTTAGAAATCATTTTGGCTTCTCTAATGACTTGAGATCTTCTTCACAAGTATTAATTCTCCTATTTGTTAGGTTTTAGAGATCTTAACAGGATGAAGATAGAACTGAACAGGTCATAAATATTTTATATTCATTAATTTATTAATAAATATATAGTATGTGCAAATAAACATAACACTTTTATGACAATCCAATGTGAGATGATTGCTTTCTATTTTACGTATATTGGTTAAGAACATGCAACGTCCAGTTACTGTGTGGGCAGTGGGGCTTAGCGATGAATAAGATACATATGTTCCTCGCTTTCACGGAATTTACCTTTTGATGACGGGAAAACAGGAAAAAAGAAAAAGCAAATGAACAAGTAAAATGTAGAATGAAAAAATTAAGTGTGATGGAGAGAAATAAAGCAGGCGAGGGGCTGGGGAATGTCTGGGCGGTGAACCAGAACAGGGAGTTCATGTCAGAGGGTTAAGCTGGGGGTCAGGAATGGGGAAACAAGAAGAAGCCCAGAGAATGAATTTGGATTGGCCTTTGTAATGATTGCCAAGAGTGCTATCTTCCATCTGTGTTTTTCTTTGTGACTTTAATTATCCTGAATGTAACGCAGATACTGAACTATTTGAGATTCCATTATTTATTGCTCTGCATTTTCCAAAGTCATACGGTTGCAACCTTTAATAGGCAGCAGACTGTTTACTAAGGATTAAACTAAGGTCAGAAGAAGACCTTAGGACCAAAGATAAAATCTTTAACATATGACTTAGAAAAGGTTTGTTTCACACATTTGGCCCAAACAAAAATGCCGTGAATCACTCTAAAAGATGAGGCTGCTACTTGATCGTGAACATGACTTGCACAGAGTAGTATGCATGATCTCCACTGACTGAAGGGTGCTTGTGTGGGTGCTTCGCTCTTTGGACCCATGGGTCAGCCTTATGAGACCAGCAAGCCTTGAACAACATGTATTTGCTAGTGGGCATGGGCACTTAAGCACCATTGCTTTCCTGCATCCCATACGTTTTTGTATGTTGTGTTTCCATTTTCCTTTCGTTCAGGATATTTTTTAATTTACCTTCTAAATATATATATTTTTAAATATTTATCTATTTTTGAGAGAAAAACAAAGCATGAACAGGGGAGGGGCAGAGAGAGAGAGACACACAGAACCTGAAGCAGGCTCCAGTCTCTGAGCTGTCAGCACAGAGCCTGACGCAAAGCTTGAACCCATGAGCCATGAGATCATAACCTGAGCCAAAGTTGGACACTCAATCGACTGAGCCACCCAAGTGCCTCTACCTTCTGATTTATCTTTGACCCATTAGGTGTTCAGGAATGTATTGTTTAATTTCCACATATTTGTGAATTTTCCAATTTTTCTCCTGTTACTGATTTCTAGTTTCATTCCACTGTGGTTGGAAAAGATGTTAGGTATGATTTCAGTCTTCTTAAATCTATTCAAATTTGTTTTGTGCCCTCACATTTTATTTATCTTTAAGAATTTTCTTTGTGCATCTAAGAAGAGTGCATATTCTGCTACTGTAGAATGAAACATTCTGTGCATATCTGTTAAGTGCAACTGCTCTGTAGTGTTGTTCAAGCACACTATTTCCTTATTATTTTCTTTTGGATGACCTATCCTTTATTGAATGTAGGGTATTGAATTTTCCTACTGTTATTGTATTGCTATCTATTTGTCTCTCCAAATCTGTTAACATTTGTTTTATACGTTTAGGGGCTCCAATGTTGAGTGTATGTGTGTGTGTGTGTGTGTGTGTGTGTGTGTGTGTGTGTATGTATATACATAGTTGTTGTTTTATCCTCTTGATGAATCAATCCACTTGTCATCATGTAATGACCTTGTTCATCCCTTGTGACATGTTTTGACTTGTTGAAGTCTATTTTGTCTAATATAAGAGTAGCCACTTCTTGTCTCTTTTGTTTACCATTGGAGGAAATATTGTTATCCTGCCCTTCACTATGTGTGTCGTTAAAGCTGAGTGACTTTCTTGTAGACAGCGTATGGTTGGATTTTGTTTTTCTTTCAAATCATTCAGCCACTCAATGCCTTTTGATTGGGGAATTTAATCCATTTACATTTAAAGTAATTATTGATAGTGAGGACTTATTATTTTCCTTTTGTTAATTGTTTTCTGGCTGTTTCGTAGCTCCTTTATCCCTTTCTTACTCTCTTGCTGTCTTTCTTTGCTGCTTATTTTGTGTACTGGTAGCTTCGATTCCTTTCTCTTTGTATTTTGAGTGTCTACTGCAAGTTTTTTATTTGTGTTTACCATGAGGCTTACATAAAACAGCTTAGTTACAGTAGTCTATTTTTTTTTTAATTTTTTTTAATGTTTATTTATTTTTGAGACAGAGAGAGACAGAGCATGACGGGGGAGGGTCAGAGAGAGAGGGAGACACAGAATCTGAAACAGGCTCCAGGCTCTGAGCCGTCAGCACAGAGCCCGACGTGGGGCTCGAACTCACGGACCGTGAGATCATGACCTGAGCCGAAGTCGGACGCTCAACCGACTGAGCCACCCAGGCGCCCCTACAGTAGTCTATTTTAAGCTGATAGCGACTTAACTTCAATTTCCTACAAAAACTACACTTTTACTTCTCCCTCCCCCACACTTTGTTACTGATATATGCCTGTTTACATCTTTCTATGTTGTGTATCTATTAACCAATTACTATAGTTATAATTCTTTTAATACTTTCATCTTTTAACTTTTATACTAGAGTTGAAAGTGATTTATAATTCACGATAGCCAATTCTTTCAGGTTTATGAAGATTTGTTTTATCCCTTTATTTATGTTGGGTTTTCTTGGTTCTTCATGTTCCTTGTAGAGTTGCTTTGTTACCTCTGCATTTGAAGAAGCACTACCCCTCCTACTCCCCATGGACTGACTTTCCCTGGAAGACACTTTCATTGGTCAGCAGTGCTTGATATCAGCCACTCTAAGGCCAGACAGGAGCAAGGTCCCCTTTGCTTCCTCCTTTCCTTCCTGGAGGAAAAGAATCTGTTCTCTGCTTCTCCTCAGTCATACAAAACAAAACAAAACAAAACAAAATGCTGGGTATAAGAGACTGTCCTGTCCTTTTCTTTGTTTCTAACTGTATCAAGCACCAAGCTCTTTTGGTTATTCCACACTAAGTACAGGGTGAGATGATGGAAACCAGCTCCCTAGAAGGCACTCTGAGAGGCCATAGGGCACAGGTGCACCCTTCAATCTCACCCCCCATGGAGGACTCACAGGCTGAGGCAGCCTTCTTGGTGCTGAGCTACGCCTATTTGGGGGAGGGACTAAGGTGAATAAATTGAAACCGCTCCTCTTACCTATAAAAATGTGACTGCTTCTCAGTTTGTGCTCTACTACTTAGCTTCTACTTCTTAGCTGGATTCTGAATTTCTTTTCAAGGTATCTCAGCACCAATATTATTGTTAAATCAATGTTTCTGTGCAGGGATGATGTGTAAGGCTCCCTACACTGCCATCTTGCTGACATAATCCATCATTCGGAACATTTGTTTATTTATTTATTTACTTATTTAAACGTTTATTCATTTTTGAGAGACAGAGAGAGACAGAGCGCGAGCAGGGGAGGGAAAAAGAGAGGGAGACACAGGATCTGAAGCAGGCTCCAGGCTCCGAGCTGTGAGCACAGAGCCCGACGCGGGGCTTGAATCCACGAAGCGTGAGATCATGACCGGAGCCAAAGTTGGACGCTTAACCGACTGAGCCACCCAGGCACCCCGATTCCATTCTTTTCTGTCAAGCCGTCATTCTCTTTACAAGCTTTCATTTGTTTGGGATTTTACAGATAAATATACTCGATACCCACTGCAGGTGCTTGCTTGTACTGTGCTTTCCTCATTCATCTCTTACTTTCTGGAATTTCATTCTTGAGTAGTTTACCCAAAATGGGCTCATGAAAAGAATGCTCACAAAGTTTTTGCACTGATAAAACTGTATCTTTGGGGGTGCCTGGGTGGCTCAGTAAGTGTGAGCGTACGACTTCAGCTCAGGTCACGGTCTCATGGTTCATGAGTTTGAGCCCTGCATCAGGCTCGCTGATGTCAGTGCTGAGCCTGCTTGGGACTCTCTGTCCCCCTCTCTCTGCCCCTCCTCTGCTCACTATCTCTTTTTCTCTCAAAAATAAACATTTAAACATTTATACATTAGGGACAGCTGTCTAGATACAAAATTCCCATTTCTTCTCTTGAGTTGTAGGAATTTCTCCACTGTCTTTGGGCATTAGATGCACATTAAAGAAAACTAAGGTAAGAGAAATTTTTCATCTCATAAGTGGCTTGACTTTCTTGCCTGACTGTACAAAGAGTTATTTATTTACCTTAAAAAGGCAAAACTTATTTGGCTGTATATGTCAGGTTTGGCTATTATGATAGGTAGAATAACAGCCCTCAAAGGTGTCTACAGCCTGATCCCTGAAACTTTTGTGAGCATTTTACTTCATGTGGCAAAGGAGACTTTGCAGATGTGACTGAGATAAGAAATGTGAGGAAACTACCCTGGCGAGCCCAGTGTAATCACAAGGGTCCTCACAGAGGAAGTTGGTAGGGTCAGAGTCCAAGAAGGAGATGCGGTGATGAAAGCGAAGCTCGGAATGATGTGGTTGTTGCCTGGGAAAATAGAAGAGGCCACAAGGCAAGGGAAGTAGATGGACTAGAGGAGCTAGGAGAGGCAATGGATGGGTTTTCCAACTTCCAGAAGAAGCACTATCTTGCCAACACCTTGAGCTTTGCCCAGTGAGACTTCTCATGTTTTGCACTGTGACATAATACATGTGTGTTGCTTTAAGCCACTGAGTTTGTGGTAATTTGTTACAGCAGCCACATGGAACTGGTGAATTTTGGAATCAACCTTTCTGGGCCCAGGATGTGGTTTCTCAGACTTTTGTTGTTGCTGGTTTTTTCAGGGTTCCAGTTTGGTGTAGGATGGTAATTCTTTACCTGTCTTACATATTCTATAGCTGTACATTCTTTTCTCAAATTCTAAACTCGTTATTTCCATCTTCTTTTGGGTAAAACCAACTTTCCATTCTGAAACTTTTTATTTTCATTTAAATGAGGATTTTTCCTCCTCATCTTCCAAGTTCTTTTAACCCGCACTGAAATTTCCAGGATGGTAAGATTCTAGATTTCTGTGTACATGTGAGGGCTTCTTCACCTTTAGGGAGTTGACTTTTGCTGGCTCTTTGTGAAGTTGGCCATTGCTGGGACCTGTCGCTATTTTCTCTGCCTCCTCTCTCCCCTTCCACACCCAGCCCAGGTGTGAGCTCAGTGACTTTGTTACCCTTTCAAGTTACTCTGGAAAACGTGCCATTTCTTTCTGTCCATTTCTTTCACATGACTTAACAGAGGTAAAGAAAGGGCAGATGTATTTTCCTCAATCATGTCGATGGCAGAAGTCCCTTGTTTATTTCTGCTTTGCTACATAATTGTTTCGTAATTATTTCATAGAGGCGAAGATGAGATTTACTTTTAATCTCCCAGTAGAATTTAGCACTTGATGACTGTTTCTTCTAGAAATACAGGCTTCCTGAAGTTTGTTTCTCTAACCATTCTCTTTTCAGCGTCTCCTTTTAAATCTCTTTGCAAATTACTCCTAAATGTATCTCCTCCATATTGGTGTCTTTCAAGATCTCTGATGTAGTCCTGTTCTCTTTTGTTTTCACCTTGTTTCTGTGGTGTTCTTAAATACTGTGTTGCATTGTCATATACCAGCCACATGCTGATGGTTTGGATGTAGATCTTTAGCCCGAGCCACCAAGCTCCAAGCCTGTACACATCTCTTCCTTTACAACTTGGTGGCACCTCAGCCTCACTGTAGAACTTGTCCCCAGATCCCTTCCTGCAGTGTTCCTCTGTCATTTAGTGTGATGGCTGTGTCCTCCCTTCTCTAACCCAGATTGCTGGGTGTCATTCTTGACTGTTCCTGCTACCACCTTACGTTAATCTCAAAACCCTACGAGTTATTCCCCATGAATCCAACCTGCATTAATCCATTTCACTCATTCCCATCTCACCATCCTGGTACAGACGGCCATCATCTCCCACCTTGGCTGGTTCTTTGCCCCCATTTTTGTACCTTTTCTTGCCTGGAAGCCGCATCGTGATATTTCTAAAAGATGGAATAATCATTTCTCTCCACTGCTCACAGCCCTACAGGGCCCTCCAGTTGCCCTCCATACAGCTCTGCCCCTCGGCCCTGCCCGGCTGCATTTGTTTTCTCCTGATTTCCCTTCCTCCACCTCAGCTATGGGATCAAGCCTACGATAACTATGGATTTCCAGGCCACACTATACTTGCTTTATACAGAAAAATCACGATGTCTTGAACTGGTTTACTTTCTCTTTTTAAAAATGTGTTATCAATATTTTATCCCTTAAAACTACTTCCAGCAGCTGTACGATAATAACATTTAAAAATCAAGAGACGTCACCAATGTAGCAGCTCTGATCGACAGCTGCCGTCTGAGCATCTATTTTCAGCTGTTGAAGGAGGTAACACTGGGGGTACGAATGTTTGCAAGGAAACGTCCAATTCATAAAATAGAATAAAAACCAAATATTAATGAAATATGTCTGATTCTTCTATAAAATGTTGCCAACCTAAAATTTATGTATTTGTTATATGTCAGAACAGGAAAAATCTACTCTTTTAAGAGCGAACACTTTCAAGTGCACGCGTAAATTATTTTCACAAACTAATACTGGCATTCTTTTTATTGAATTTCGCAGGTCGTTGCACACATTAATTTTCTTAAGTTTTCAAAAACAGATCAGTACATCAAGTATGTACAGCTGAGTGGAGGTGGGAAGTTCAGCCTTTTTATACACCACAGCACATCGGTGTTTTAGCTGTGGACTAGCAAAGATAAAATAAGCAGTAATACTCTTGGAGTATACTTCCGAATTTTCAAATACTAACTATAAGTAGTAATGCATTCTGGTTTACAAAAGCATCCTACAGGGGCACCTGGGTGGCTCAGTCGGTTAAGCATCTGACTTCGGCTCAGGTCATGATCTCGTGGTTCATGGGTTCGAGCCCTGCGTCCGGGCTCTGTGCCGACAGCTCCGAGCTTGGAGCCTACCTTGGATTCTGTGTCTCCCTCACTCTCTGCTCCTCCCCCACTTGTGCTTTGTCTCTCTCGGTCTCTCAAAAACAAATAAATGTTAAAAAAAAAACGGAAAAAAAAAAAGAAAAGCATCCTACAGAATAGGCACTTCATGTGTATTTTTTTCATTAGCATTTCTCTGTAGTCTAATTTGCGTGTGAAAAATCTAAGCACATTTTAAGATGTAGAAACATGTTATAATATTTATGCTTAAGTTTATAATTACTTTTAATTTACTGTTTCGTCTGTTTGCTTAAAGGATTCGACACTCATTCAGTAGCACGTATTCACTGAGTGCATATACTGTGCTGGGCTGTATTCTTGGCATTTGGCCTTAGGGAGTATAATTCGTGTGCGCGTGTGTGCGTGTATGTGGGTGTGTGTGCTGTGTGTGTGTGCAGTGGGGGACAAATGCAGACAGTACATTAAAACAGGTAACCATGCACTGACTCTCTTTAATGAGAACATTCCCAGCAAGATAGGATGAAATGCCAAAAGAAAATGCCGAGAGGACGTAAGAATATATACCTAGTAACTATTTGTTTTTCTTTCTTTGCTGACAATATAGCGGCGGAATTGGGTAAAAAGCACCTCACTGATTTTATAGATATAAGTATGGTGTAAAGAAATAGGAAATTAACCTACGACATTGAAAAAAAATGTTTAGTAAGTAAACATCTCTAGCCAGTTTTAGAACTCTGTGTGTTACTTTAGTTCACGAGTGATGTCGCATTTCACACGGTTTCAGTAACTAGCTCACAAAATGCTTTTAAAATAAATAAACAAATACATAAATAACAGAATGCTTTTAAAAAACGATCGGATGCTGGCGGGTAGTTGCAGAGAACGCCCTGCCATTTTGAATTAGCTTATGTTTAAAGTTGAATTAGTTAATTCAGTAAATATTTGCTGCATGTCTGCTGGAGGCCAGGCATGGTGTCAGGCCCTGGGCAAACAGCAGAGAACCAAACATAAACAGTGTCTGAACCCAGAGAAGTCGGGATCCGAGATGTGTACTGTTTTGAAGGGAAAAGACGCCTTTCTTTGGTCAGAGCATCAAGTAGGTACCCTCAGAACCCACGAGAGCAGCCGCCTTCAGTAAGAACAACCAGGATGATTAATTCTTCCTCGTATTTTCAGCTGTCTTTGAAAGTGCCTCGGGTACATGATCTCATTTAAACAAATGTGAAACTACCTTATTGTCATCTCGTCACTGAAATGATGCAGTATCAAAACGGGACAATGAGTTTGTCTCTGTGACTTGTAACTGGGGAGATCTTTTGTCCAGGGACTATCACCATCCAGAGTGGCACTGGTGGGTTTTACTGAAGTAAAGCTTCCTCACAGACCTTGGGAACAGCAAAGCGAGGTGGTGAGGGGCCTGCCGGATACTGTGGGGGCATTGGCTCCCCTGGGGGACTGAGGCAGGTCCTGGGAATACACGAGAGGAGGGACAAGGGCACCTGTCTCTCCTCTCTGGCTCTCCCTCCCAGCGCCCACCCTGCACCTGTGGGCATGTCAACTGGGAGAGCTGCCTTAGGGAACTGAACTCAGGTTCAAGGGGTAGTTTGCTTTGTGTGATCACCTCGGGTCCTTTCCTCCTCCAAACATTCAGAAAATGCGTAGTTTTCGTTTTAAATTTTTCCCTCAAGAATCCCATTTGGAAAAAGTTCAGATGTGACGGGTTGGCCTTCGGGGAGCTCGCTGAAGTGGGTGCACGCACTCAGCAGTTGTGTTTACGAATGTGAAAGCGTTACCAGCTGCTGTGTCCTACCGTGCAGCCCCTTTCAGAAATCCCCAGGGAACATTTTCTTTAAACTCAGTCTAGGACAAGTTGTTTTTTTCTTGAGCTTCTGGCATATTGTCCCATGGACTCTGAATTTGATTATTGTTTCCCTTTTTGCTACGACCGAGGTGAAGCTTGGGGACACGTGTGGTCCAACATGACCAATCATATGGGAACACTTTTTATACTATTTTAGACCACCACAGTTTCATTTTATTATTCTCTCTGTATGTTACCATTTGCCTCATCTTCTTTTCAATTATTTTATGCTATTTTACTTCTACCCTCCCCCGCAACCCCACATTTCTTAATCTGGCCTCAGGGTTCGCCATTTACTCCAATCTTTACATGACGGTGAGAAACCCAGTGACTTTACACTGTGGATTCATAGGAGAGGAGCGTTTATACCCTCCTCAAGGGTGTCTGTCCCGAAGCACCATGTTCTGGCACAGAGATCGAGTCCCCTCCTGCCGACCCATTTTCTGTAGCTGCTGGCTGTTGTCTGCACCCTTCCTGGGGTTCTTCCACACCACAGCTCCCCTATCACTCCCCAGGGAAGCCTGAGGGGTCCCGGAGGAGAATTCATGTGCTGAGCACAAACCACTTTACTTGGACATTACAGAGGGACATTGCCAAGTTCCTTGACCATGTCCTAGGAAAGGCTATGTCTTGGGAACTTCCCACGCTCTCTGGAAGCTCTCTTCTGTTGCCCAGTGCACTGGGGAGGGGGCTTCTCCCCTGATGCCCTTCCCTAAATTCTCCCCCTGCTAGCCCCCTCCTCTCTGGGAAGCAAGGAACAACCAGAAAACTTGTGTAAGAGTGTTATTCAGAGACATTTGGTCCATTTTTTTTTTCTTTTGCCTCCAACTCTGCCATGCAGACCGGGCTCCATGATGAAAATTGCTGCAATACACAAGAACAAAAGAAAACGCAGAACATTCTTATGAAGTGTTTGCCCTCAGGTTCCTGTCTCCAATGGTTGTCCGGGTTAATGTGGCAAGCACAGCTGAAAAACCAGCAGAGCGCCCTGATTTGTCTTCTTTTCCTCTTTTTTTTTTCTTTTTTTTCCTTGAAGATGAAATTCAGTTCTAAGTTTCAGACTCGGTTTAGCAACTAAGCGGAGGTGAAAAACTGCTTTCCTCACAAGTTACTCTCTCCATTGTAGGAGCCTACACGTTCGTTCCGTGGCTGCTCAGCTTTAAAAGAGGAAGGGCCCTGGAAGAAAAGGAAAATAAAATCCTGGTGAAAGAAACCGGTTACTTCTTTATATATGGGCAGGTAGGTTCAACGCCCCACCTGTGCCACCGCCCAGTGCCTCCTTTTTGTGCTCGCTTCTGACAGAGTTCTTTGGTTTCTTCCTCAGGTTTTATACACGGATAACACCTTTGCTATGGGACACCTAATACAGAGGAAAAAAGTCCATGTCTTTGGGGACGAACTGAGTCTGGTGAATTTGTTCCGATGTATTCAAAATATGCCTGAAACACTACCCAATAATTCCTGTTATTCCGCTGGTAAATAACAGTTCTGTATAAATAGACAGAAAGACACTCCTTGATATGCTGTGCGTTTTTTATCCTCTTGAGTGATGAGCTGGTTCCTTTTAATCGAAACAGAAAAAATCGTTACTAAGAGTTCTATCCCGTTTCTATACATTGAGAGAGGGCACAAACTCAGAGCTGTCAACACTGAGAGCAATTCTAAACTGCGTTTTCTTCAGCAGGTAAAACTGTATAATAACGACAGCAGTGATAATAGAACGAGAACGGTCACCACGTGCCCGGCGACCTTGTCTGTCCCTTACCTGTGCTCCTTCACAGGATCCGCCCTGTTGAAGGGAGGCGGAATCCAGACACAGGGAGGCAGCACACGGTGTCCTAGCTTGCAGAGTTTCTAAGTTCCAGAACTTGGCATAAACCATCCGGTGTGACCCCAGAGTGGGAGCCCCCAAAGCTTTTCTTTTTTCTTTTTCTTTTCTTTTTTGTTTTTAAGGGCTGCTAGAGAATGCCCTGGCCGGTTTGAGGGTCTGGTCAAGTTGCACAGTGGCTTTCTCTCAGCCTCATGCAGGTGGCCTCTGGTGGAAAGGGACAGCAGACGGATGGCTTTGGGATGTGAACATGTAGGCGCAAGGCTGTCGCAGCCCAGGGGCCCTGAAGACGCAGAGAGAAAAGAGGAAGGGTGGGATTTGTTCGTGTCAGGCCTTTGGGCTGTATTTGCCTACATAGTCTTTATTTCGTGGTGGGGGTGAATTCATCAAAGCTGGTGTTGGGCGGGTGGGGGGAGCCCATATTTGCCTTAAACACATTGATTCCTCCCTGGTGGTTTTGACAAATCCAATGGAGAACCCCGAGGAATGTCTTCAGTTCCAGACCGTTCCCGTGAAAAGACAGCGTGAAACACAGGCCCGGGGACTGGCCACTCTATTTGAAGCACTAACTCGCAAAGCTGTCTGCCGACAAGTACACAAGAAACCAATTGGGAAGGAAGGAAAATAGTTCATAAAAACGGAGACGATTGTCATTCTGGATCCACTGCCTTAAATAGATGTTACGGGATGACGAGGAAGTGTGTTAAATTGAAACTCCCTCATTTTCATAAAGAAAAGCTCCCCTGTGCCCAGCGATGACCAATGTCCTGCTGTTGCAGGATCCTTGGAAATGGCGAGGCCGCCCCCCGTCTGTGCTGTTCACATGCAGCAGTAATTACGGCTTCGCGAGCTGCTCGTGGAGGCTTTCTAGTCATCTGCCCCTCCGCTTTCACAGTCTCGGCCACACTTCCTAGCTGCCCGCTTTTTAAGAGTAGTTAACTGCCGTAAAGCTGAGTCTCAATGCCTGTGGCGTAGTATCATCCATGAGAACCGTTCTCTAGGACACCTCAGGTTTGCAATTTTAATCTGCTCTGGGGCAAATCTGTTTAAAACCATTAAAAACCACAGATTTGTATCTGAGTGCGTGAAGCGCTTCCATACAGAATACCCTGGAAAAAATGTAGGTGGTCCATGTGAGGAGCCCAGCAGAAGACCAGGCGCCTCTTTACACACTTACTCACTATCTCATGAACAAACTGAGTGTGTCTGTTGTAGAAGGTACAGCCGATAGCTATAATCTGGAAGACTCGAAATAGCCAATAACTCAGCATTAAAATTTTAAACAGAACCTACTTGAAAATAGTTCACACTGACTTTGAGAGTTAGCATTACTTAATGCTCTGTGATCAATAGCCTTTCCGAAATACTAGATTATCTTCAGTCTTTATAACAACTGATTTCTTCAACAAATAAATTCCAATCTATTTTTTTTCTTTCTACTATTTAATGTAGTCATCAAATGCCTTGCTAATCCTGAAAAGTGTACAATTACCCTTCACAGTACCTGAAACTATGTTCTTTTGTTTGTTGTCTGTCTTAGTTCATTACAAAAACAAACAAACAAACAAACAAACACCCAAGATCCTTGGAGACAGAGTCTTTTGTAATTCTGATCACAGCTCTTGTGTGTCTTGAAAGGTGCCTGGCACATCATTAAGTATTCAGTAAATAAACACTGACTGTCCACTGTCACTGAGGAGATCTGGGTGCTTTGGGTTTGATGATGGATGTTAACATATGTAACATAGTTCCTATAATACATTTTCACTGCATATTCATGAAAACGCAACTACCTTTTAAATTATTGGTTGAAAGTATTAGCAGTTTTGATATTATTTTGTTTGTTGGTTTCTTTGTTTTTTCTCCTCCTTCCTTTTCCCTCCTATTTTCCTTTTAACATGGGGTCCGTATTGGGGTCCGCATCGTTGTGCTTACTGAGTGTAGTTCCCGAGTTGTGTTTTGTATTCCTGAATCACAGGATGCATCACTGTAAACTAGGCACACACAGATTTATCGATCAGTTTTGAGAAGCTAAGTACTTTCGTGCTTTTGGTTATAAAGTCAGATATGGTCATTTAAGGAAATGTGAAATATAGAAGGCTGTAAAAAATAATGCAAATGGGTCCTAATCCTATGGTCTGGACTGAAGAGAAAACTATGTTAGCATATAAGCTTTGCTAATGAATGGTGTTTTGTTTTTTATTTTTAACAATGTGTGCATTTTATGTGCACCTTTAAGTGTGTACGTGCAGCATACCCACACTGCACGGTGTGTGTCGTTTTTTTTCTATTTTGTGTTTTTGCTTAACGTTATTATAAATAGTTTTCTTTGTCAATACAAGGAAGCAAAACCACTTTTAACCATATACTATCCCATCAAGACGACGTGCTATGATTACTTAACTTTTTTTCTTACCACCAGACATTGGTTTCCGTTCAGCGTCTCCATTTTATCGACAGTAAGTGGTAAACACAGTTATATCTGTTGTCATTCCTTCTGCTCATTTGCTTTAGCTGTTTCTGTTTGCCGGCTGGTGGAATGGTGTAACTCGTTCAGACGTCTACCGGTGTGATTTGAGGTGTGCATGCCGATGTTAGCATTTTCCCAACATGACTTAGTTTTATTTAATACGCGTCCTCCCCCCCCCCCCCCCCGCATCGTACAACCACTTAAAGTCCCTGTAAATCACTGTTTTCCAGGCATCGCAAAGCTGGAAGAAGGAGATGAACTCCAACTGGCAATACCGCGGGAAGACGCCAAAATATCGCAAGATGGAGATGGCACGTTTTTTGGAGCATTGAAACTTCTGTGACCTACTTCTACCTTGTTCACAGCGAATTCCTTCCTTTCTCTGTGCCTCTAAGGAGAGAACACTTCACTGGAAATACCAGAGGACGAAAACCAGGAGTTACCGAACTCTTTTCTGTGAGCTATTTGTTTTGATTTGCTGAACCTAGAGCAAAACAGGAAATTGAACAGACAGCCGCAGCCCAGGGGTGTCATGTGAATTACAAGAAATAGAACCCGTTTGAGGAAAGATAGAAGTAGCCCTCTCACTATAAAAGCGTTGAGCAACTTAGGCATCGCGGCTTGGCTGGTAGCAAACACAGGTTTCCAAGGGGCGATAATCCTATTTCTTCCTAAACGGCATTCCGTTGTGCGCCGGGGAACAAGTGCCCATGTCCGCAGGACCTTAATTGAGACATTTTGGGAAATCTCAGGATTCATCCCCTCTATGTTAAATATGCCCCCCCACCTCTTCCAGTTAACGTTGTAGGAAGTAAGAAAAAAAAAAAAAAACCTTACAGAAATCTTGCGTTCAACATTTAAAAAAGTAATGAAATAAAGCTTCCATTTCAATGTATTATACGGTTGGACTTAAAATAAAATACAAGCACTATTTAAAGGTTTTTGGTTTATTTCAAGTTT
This sequence comes from Panthera uncia, assembly GCF_023721935.1. Taxonomy (NCBI): domain Eukaryota; kingdom Metazoa; phylum Chordata; class Mammalia; order Carnivora; family Felidae; genus Panthera; species Panthera uncia. Next base: position 75,532,561 of record NW_026057576.1, read on the forward strand.
GCAATTTTTGTCTGTAATATTCCGTATCACCTGATGGAACACCAGATAACACTTACCACGTATTTTTCCTAGCTTATTCAGTTACTTCAGAAACTTTTCCTGTAGGGTCATTCCAATTCTCATGCACATAAGCATTCAGCGAAAAAATACCTTTAATTATTCTGTAAAAATAAAATCTCCAGTAGAAGTTAATGAGTACATTTACAATAATGGAATGTATTTTCTCTTGATCTGTTCTTTTTTGTAAACTGCTGCTGGTATCCCAGCCTTTCAAAAGAGCACTCATGTTATTAGCTTTACAGAAGTCGAGGCTTCACTAAGGTTCTTGGCATCCTGAAGGATGTTACGTGCCGTGTGCTTGTTAAACGGATCCTGATACGCTGGGGACGCTATCCTCATTTTTGTCTAATAGGGAATCACGTTTGTGGATGCTGGCATAGTTATCTTTATAACGTCAGTCTCCCTTGTTTTGCTTGTCTTTTTAAAAATGTCACTGGTGTAAAGAGTTTACTTCATTCAACAATGTCCTTCTCTAGCTTAAACAGTAAATGCAAGAATAGACCCTGGGCTACAATAATTCACTCCAGTCTACACTGAAGTGTTGTTAACAATGTGCTTTTCAAGACAACACAGAGAAGGATTTGTATTTTGCGTTCAAGATTAAACTTTCTTTAGAACTCTGATTTCCACAATTTTGGCTTTTTGGTTAAAGTCAAATATATTTTGCAACGTATTTTGTTTTACAAAAGTATACTTAAACAGTATAGGCAGAGCAAGAGTCCTGATCGAGGAGGTGAGTCATTTTCCTAGTGTTGCTGCTAACGTGAGTCACCAAATAAAAATCTTCGGTGCCTTCTGCCTGGCTTTTTTATTGGGTTTGGCTGACACTACCCCTCTTTTGGTTTGTCCCCATATAACTAAATGTCATTTTAAAAATTCAGGCAATGGAGTGCCTGAGTGGCTCAGTGGGATGAGCGTCACGCTTCAGCTCAGGTCACGATCTCGCCGTTCCCAAGTTCGAGCTCCGCGTCGGGCTCTGTGCTGACAGCTCAGAGCCTGGAGCCTGCTTCCGATTCTGTGTCTCCCTCTCCCTCTGCCCCTCCCCTGCTTGTGCTCTGTCTCTGTCTCTCTCTCTCAAAAATAAATAAACATTAAAAAAACATGTTAAAAAAAGTATTTGAAATTATGAATATTTTACATATTTCAAACAGGATTTGTTCACATCAATACTATATATATATAAAGATCTACACTGAGTATTTCTTGGAGCATACGGTTAAAGAAGGCCATGCTACGGATCCACAGGCTTGCACACCAAGCTACTGTGATCGACAGCTGGCCGCCTTGTTCTTCTTTGATGACTTAGCATCATTTATCAGCAGGTGCAGAATTCAGCCACATAGACTATACTTACAGTTTAAACCAGCATTGCAATGTGAATCCTGTCTTCCTCGAGTGTGAAACTGTGCAGAAAGTGAGACTGGTTCAGGGAGTGTATTTAGCAATGAGGACGTGGGTCGGAGGTGAGGTGACGCGGTGCGGGGACGGGGGTGTTCCAGTGCAACGCACCGGTGGTCCCGCTTCCCTCTTTTCTATCCTGCCCCCAGTTGACTTTAGGAAAAATGAGGTTACCCTGAGACTTCCTGTGACAGCGCTTGCAAGGTTAAGTGTGTGGGCCCAACCAACCAGACGCCCTGGTCTTAAATGTGAAGTCAGGATCGGGCTAGTAAATAGCTCCTCGAGGGTGTGGACTTGCCGTCTGTTGGGGACAGTCCATCCAGCAGCCAGCAAGTGTCCACGATGAAGTGACGTGCAGCCCACCTGACGCCTGCAGAAATCAGCTGTACTTCTCAGTCCTTGTGCAGAGAGGGGACCTGCCAGCCTGGTTTGCTCTGGGGGCATCAGCTCACTGATAGAAGAACCGAATAAACCCTTTTGTAGTTTGGGTTAGGAATCCGGCTTGCCCGCCCTGGAGGAGAGGTTGTAACCCCTGAGCAGCGCCGCAGGACGGGCTTCGGCTCCCTCCTTGCTTTACAGTTTTCCACTCGGTTGCTAAGACAGAAATCTAGACTCATTATGTGAAACAGGACGTTTAAACTTCTTTTTTGAAATACGGACGTTTTATTTCAAAACATGCATGCAATAAGATGCCATACCTCGGGGGTGCAACTTGGTGACACGTTTTTACAAAGTGGGCATCCCCCTGTAGCCACCCCCAAATCTAACTATGGAACACTGTCAGTCCCCCACCCGTCCCCCCCCCCCCCCCCCCAATCCAGCCCTTCTTGCAGAAAAACACTTATTTGGAAACAATGCTGGGGGTGTGTGACCACAGCAAACCCCCTCAGGCTTAAGGTTCCTCTTAACAATGGAACAGACCCCACCTACTCCCCCTCAGGGTTCCTTCGGGAATTTGATGAAAGACATACTTATGGCCAGAGACCACCCCTCCTACAATGGAAAGGAGCCCATCAGGAATGGACAACCCAGCATCTAGAGCGATCCTACCAACAAGGGTAGAGCCTGAGAAGGACCGAGGGGGAAGGCATGGGGGAGGGGGAGGGCTGACCAGAACCTTATAAAACAAGGACCCTCCCCTACAGTCCTCGGTGTTAACTTTCCAATGTCCCCTCTCGGCAAAGAGAGCTTTTCTACTACTCTTCCCTTCTGATCTTACACTTTTAATAAACTTCTGCCCGATGCTCATTCTGTGTCCCCCTCTTCCTTCTTCCAAGTGGCAAGACAACAAACCCCGGGTATTGTGGTGAAAAATCCTGCAACATTATCCTGGTGTGATCCTTACCAATATTTAGAATATAGTACACTTCATGGGCCGACTGGGGGGCTCAGTCGGTTATAAGCGTCCGACTTTGGCCCCGGTCATGATCTCACGGTATGTGAGTTCGAGCCCCGGTTCGGGCTCTGTGCTGACACCTCGGAGCCTGGAGCCTGTTTCCCATTCCGTGTCTCCCTCTGTCTCTGCCCTTCCCCCGTTCATTCTCTGTCTCTCTCAAAAATAAATAAACACTAAAAAAATGTTTTAGAATATAGGACACTTCGTTTTGTATGTGTGAAAAGCTGTTAGGCGGGAGGTCCCTTCTACTTGCTAGATGAGATGCTGGCTGAATCATTTCATAAAGCTAATTAGATCTTAATAAGTGAATAAATTAGGAAAGAAGGAAAGAAAGAAAAGAAAAGAAAAGGAAGGAAAAGAAGAGAAAAGAAAAAAAAGAAAAGATGTTAGGCAAATTGTTTTGTTTTATCTAATTTTTTAGGGCACACTGGATTTATTGTTCTTTGGGCTTATTTATTTATTTATTTTGAGAGAGAGAGAAAGTGGAGAGGCAGAGTGAGGGAGAATCCCAAGCAGACCCCGCACCGTCAGCACAGAGCCTGACACGGGGCTCAAACCCACAAACCTTGAGAAATCGACCTGAGCTGAGATCGAGAGTCAGACGCTTGAGCAACTGAGCCTCCCAGGCGCCCCCACACACTGTCTTTAAAGCTAATCACATATCCTGTTATGACACCGACCTGTCCATTGAGACGGGCCCAGGGGCTAGTCGTTGCAGAGGAGCAAACAACTACACTACCAAACAACCATATGCCTGGTAGGCAGCAGAACAACTTAATTTCTGTGTCTCCCTCTTCCCTCTCTATAAAACTGGCAGTAACTTCTCACAAAGGCACACACAGGCGCACACACACTTCCACACGCACCCCTGGACCTCACGACCGAAAGCAGCACTTGGCGACGGAACTGGCTTCTGGGCTGCAGAGGCTGCTGTTCCTGGTTAGTCCTCTGCTGTCCCCATCTTGAAACTTGTCATACTTTTGAACAAGGGGCTGTGCCTTCTCATTTTGCACTGGGCCCTGAAAATTCCGGAGGGGTCTTGCCTGGAGCTCGCGGAGAGGAGTACAGGGTGGTGAGTAAGGGCTCCTCTCGAGGGCGGTGCCCCTGGAATTCAAGGCCTTTCTGGGCTGTTCCCTGGCTGGATTGTTTGGGATTCGGGGGTAGGGGTACTGCTCAAGTGACTGAGTTGTTGGGAGAAATGAACATGTGAAAGAACAGAATGGTGCCTGGCATGTTATATGTGTTAAATGTTGTTGCTTAAAAGATACACACACACACACACACACACACACACAGAAGAGGGGTTGCCATTGGAATTCAAAAGAAGTAAAGAGACACGCACTGTTTGGTTTTATAAATTAGCAGGAAATTGAAGAAATCTGGTTTTGTTGTTTGGTTTTAAGTTATCTTGAATAGACCAAAACTAAAAGAAGAAGAAGAAGAAGAGGAAGAGGAGGAAGAAGAAGAAGGAGGAGGAGGAGGAGAAGGGGGGAGGAGGAGGGAGGGGGAAGGAGGAGGGGAAGGAGGGGGGAGGAGGAGGGGGAGGAGGAGGGGGAGGAGGAGGGGGAGAAGGAGGGGGAGGAGGAGGGGGAGGAGGAGGGAGGAGGGGGGAGGAGGAGGAGGAAGGGGAGAAGAAAGAAAGAAACAAGAAAGAGAGAACAGGCCTCTGCCCCCCCCCCCACCCCGGTTTGGGAACACCACTCTGTCCAGCCCTTCTTCAGGTCCCAGAAGAACACCTGTCCTTACCCAACAGTGCCAGTGAAAAACAGTTGTGACTACACCCTGCCCTGGACACTAAGCATTTCCAAGGTTCAGGGACAGGTGGGGCAAGAGCATCCGTAGGGAGCCGAGGTCATCCTAAATGTAACCTGATAAGAGCAAAAGAACCGGGATTCAGGGGATCAGGTGCCAGTGGCAAGAAACTCGGAAAGGGGGTGGGGTTTGGTGAGAAAAAAAAATGTCCTCAAAAACGATTCTCCTAGGTCTGGAGACACCCATGCAAGCCCAGCCTGCGGTGTGAGCAGACCAGGGGGCTCTGCTCACACCCCCTCAGGATCGCCCCGACTGCCTCCTTCCAAACCTGAGGAACAGCTGATCCCCATGCAGGGTCTCGCTCATCAGGGAGGGAGCATCCCGTTGGGGTCCCCGGTCACCCACTGGACTAGAAGCCACCCTCGGTGTGAACAGGGCGGTGTGGGTAAAGTGTCACCTGGGAACGAAAAACAGCCACATTTTTATTCACATTTCAGATAAGTCTACTGCATAACATGTGGCAATTTGACTCCCTTGGAAGATGAGACAAATGGATTCATTTTTTAAGGGTAAACCACAGAGTGGCCAGGGCTGCCAGATTAGAGTTCAAAAACCACAGCAGAAATGAACAAGATGTTTCTTTCTTTTTTTTATAACATTTATTTATTTTTGAGACAGAGAGAGACAGAGCATGAGCAGGGGAGGAGCAGAGACAGAGGGAGACACAGAATCCGAAGCAGGCTCCAGGCTCCGAGCCGTCAGCCCAGAGCCCGACGCGGGGCTCGAACCCACGAACCGCGAGATCGTGACCAGAGCTGAGGTCGGTCCCCCAGGCGCTCCTGTACAAGATGTTTCTAAGCAGCCTTGCCTGCTGAGGTTCCCTCTCCACCACCCTGGGAGCTGTCGTCCAGCCTCGGGGCAAACTCCTGCAGACCAGACAGGATGCCTTCTTGCAGGCATCCACATGTCCTGCAGGCCAGCGGGACCCGGTCTGTGCTCCCAGAGGCCCGTCTCCCCACATCCCAGGAGAGCAAGCCGGGTGGGAACACGCACAGGGGGGTGGCTGCCTCCCCGGCAGGATCCGTCCAGCCACCTGTCCGCGTGGGGGTAATGCTCATCTGTGAAACTCGAGACTAGCTGGAGTTCCGGCTGCTGGCTGGGCATCGTCGTGGGGAGCCGGCACCACACCCGTCTCATGAAAGCCCATCCTGCCTTTACCTGTGCCGTGGAAGTCCCTGCATTCCCAGCACGATGCCTGACATCAAAAGCACAGAAATTGCCAACGAATGAAGCATAAAAGAAAGAGAAAGAGAAAAGAAAAAGAAATTTCGATACAAGAGGACAAGATTAAAAAGAAAGACTTCCCCCTGCCCCAAGAAACCCAAAACAAGAGAATAAGAGGAAGAGGAAGGAAGAAAAGAAGGAAGGGGTGACGGGAAGAAGGAAGAAACATTTTCCATATTTAAAGGGCTAGGGAATCAAGTTAGAATCAATGCATAGGCCTTACAGGATTGCTTTCTTTTAAAAAATTGTATTAAGGTACAAATTCCATCCTGTAAAATTTACTCACTTAAGGTGCAAAACTCAATGGCTTTTTTAAATGAATTTGACGAGCTGTGCAGAAAGTTACAGAATTTAATTAAAAACATTAGGAACTTGAAATTATATTGCCAGGAAGGAAGGGGAGGGGCTTTGAGGAAGATTAAAAAAAAATCTTTTAAAGAAAACGTGTGGGGCAACTGGGTGGCTCAGTTAAGTGCCTGACTCTTGATTTTGACTCAGGTCATGATCTCAGGGTGCGTGAGTTCGGGCCCCGCATCCGACTCTGCACAGACAGTGTGGAGCCTGCTGGGGATTCTCTCTCTCCTTCTCTCTTTGCCCCTCCCCTGTTCACGCATGCTTTTGATCTCTCTCTCAAAAAAAATAAATTAAACTTAAGAACATTTAGAAAAAGGGAAAAGAAAATGTGTGAAGTATATACATATTTTTTAAATTTTAAACTAGATTTAGGTTTATAGGAGGTTACAAAGGCAGCACAGAAACTTCCAGATACACCTCACCCAGGCTCCCCTACTGTTAATGTCTTACATCCTCACAACCGAGAAACTAGACGGATTGGCTGAACTCCACACCTGGTTAGGATTTCCTTGGTATTCCCACTGCTGTCCTTTTTCTTTGCAGAATCCAATCCAGGCTACCACATTGACCTCAGCTGTCCCGTCCCCTTTGTCTCCTCTGGTCTGTGATCGTTTCTCAGACTTCGCTTCGTTTCACGGCCCCTTCGTTTGGGGGAGTGTGGGGCAGCTGCACTGCAGGATGTCCCTCGGTCTGTGTTTGCCTGATATTTTCCTCACGGTTGAAACGGGCTTAGTATGCCTCTGGGGGAAGAAGACCGAAGGGGTCAAGTACCCTTCACCTCCTATCAAACCAGAGATACAGGACCACCTGGCCTGGTAGTGTTTACCGAGTTCCCAAGAGACCGCTTTTAAAGTCACATGTTTCTCTAGTCGTGAGACTATTTCCCTGTATATGCTGCATTTGTTTGGAAAAAACAAAACAAAACAGAACACAAAATGTTCTTTTGGGGCAACGGAACGGAGTCCTGCCTTTGCCTTGCTGAGATGTTATACCCACGTGCAACCACGAGAGGGAAGCACTAGAACAATGAACGTGAACCATCTGCCTTCTACTCCAGGGCAGTCAAAGGGAGAAATATTAAGAATGATAAAACCAGGAACTGGAGGAACGGTAAAAGGCAAACCAGACCCCGTTAGTGTTTTCTCACGTCGTATTCAACTTTCAACGAACATTTGCAGTCTCACAATCTCTACTCTGTCCCTATGTGACGGCCATTGATTCCTGTTGAGTTGTAAGAAATGGTTTGTGAACCTGGGAAACTTGGCAAGGGTATTATCCCCAAAAGTTGGGGGCAGAGGGAGAGATAATGGCAGGGAGACACTGGAGGAGGGAAGTTGAAGAGCAACTCTCCCTCCTAAGTTGGCCCAGGATTTGTAGAAATCTCTTCTCATCTCTGACTTCTTACTAGGAAGTGGTAAGCGATGTAGTCTGATGCCGACACGTACACGTGACGTACGATGTCTGTTAGATTTTTAAGCGGCTTGTATATTCACTGCACTGAACCAGTTTGCACTGGTTTCATTAATTTGAGTGAAAAAAATCAACAGACTATTTTTAGAGCAGTTTTAGGTTTACCGAAAATTAAGCAGGAAGTACAGAGTTCCCACACACCCAATCACCACTGTCAATTCCCCCTACTGTTAACATTAGTATTAGTGTGGTAAATTCGCTACTATTATGAACCGACGCTGATGCACGATTGTTAACTGAAGTTCACAGGTTACGTCAGGGCTCACTCTTGGTGTTATACGTTCCGTGGGCTTCGACAAATGCAGAAAGTCACGTGCCCACCGCTTCAGTGTCACACGGAATCTTTGGCTGCCCGGAAAGTCCTCTGTGCTTCACCTATTCACCCCTCCCCACTCCAACCCCCTGACAAGTCACTGATCTTTTTGTTGTCTGCCTAGTTTTTTTTCTTTTCCAGAATATCATACAGTTTGGATCATACCGTATGTAGCTCTCTTCAGACCGGCTTCTTTCACCTGGTAATACGCATTTAAGGTTCTCCAATGCCTTTTTGTGGTTTGTTGGATTGTTTCTTTTTACTTAATAATATTCCATCATATGAATGGTCCAGGTTATCTGTTTACCTCCTGAAGCACTGAGTTGCTTTCAAATTTGGGCCATTATGAATAAAGCTGCCATAAACATTTGTGTGCAGATTTCTGTGGGGACATACATTTTCAACTCATTTGGGCAAGTATCAAGGAGCACGATTGCTGGAACATTATGGGTAATAGCATGCTTAGCTCTGTAAGACAAGGCCACACTGCCTTCCAAATGGGGGCGCCATTTTGCATCCCCTACAGCCATGAATGAGAGTCCTGTCGCTCCACACCCTCCCCAGTATTTGGTGTTGGATTTGAGCCATTTCATAGGTGAGTCCAGTCATCTCACTGTTTCCATTTGCAATCCCCTCACCACACAGGATGTGGAGGAACTTTCACATGGTTATCTGACATCTGGTGGTCTTCTTTGGCAAGGTGTCTGTTCAGCTCTTTTGCCCACGTGTCCAGTTGGTAAGTTCTTTTTCTTACTGCCGAGCTCTAAAAGCTCTGTGTGTGTTTTTGCTACAAGTCCTTTGTCAGAGGGGTGTTTTGCTAAGATTTCCTTCTAGTCTGTGATTTCTCTTCATACTCTCTTACCTAATTTAGTGTGTGCAACAATTCCGTGATATGGGGGTTATTATAACTAGCGGAGGACATGGGATCCCGGAGAAGTTATGTGTCTCATCCAAGCTCTCACTCTGAACTGTGAACCCTGACAGGGCAGTCTGTTGGGCGGGCGGCTTCTTTGCTCCCATAGTCCGCGCTCATTAGCTGGGCACCACGGGCTGTTTGTGCGTGACTGAGGTCAGTAATGATGATGAGACCCTGATACTCGTCCGTTTTCCATTCACATTACTCTAGATACTAATGCCTGTTTAGAAATGCAATAGGGGTGCTTGAAAATGGACCTTTAAGTACCATAAAATCAAATCCAGCCTCAAAAGAGTTACATTCAGACCAACAGTGGGGATTTTTCAATGTCAGGGAACAGAATGGTTTCTGGAAGGGTCGCATAAAATTCCAATGAAACTTAACCAAGGGGATTTTAGTTGTTTTGTTGGAGGAAATGGTAGTGGATATGCAGGAGTAGAAGCGTGGGGTCAACCAGCATTGTTTTTCAGACACTTTGGCCTGGAAATTTCTAGGGAGAGAGCTGGAAAACTCACTTAATCAAACACAGAAAGGTGAATGAACAGTGTTGTGAATGCATTGTCAACTCTACCAATTTTTCTAAAAACAAAATTGAAAAAAGGGGGGATGTTGGAAAGTAAAATGGGGGGTATAGGGCAGCGTGGCGTTACCCTCAACTATCTGAAGTGCTTTCTTGAAGAAACAGCAGTAGTTTCTTTGTTCGGCCTCACTCCAAAGAGCACAATGGGGCTCAATCTGAGGCAAATTTTTCTTTCCACACAAGGAAACTTCTTTCTGGAAATGCAACTGCCCCCTCACCACCCGTCAGAGTCTGGGTTGGTGAGCCTGGCCCACACTCACTGTGGCACAGAGCTGACCGTCTAACCTGTGGGCTTCAGTGCCGGCCACGAGGAGAGGGGAGGGGGGGAGGAGGCCCAGCCTCCGCCAGGCGCCCAGGACCGAGAGGAACATCTGAGAAAAGCGGAAATTTGTGAGCGTGGAGTCTGAAGTCACTTGGCAGTGGGTCAAGTTACAGGTGGGAGTTGGGAAGAGCAGAGGGCAGGCGTATTATCTCAAGCCGTCCTGATGACCAAAGAGAATTGTTTCCAAGCTGTCTGCAGATGAAAGGGAACGAGGACAGTTGCTGGAGGGAGGATTCCAGGCTCACACCAGGCCCTGGTCCTGGATCCCGAGGGGAGTCCGTGTGAAGACAGAGAAGAGGGAAGTGAAGCACGATGCTGGAGAAGGTGGCGTTCAGCATCCCAGCAAAGAGATGGCTTCAGAGGTTGCTTTACTTGAGGCAGCAGGGACTAATCTGACCACGGAGCATGCAGGAGGCAGGGACAGAGAAGGAGCCAGGCTGGACAGAGAGCTCGCTCTGCTGGCTGGTGGGAGCTGAGCATCCTGATGGCAGCGAGACAGAGGCTGCAGGGCTGGGGCTGAGGCTCTCACCTTCCTGGGCCCCTCTGCAGGGAGTCTGGGCTCAGGTGGCTGTGTCGCCCTCTGGGCAGAAGCAGCCTGTGCCCCCCAGTGCCCTTGGCTGTCTGCGAGATCTCCACCCTCCTCCTCCCGGCCCAGCCCCTGGCCTGGTTGACACCCCCGCTGTCCATCAGCGAGCCGCCCAGCACGCCCTAGCCTCATCACCTTCCCTTTGAATGGTGACAAAACAGTTCCTATAAATAGGATTCTTGCAAGTCTCAATGTGCAACACTCCATTTGAGTTGCGATGATCGTGCCCCCACGTTGTCTCCGGAACCGGGCTGGCGCGGGATGGAACGCATCGACGGCCCTGTCTCTCTTCATTTCTAATTAGCTTTTCAGTTTAATAATGAATTAAGTTTAATAGACCCCGAGCCTTGAGGCAGCCTCATTGAATTTCACTTACTTTAGCTTGAACTGGATGAACCACACATCTCCAGGAGTCAACAGATTCATCTATGTTGTAAACTGTATCAATGGTAGGCTGTAACGTATAAGAATTTTAATGGTTATGTTGTCAATATCTAGAAATATTATCACTTTAATGATTGTCTTATCCATATCTGTCTCGGAGTTCCAAACGATTGGTTTTCTTTTAAATTAACGCACTAGACCAAAACAATGAGACGACACAGGGCATATTTGATGTTTCAAATCAAACACGTTTTACTCCTGAACTAAAAAAAAACCTTCTGTAAATCTTCACCCCCACACTTGTCTTGGAAATTCCAAGCTATGAATTAATAACCATGGAACAGTCTGTGTATGTCTCTAAAATGGCAGCTGGGATGGAATCACTTCCATTTTGCTGTGTTTAACTCAGAATCGAATACTAGTATCTCTGTGTGGCTAGGAACTCACTTTCTTTGCCATGAGGATTTTGCATCTCTCCCCATGTGGGTGTTTTGCTTAGAAAAGTTGCCGGTTTCTGTTTTTCTTGATTGAGGACATTAATTATTAAAGGAAGGAAGTCTTCGTAAACTCTAACTTTGGAAAACCTGGGAAGCCACTTTCTCGTCCTGTATCAATTTCTTTCTATAGATGACGTCAGGTTTTAAACAGGTAAGGTACTTTTACGTTGCATCATCTAAGGTCTTATTGGGAGGAATAAATTTTTTTTTTTTTTTTACATTTCAAGTAAATAAAGGGAATTAAGATACTGGCAAAGAGTGTGTTAAGTGAGGTGTTGTTTCCTGTATCCACAATTCTCACGGGGTCAAGGAAGCACTTGTCAGGAAGCTCGTAATAACAATGGCTCCAGATGAGTCACCATTCAGGTAGCAAAGATCTGAGGCAAAGATTTGACGATACTGTTTTTGTTCCTTATGGATAAGGTCTATGAGAGGTTCTGACAACTACCCCTGTCATCTCTGTTCTTGGATTTAAATGTCCTAGAAACAGGCAAACTGGTAAAGTACTGTAATTATCTGCATGGTTGAATTAGGAAGCTTAGGGCGTAGGCCCTTGACTTACTCCCCCCTCTTCACCGCGCATACACTCTCCTTCCCCAGGTTCTGGTAATGATGTTAAGTATGGTCAGAAGTAATCGGGGGACTTCTGCTACAGGACCTCCATGATGTCCCCACTAAAAGACCAAGTCTTCACTAGACAAAACCCCCAGAAGAAAACAAGTATAAAACCTGGATGTGCACAAAGCCGTTACCTGGAGGCTGTGGTGTGTGAGGAGAGGCGTGGGGGTGGGGGGTGTGCATTTGCGGGGCAGGGGGTGGGAGATCAGAGTTCTACCAGGAACTTTCTCCAGGGGTTGTGGGGCACGTGTAGAAAAATCCAGTCTTGCGGCACCCGGGTGGCTCAGTCGGTTGAGTGTTGGACTTCAACTTGCGTCATGATCTCGCGGTTCTTGGGTTCGAGCCCCGCATCGGGCTCTGTGCTAACAGCTCGGAGCCTGGAGCCTGCATCAGATTCTGTCGCTCCCTCTTCTGCCCCTCCCCCGCTCATTCTCTCTGTCTCTGTCTCTCAAAAATAAATAGACATTAAAAATTTTTGAAAAATCCAGTCAAATTCTCTAGGAAGTCAGAAAAGAGCTGGTAAAACGTAGCTGTTGAAGGATATTGAAAGGACAGGGTCTTTCAAGGCCCACCCACCCACCTCTCTGTCTGACCCTTGACACAGGCATGCAAAGAATAGACTCAAAGCACAGAACTGAAAACAGAATATCTGAAATGAGACCAGACCTCTGACCAAGAAATAGAGTTTGCAGTTCGAGCTCAGCCAACACCATTTTGGGCAACTCCTGAAATTCACCAACCCACAGTTATGGATTGTAATTCATAAAATTACATCCACAATAAAATACCCAAAATTATAAATGCTGTTTGCACGGAAGTATTTCCTGATACAAAATAAATAAGCATGGGGAGAAATGAAGGTCAGAAAAGCCTGATTTGACAATAAGTGAGAACTTTGCTTATTTTGTAGGCCCATCTTTATCTTTTTATCTTTTATCAAATCTTTTATCGTTTGATCTTTTTAAAAAAATTTTAATGTTTATTTTTGAGAGAGAGACAGAGACAGAGACAGAGACAGAGCATGCATGAGGGAGGGGCAGAGAGAGAGGGAGTCACAGAATCCAAAGCAGGCTCCAGGCTCTGAGCTGTCAGCAGAGAGCCAGAAGTGGGGCTGGAACCCACAAACTGCAAGATCATGACCTGAGTGGCAGTCAGATGCTTAACCATCTGAGCTACACAGGCAACCCCCCCCCTTTTTTTAATAAGTGGCTCAAAAGACAAGTCCTACCAAATGATCTTTTAAGATTAAAAAAAAATTTAATGTTTATTTATTTTTGAGAGAGAGACAGAGCATGAGCAGGGGAGGGGCAGAGAGAGAGGGAGACACAGAATCCGAAGCAGGCTCCAGGCTCTGAGCTGTCAGCACAGAGCGCGACGCGGGGCTTGAACCCATGAGCTGCAAGATCACAACCTGAGCCCAAGTTGGACGCTCAACCGACTGAGCCACCCAGGCACTCCTTAAGATTATTACTGCAAGTTTTGGTGGATTCAAAATTTGTGGAATCGCTTTTATTTCCTTTTACATAATTAAGTTTTCATTTATTTATTACTAACATGTGCGTTTTTTTCTTTTCCAGAAAACAGTGAAGCTTTACTTATCCTCTTAGATTTTGGGTTCATTGCATTCAGTGTCTCCTATTGGCACATCCTATTGTTTCTGTCATTGCTTCATGAATTAAGTTTTTCCTGATATACCTGTTAAAATGTGACACAAGTCAGTTTGGCGATTCATACTTGCCATATCCTTTTCGAGCATCAGTAGCTTTCTAACAGTTGGAGGTAGCCCCCACTGCCACACCCCCAGCAAAATGCCTACCAGGAGACAATACTACAGAGAGAGAGACAGAGCGTATTGACTTCGGCCACACAACCAGACAATCAGTCCTCTGTCTTTTTAGGTACTTCAATAAGTGGTTTGCATGAAAACTTTACTCAGTTACAAAATCAACCATGTCTGACGGTAGATATACCAAAGTTTTTGAAGATGTTGGTCACAGGATCAACCAAAGGTTTAGACCTTTGGCGCCACTTGGAAGGTTAAGCTATTTACTCACCAGGTTGTTATACATGATCTCGTAAGAGCCAAGGTGCCTAACACTATTGTCAGCAACCATATAGCGTGAACACCACTCATTTCTCCAGTGAAATATGCTAATTAATAGCCCTCCAGGGCAGATTGGATGGTGTTACTCATGGAGCTTAATGTCCTAGCCTCTGGAGTCCTGACCAGGGTCTTCAGTCACCCACCCTGAGGTTTGTTCTGTGCTTCCTCCATCGCCCTTCAATCCTCCAGCGCGAATTAAAGGCAACTTGCGCGCGCGCACACACACACACACACACACACACATCGCCACGTTTGTGCTGAAATATACAAAGAAATTACAGATCGTGTAACAGCATCAGCCAGTGAAGTTATCCATGATACCTGTTATTTTAAAGCACTCCGCAATTTTGCAGAGTGCTGGCAGCTTAGTCCCAGAGCAGTTGCGATAGAGGAGGCGAGGCAGCTGTGGGAACCACAGAAGGAGGGGTGACATTGGAAGGCAGGTTCCCCGAGGGTGGAGACGACCACCCAGAGGAGACGACCACCCAGAACTGCCCAGCTGGCATGCAAGGACAGCAGGGCAGCACAGGCAGTGGGTCTGCTGTGCGATCTAACAGGAGCAGAAGCTGTAGGGAAAATAAAAAGTACACTCAGAGTTTAATCCTGCCTGTTAAAAATAAGGAGACACATCTCTCCTCTTTTTCCTTAGAGCATTTTTTTTTTCTTTAGAAACCTTGCAGGTTCTTTCTCTGTCTCTTTGAATGCATGTCAATCTTTTTAAAAGCTAAACTTGCCAGTTTCCCAGCCTGGAAAAGTCTTTCTCAAGGACCGGGAGCCTTCTCTATGAGACGTGACATCAAGAAAGATGGTTGCCCCATCTCCCTGCACAGAGGTAGTTTATTTCCCTCTGTATAAAGCCATTTAACTAACGCAGATGGTCACCTGATTACCAGGTGGATGTAGGATGAACCATGTGGGGCAAGAAGGGCTGTCAAGTCCTGTCACTTGAGGACTAGTTACTGTCTATCCTGAGAGCACGAATGTACTAGGTTGCACCTGTTCCGCTGCACAAGAGGGTGAGATTTCGTTCTCACCTTGCAGATCACCTGTTATGTGCACCACCTTCTGATTTAACGCTGCTTCAGTAATACAGCAGTTTTCTCTCTGTACTGATGTCTGAGTTGGCAGAAGATTTTACGTTCTATTTCCCAAGGAAAGGCTAAAGTGAGAGGAATTCTTTGATCCCTTTGTTATTTTTACTGCAGCAGGAAGATGGCAAGACAAGCTCTCCAAACATTTTCTCTTTGTTTATAGAAATATGGTTTCTTTTCCGGGGCAAGTGTATTGGCCTTCTCGCCCCTGAGTGACCATCATGACTTAGTTCCCCTTCCAGTACCTGCTGACATCTCCGATCAATCTAATTGTTCTCCCTGGCTGAGCCCTGTGGCTTTCGGTCCATCCTGCCTGCCCATCGCTGATTTGATCAATATCCTTTGGCCAAGCATAAACTCAGCCCTGCGATAATTTAGTCAGAATAATAATGTTAGAGATAATAATCAACACACACAAACTCCTTGAATAGTGATACTTTTGCTGCATCATTGGAGTTTTGCATCTCATTCTGTCTTTGAATATTTTCATCAAATTCTCAGATCTTTGTCAATACCTTCGATTTCTTTGTCCTAATTTTTCTAATTGATTTAGCTCTATTTTAAATAGATTGAGGGAGAAAAATAAAATCATCCCCCCTCCAGAGACCGCATTGCAATATTAACGACCCAGAGATAGTCATTTTAAAGATGTCACAATTTTCAGTGTGTGGGTATCTGGGGTTTTCCACACTTCTGCTACTGCAAAGAGAGCAAAGCAGGATGAATATAGATTTTTAAAAAGTAAATTACAAAAGAATACAGTAGAAATCCCCTCCCCATTTCTTAATAGCACCTAGATATTTTCAGGAGCACTGTACTTAAAAGACAAACACATCACTGGAAGAATATTCATTTTCAATTGGGCTTTTATGTCAAACATCGTACTTTTGGTCCTGCCACCATAATCCAAACTGCTTTGGCTAAATTGCTTTCCACCTAATCATACGCCATTTCTTAACACAGTGCCGTGTGAGGCTGCTACCAGGTAATTGAAGTGATCTTAAAGGATTCTTTTTCATTAGAGAGATGGTCTTTAGGGATAAATCAATCGTTTGCTTGGAGTTGGTAGGAAAAAAATTCAGGATGGAGAAACAGTTTTGAAATTACAAGCCATTCCCAATATCCGTTATTGTCTAATAAAGTGTAAGCCTTTAACAAAATCACCTGCACAAAAGTGGGTCACTTAGTACGGACACTAACAGCGAAAGGGTACTGACCAGAAATCTAACTTCCTGCATGAGAAAATTATATTGAAGATACCTGCTTCTGGGGTGCCTGGGTGGTTCAGTTGGTGAAGAATCCGACTCTTGATTTCAGCTCAGGTGACGGTCTCGTGGTTGAGGGGTTTGAGACCCATGTCGGGCTCTGTGCTGACAGGACAGAGCCTGCTTGGGATTCTCTTCTCTCTCTCTCTGTCTCTCTGCCCTTCCCCCGCTCATGCTTTCTGTCTCTCAAAATAAATACACTTTAAAAAAAAAGACACCTTCTTCTGGGAAGAGGGAAGGAGCACAATAAAAGGAAAACGGTGATTTCTTGAAGCTAATTGTGGGATAGAATGACCTTTGAAAATTATCACATTTAATTCAAGTATTTGAAGACATACTTTCTTCATTAAGCACCAGTCTTAAGTTTCACTGGCTAATACTCTAATGGATTAAAAAAATTAATCTACTTTTCCAGGTGGTTTGATTTCTGACAGGGAGCACTTGAAGGCATGAGAAAACTTGGCTTCGGTCCCAGCTGGGTCCTCACTTGTGAGGACAAAAGGCTGCTCCCGTCTCTGGTGCTGACCCACTAGATGGGGCGCAATGACAGGGCCTACTTCTCCAGCTCTTCGGTGGCTAATAACAGAACGCTCTTCTCAGGAGCTGCAAAAACTGTAAACTCAACTCTCCATACAGTTTGTGAATCGTATTTTTACAATGAGAACTCAGAGGTTTAATTGCCATTGAGCCGATCTCATGTCTTACTGGGGCCATGTTTTTTGGAGAGCCCTCTGAGCTGTCCTTGGTGCCTCCATGCCTTCTGGTTCTTTCTGAGAAACTGCAACAAATGTGTACAATGCTGAGGCCCCCAGTGCTGACAGAGCAGGGGGCGACATGTGAGTGTGGGCAATTTGGGGACCCAAGAATAGGTGAGCACGTAATAATAATATCCTAATATTTTATCTAAAAGAATAAAGAATGCAGACCTGAGCCTTAAACTCTCCAAAGCCGTGATTAGCTGTAACATTTCGTCTTTGCTGTCAGGGACAGAAAAGGAAAACTCGGAATGAAAGGTGCTTACATTGTGCGAGAGCAGAAGTGGACACTTTGCTCACGGGCAAGAACTTCACATGTCCCACTGTCAGAAAGGAGCAAACACCAGACCGGTACAAACTCTGCACCTTGGGAGAAACCCAAAGTAACAGGTCGCCCTGAGGAGTTCCGGTACCCAAAATGATCAATCCCTGACTATGTCGCATAAATCTGAACTTCTACGCCTGATAAAGTATGAAGGACAATGGCTTTGGGCTTCAGGAGGTCAGGAATGGCAGGACGGAAAGTGACCTACAGGAGGGTCCCCGGAGCCTGTAGCGCCCTCAGCAACTTCCTCCCCCGGTTCTTCGAGAGCACTCTCAGTGGTGACATCAAAGTTAAAATCCTGCAGGCAAGCTGGAAAATGTACTTTGCGGACTTCCAGCCCCCCGTAGGGCAGGGAGAATATGGACTTGGGCGGGAATATCCCTGGGCTGGACACAGAAACTCCAGCACAGACCTTATTATAACTACGACCCAACTCAACTTCCATATTATATCCACTCAAAAATTGAGTGATCCGTCCTTACCGCGAGTCCCTTGGGCAGTGTTTGTGGAGTGGAACCATAGAGTCAATCTCCAAAGTATGCTGCAAATTCTCACTCTCCAAGGGCTTTGGAAGCAGCCACATTGGGGACTGCATCCCAGGTCCCGTGTTGCCCAGCTGTACCACGGGGGACCTCCCCTTGGGCTTTGTAACAGGGCCAATCATGTGATGCACCGTCAATCTTCTTGAGGCTTAGCAGAAATCAAATATGTAAAATGCCTTTCAGCTTGGCCATCACAGCGTTCAGTAAATGTTAGATTTTTTTTTTTTTTATTTACTTCATTTACTTCAATTTGACATTAGTTATTCACATCCAGGTGGGACTGTTGAGACCCAATGGTCAGGGGGTCTTATGTTTTCTATCTTACATCAGTGAGCAGCACAGAGTCTAACACCTAGTCAGGGCTTGTGAAATATCGTCATTCTCCTCAAACAGCTTCGGTTTGAAAGGTTTTCAGGAGGGTTTTTTTTTTTTAATGTTTATTTTTGAGAGAGAGAGAGAAACACAGTGTGAGCAAGGGAGGGGCAGAGAGAGAGAGAGAGAGAGAGAGACGCAGAATCAGAGGCAGGTTCCAGGCAACCCAGAGCCTGATGGGTTCGAACCCATGAACTGTGAGACCATGACCTGAGTGGAAGTCGGATGCTTAACTGACCGAGCCCCCCAGGCGCCCCTAGGTTTTTAGGAGGTCTTAATTAACTCAACCAACAATTCATCCATCGTTTTAAGGTTAAGCCTACAGACCTTCTAACATTCACATGAACACCTAAATTCCAGGAGTTTTATATCCCTATAGGCAAAGAGATTAACAGTACACACTAGGGAGATGTTCTCAAAGGGCTCAAGTGTTGGGGTCAGGGTTGGAGGCAGGCATCACGTAACGGAGGGTTTCCATCTGCCCAGGAAACCTAAGGACGTTGTTGGGAGAGCACATCCCCATGGGACATGTCAGGGAGTTTAACGTGCCCGTTGGGGGCGATGGGAGTTAAGTGACTGGCTTGTTTTTGAAGGGGAAGCGATGTTCTTAGTTGTAAGATGATGTTGGTGGCGCTGCAGTAGTTGGCTCGTCACCGTGGGAGAGGAAACAAGAACATCGGGAAGTTCTGCACCCTGGCAGTCGCTCGGAGGAGGAGGCAGTGGAACCGGTGGGCAGAGCGGGTAACTTGTGGGGTAGCGCCATTCCGATGACGCACGCTGGCCGGCGCCGTGGGCCCCCCGCCCCCACCCCAGGCTCAGAAAGAGATAACTAAGCGAGGCGTGTGACTCGCACCGCGAGAAGGACCTTGGTGCAGTACTGGCCTCCTCCCCAGCCTCGAATGGGAAAAGGCGTGATTCTGTGGTTGGGGGCCTCTCCAGCCCACGCAGACTGCGTTGACCATGAACTCCCGCTGGCTTCCGAGAACCCTGCGGAGTGAGAGGGCTCTGTGTCCACCTGAAGCCTTGGCCCAGTTTGTGTCGTCTGTGGCTTGCTCACTGGTTGGGTAGCGTGATCAAGTGGAAACGACCTGCTTCCGCTCCCTGCCCGGCGCCCCGGCTAGTCTCATGGGGCACGTGCGTAACGACATCCATGGAGATAAGAACAGGCATTGCCAACACATCTCAGCAACTAGGAGATCGTTTGTCAGTTGAAGTGTCCTTTACATTCGGTTACAGAGATGGCACTTTATTTTAAGGTTTTGCTATAAAAGAAGCCATTGATTACATGATTAAGTAGGAGAGGCCGGTAAAAATGGCCTTACATTCTGTTATTTCCCAAGTCACCGAAGTGCTCCCTCATGGCCAATAATCGTAAATCTGTTCTCCCCAACAGTAACAAGACATTTATGTAAGACATGCCCTCACATGAGGCCAGCTTTTTTAAGCAAGTGAACACTTGCATGCTGTGCTCTGGGGGACCTGCTTCAAAATATGTCTCATCTTTCATCTATCAGGGACCAAAAAAAAAAAAATCCCCCGAACTCAAAACACCTGAGCGTACTTTGCTAGCAGGAATTCCTGAAAAATACCTCGGTGGAAACAGGAAAACACTATGTGGGCCCCTAAATCTGGTGGACTTTTTGAGAATGGTTCTAGCTTTATAGGCAAAAATGGGAAGTTAGTACAAAATTCTCATTTGGCCTGTACCATGCGTCCCAATTAATGAACCAGTGCTGATACACAATTATGAACTATGACCCATGCTTTATTTATATTTTCTTGGTTTTTACGTGAAGTCCTTTTCTGGTTTCCTATTCCTATGTCCTATTTCTTACCTGATGGTCCCATCCAGGGTCCCACATCACACGTAGCTGCCCTGTTTCTTGCTTCTCTTGGCCGTGACCCCTTCTCACACCTCCCTTGTGTGTGAGGACGCTGATGGTTTTCAGGAGTGTTCCTCAGGCATTGTGCGGCATGCTTTTCTATTCGGATTTGCCTGATTTTTTTTTTTTTTTCATGATGAGACAGGGGTTATGGATTCTTGAGAGGAAGACCATAGGCACAAAGAACCATTGTCATCCTGTCTGGATGAGTATACATGTTATCAGCCTGATTTATGACTAGATGTTGGCCCCGATTGCCTGGCTGAGGTAGTATGTCAGATTCCTCCACTTTCTACTTTGGAAGGAGATCACCGTGTTCAGCCCACACCCAAGTGAGAAGTTGCCTTCATTTGAGGGTAGAGTATGTGTTTAAATTACTTGAAACTCTTCTGCATGGCAGATTTGTTTCCTCTCCCGTATCTATTAATATATTCAATCATTTGTTTGTATCAGATGGACTCTTGGATGTTGTTTGATGCTTTGGGTTATAATCCAAGACCCCTTTTCTTGTTCTTCCTCTAACTGTTCCAGCTTTGGCGACTGGGGCTCTTTCAGTTGACCCCTTCCAAATGCTCCCATCCAATCCTGTGATATTTCCCTAACTCCTGCTCATGATGGGTGTTTTTGTTTGTTTGTTTGTTTGTTTTTTTCATCATAGGTGGAAACAGCATCTGGCGAAGGGGAAACTTACCTAGAATTACACTTGGGGTCTTTAACATTCTTCGATATATTTTTGTCCACTGGATCTCTCTGCACCAAGAGTGTGTTACTATTTAGCTTCCACCTCCCATAGTTTCTGTCTCATGAAGGAGTAAATGTGTGATTTAGTGTCTACGTATTCATGCCTTCTGGGTCTTAATATAAAATATTTAAAGTAATGAAATGGTATTTAATTTGTTTCACTGAAGGCTTTTGATTCAAATTCTACTTTGTCTCTATCAGGATCGACGTTCCAACATTTTCGTTATTTCCACGGGCCTTGTGTGCTTTGTACCTCCTCTCGTGTTAGCCGTGCTGAATCACCGTTTGGCGTGTGTCTCTCGTGTGTGTGTGGCATGTAACCTGCTCTTGCTATCGATGGCACTGATATGATTGCCCTCAGCTCTGTCGTGTTATTTTTGTTGAAACTGTTGCTTTTTCCTTGATGTAGTTTTGCTAAAGGCATGATGCTTTGTGGGTCTATTTGTCCCTCTTGGTGATCTGCATAGAGTTTGGGAGGATATGCAAAGTGACGCAGATTTAAGGGACTGTCATTACCTCAGTCACCCAGAAGTTCCCCACCACCAACACTTCCTTTTAACACTGTCTTTCTTTCCGTCTTCTCAAAAAAAGCTATAAAAAGCCCAAATACCTTTTGAATGTCCAAAACGGCTACTTTCATTTGTCCTGTGTTTTTTGGTAAAAAAAATTAATAAGGCCTTTTATAAAGAAATTAAAATGTATC
This sequence comes from Panthera uncia, assembly GCF_023721935.1. Classification (NCBI taxonomy): domain Eukaryota; kingdom Metazoa; phylum Chordata; class Mammalia; order Carnivora; family Felidae; genus Panthera; species Panthera uncia. Next base: position 75,554,272 of record NW_026057576.1, read on the forward strand.
TGACATGTTCAAAAAGCCAAGCATAATAAAGAGCATTATTTATACCAGGAAAGTCAATTCTGTCAATATTAATATGTAAATTTGCTAAAATTTACAACAACAATTACAAGAGTTTATCCGATTTGCAGTTGGATGAAATGATCTTCAAATTCGTATGAAAATGCAAATGTTCCAGAATAGCCAACAAAACTTTTTGAAAAGTCTATTTGTCAGGCTGTCAGCAGATATTACAAAGCTAGTGGAATCGGCTCAATGTGGTGTTGGCATGGGGATAGATAAATAGATCCGTTTAACCCAAGAGCAAACCAAATAATTTTAGCCATATGAAATCCAGGAATTCCGCCCAATATACATGAGATAAAATACCGGACAAAAATGGTATTTGAGTTCCGTGGAGCAAGGGTGGCTCATCTGACAAGTGGTACTGACCCAGCTGCCCTTCCACATGGAAGAGAGAATCTTAGACCGCGGAGCCATGGGTCCCAGCAGAGGTCAGAGGGAACGGAGGTGGTCAGGCCAGCAAGCGACGTGGCTTTTAGACTGTGGAAGTCTTCCCACGTCACAGAGGGAGTAAAATTGAACCTTGTAGGAAAACAGGGACTGTTTTTCCTATTAGGCAGAAAGAAGACAATCGCATGTGTTTTAGGACAGAGTTGGCAGACATGTGAAGACTCTGTTGGAGGGGAGAGACTTCCTGTGGCAAGAAACTGCGCCAGAGGGTTTGGGGAGACAAGGCGTGGGAATGTAGTGTCTCAAGACTCAGGTGCCGAGCTCTGCCAACTGGGAACAAACCCCTGAGACAGAATTTACCTGCTGTGTCATTTTGCCAAGAGACTCCTTCTCTTCCCCTGCCACGTACCTTTCAAGAAAATTCCTGGTCCCGAGTTCTTTCTCTCCTGTTTGACAGCTGCATTGACCCAAAGGATGCAGAATGTGTTCTTAGCCACCGAAGGTCTCTTTCCAAGCATAAGGGAAGGTGAGAGCCCCAGTGCTGCTTCACGTCAATGAGTGATGACACCGACTGGCAGGACTACGTTTCTATCCACAACTAGTAGTCAGCAGCTGGTTGTCTGAGGGAGCAGGTGGAACCCAGTCGGACACAACAGACCTCCAGCTGTTTGACTGGGATGGCTGAGGTGTAAATCTTTCCAATAATGAAGCCCAGATTAGGCCCGAAATCCAGTAACATTTCACGATGCCAAAGGCCTTCGTAAAAACATGGAACATAGAACCGAATGCAATGTTGAAAATAAATGTCTTCGTGTCTTCGGGCTATTATGAGGATTTCTGTTTTATGTTTTGCAAACCATGCTATGACTATCTTGAAAGATCTAAAAAGCAATGCCTTCTCTTTCCTCTTAGGCTTCCTATTACGATTCTTTTTATTATCATTACTATTGTTACATTAATTTTTCGATAAATACTTTGTGCCAGGGATTTTAATGGGAGTATTTATTCTCATTATATTTTTCATTTTCAAGTCATTTTATTCCCGGAACGATATTTATTTAGTAGCAAGATTAGTCATTTTTCTATAGTCACACGGCTAAGAAGTGACAACTTTGCCATTTAACACAAGTGTACGTAACCCAAGGAACACACTCTACCACATTATATTTCCTCCCAGTCAGGCCAAAGCAACTAGTTCAAATAGAGAAAAGTCAGAGTAATTTTGGTCAGGCATTTTCCCTTTATTGCAAATTGCTTTTGTGCCTGTAATCTTAATTCAGTTGGGTGAATCGTCTGGTCATGTTGTTGTGAGCACTGAATCAGAAGAGGGTGACACCATCTCCAGCTTTTTTCCTTTTACCCATGCTTACTGGCCAAATTTAGAATGCAGCAGTCATGACACTATTATTTAGGACAAGCTATTAAATTTTTGAAACGTCTGTTTACTCATCAATGGTTGCTATAGACATTGAACAGGAATAAATGTAGGGACACCTGGGTGGTGTCGTTTTCACCACCAGTCATTTTTGCATCCGCCTTCAGCTCAGGTCATGATCTCATGGTCCGTGAGTTCGAGCCCCGCGGCGGGCTCTATGCTGACAGCTCGGAGCCCGGAACCTGCTTTGGATTCTGTGTCTCCCTCTCTCTCTGCCCCTTCCTTGCTCACACCCTGTCTCTCTCTATCTTAAAAATAAATAAACATTAAAAAAATTAAGAAAAAAGAATAGATGTAAACAAATCTAGAGAATAATACCCACTAAGAAAGCAACAATCTCCTTCCTCTCCATCATACTTACCCCCTCAGATCTAGAGTGTTCTTAGACCCCTAAAAGTTTATTCTTAACATTTTAAATAATGCTTTTGTGGTGAGAGATGAAGTTTTCAGGTGATGGCAGGGTGGTCTGGAGCCGACAGCCAAGAAAGAATTCTTGAAGAGGTCTTTGGTGCAAAAAAGGTGATTTTATTAAAGCACGGGGACAAGACCCGTGGCCAGGTAGAGCTGCACTGGTTCCTGATGGGTTAACTCATTATTATCTACCCTTGGGTTGGGAGGGGGTTAGGGATAGAGTAAGTGTTTAAGGTATTTTAGAAGCAAGGTTTCCAGGACCTTGAGGGGCTATCCGTTGCCAGGGAAATGCCACTTATTACCGTTTAATAAAACCTCAGTTATGAGACCCTTCAGATGCATATTGGGGGGTCATAAGCTTATAGCATGATCGCCAGCATGTACCTTGGGGCAGTTGAGATAAAGGAAGTAGACTTACAGGGTCATTGAGGTTGGGATCATGTGAAGCCAAGATTCTCTTTTGTCCCCAGAAAAGTGTCATCATCGAGGCAGCTGAGGGAGGTCACTCTGCCGCTCTCAAGGACTTGTCAGTGGGCTGTAGGCAGTAAGGGAATTTACATTTTCATTTGCCTTAGTTTCCCACATCACCATGGCAAGCACTTAAACCCCTTACATCTTAATGAGGGTGATATCAGGGCTTCAGGAGACAGAGTCTATAGGTTTCCAGAGATTGGGCTCTGGATAAATTGCCTCTTTCTTGCAGTTTAGTAAGTTACCATTAAACCGAAGGGGACCCCTGTCCTGAATGACTGTGATCGCTATCAGTCAACCATCTGCTTTCTTTCCTTTTTCCTTTCCCCTGTTCTTGGGTGGCAAGGAGTGTTTGAGGAGTGTCACACAGATCCCACCTGGCAGGGGTGGGGGGAGGGTACGGTTAGCCTGTACTCTGCCTTCAATTTGCCCCATGCTCCCTCATCGGTGAGGATGGCATTTAACCCCCCAAATGAACATTTTATAGTGGAATCTCAGTACTAGAGTAAACAGAGGGAGAAATTGATAGGTTGTAAGATACTCTTGGAACATTTTCAGATCTCAGTCACCTGGCATCTGTTTCTTTAAAAGTCCCGCGAAATGGAAGTTCGGGCTAGCGGTCATTGACGCGGTCTGGCATTGTAAAGAAGGGACAGAGCAAGACAAGTGCACAGAGAGCTGAAGGCAAAATTTTTCTAAATGCAAACATACAAAGCTTGGCAAGAAAACGGTGAGGACATAATGAGAAAGAAACAATTCTGATAGGCAGCTTTGAACTTGTTAGTGTTTAATATTGTCATTTTTATCTCTTGAGGTCATAGTGTTAATAATAATTTTTAAATCCATTCGGACTGATATAAATCAATTAGTCATTATGGATTGTCTCAGCTCGACAAGCAGGGGCTGGGGTGGAAATAAAGGGTGCCCTTAAATGCCAAGGGGCAGAAGCCCCACATGACCCAGAACAAGAAGAGATCCAGAGAATTCAGTATTCAGGTTCGATTTTTCCGGAAAGTGGCAGATGTGCATTGTAGTGGTCTGTGGATGGAAATCGTGCGATTCTCCTGCCAGAGACTTCGGTGTGGTTCCTCCAGAAAACAATTCACTGCCTCTCCCCACTATAGCTTATCTTTTTGTCCTTTGGGGATACCATTCTTTATTCAAAGAGACCAAATTTCATTTGGCTGTGTTTCAAAGAACCTGGAATTCCATGAGGACCAGAGGAGAAAGGACGCCATTGTGCCTCGGCAATTTGTTAGCCTGAAAATAGAGCTCAAAGTCTCTGTCAAGTGCAGTGCTTTCTTGGGTAATCCTCTGAGAGCCATTCTATTTAAAGCCAAAACAGAGCCAGGGATGCATTTAACCTCTCCCCGGTGGCTGTGAGAGGTCTCTCCGCTGAGTAAGGCACTTATGTCCAAAGTGATATACACAAATGTTCAAAACTACCTAACGTCAAAGAAGACAGATTGTGGGAAGCATCTGACATATTTTGAACTTTGATGTACAGGAAATAGGCTAGTAAAAAGTGTCCTGTCGTTGGGTCTAGGTAATTGAAGATTCAGTGAGTTGAAGCCTGAAGAGAAAAAAAAGACAGGAAGATGAATTCAGCTTTTCTTTTCATCAATATACTATTGACAGGATGACTAACAACACAGCCCCTGGATGAAAAATCGTGAGTAAGGTCAACAGATTCGCTGGTGAGCACTGCCCACTGGCTTTGCTCTAATGGGCTTACCTTGGGGGCACATCAGCTTTTACTAAACATATTAAATGGAGAGTTGGTATACAATGCTTTATTCTGAAAGCTTCCCATGAGTCGTTCCATTAGCAATCATTTGTTAGTACACGCAACGTGTATGTTAGACTCACGGCGTTCGAAATAGAAAAGACACGGGCCCTCTTCCCAACGAACACTCAGTGGCAGTGGGGGGGGGGGGGCGCTAGATTCCCTCCCCCACAGAATGGACCCGGGGAAACCTCTGTTACCTGATAACCTAGCTCTGCACTTGTGAGCCATCAGCAGCTGGGCAGGAATCCTGCAGTATTATCTGATGACTCCCTGACATGGTCGTGTTGGGTTCTGTTCCTCTGCAGGTGAAACCCGAGGAGGCATCCCATACAAGGGACTAGTCATCCAGGAGGGTGTCATGACCTCTAGCGCAGGTGGCCAACTGCTCGCTGTTAGTGTTTAACACCCCTCCTGAGTTACAGGCAGCAGATACACTCAGGGTCAGCAAGCACTTTCTTTAGCCATTTGAGGAATGGTTACAGCTTAGAGCTCTTGGCAGTGATGAGCTCCGTTATGCTTTTTTATTTTATAAGGATGTTGGGCCAGGCATAAGATGTCGCAATATATTAAAAAAAATTTTTTTTATGTTTGTTTATTTTTGAAAGAAAGAGCATGAGCAGGGCAGGGGCAGAGAGAGAGGGAGACAGAATCCGAAGCAAGCTCCAGGCTCTGAGCTGTCAGCACAGAGCCCGACGTGGGGCTCGGACCCATGAACTGCAAAATCACGACCTGAGCTGAAGTCGGGCGCTCAACCACCCAGACGGAGCCACCCAGACACCCCCTGTTGCTGTATATTCTTATGCCCCATCTCTACCTGAGAGAAGGGGGTGTTTTCACTTCTCTGACCAACCAAATAATTTTTGAGAAACTCTCATTGATGTGAAGGTGTTTCCATGGTCTCAGGAGACAAATCCATATAATACTCTCTCCCAGATACAGTTTGCCTTTACTGTGGTAAGAAAAGAGAACGTGAGATCTACCCTCCTAACAAATTTTTGTGTACTATACAGTATTGGTAACTATAGGCCCGTGTGGCACCCCAGGTCTCTGGAACTCATTTGGCATCTTGCAGAGCTGGAGTCTCCTGTCCCTTGAACAACTCCTCCTCATTCCCTCCCCACCCCCCAACCCCTGGAAACCTCCATTCTACCTTCTGCTTATTTATTTTTTAATTAATTAATTAATTAATTTTGAGAGAGAGAGAGAGAGAGAGAGAGAGAGAATCACAAGCAGGCTCCACACTCAGTGTGGAGCCCAACATGGGGCTCAATCCCAAGACCCTGGGATCATGATCTGAGAGCAGAAATCAACTCGGGGGCTCAACTAAATGAGCCACCCAAGCGAACCCCGCTTTCTACACATGAGAAGTATCTAAATAGTCAAACTCATGGAAGCTCCTGATACATTTGAAACCCGGTCATTCACGCCTCCAACAGGAAAAGGGATATATAGTCTATGTCTCCATAGGCTCTTGAGTTAACTGATCACATGAGTGGATTCCAATATGAGGCAACTCTGTTTCTTTGTTCACTTGTTTAGCTGAACATCATCCCTTGATTTTCTGTTTTGGTGTTGCTTGTGTAAAACCACAGTCCCGTGCCTTGCTTTCTGGACCATAACTCTTGAAGATTCACCCTCCAAGCCACGTGGGGGATCATGAGACAGATTTTAATTGGCAGCCTGTTATGTGTCATCCTGTTTTAGTTTTTGGGAGATGTGGTATGAAACAAGACAAAACCTCTGCTTGGCGATTTCACTTATATTCCAGGGAGGGCGACAGAAAACAAGTGGGTTGAATGCATAAAGCACACATTATACATAATAGTAATTTGTGCTTGGGAGAAGATGTAAAAGAGGGAGGAGGCTTATGAAATGTCTGAGTCCAAAGCAGGAATGAGCTCGGAGTCTCTGATAGTTCAGTAGTACAGAGACAGCGAGCCTCACAGAGCGAGTGACTTCTGAGTTAAAACTGATCAACGAGTAGGGCCGGTCATGTGGCAAATAGTGGACCAGGTGCTGGTGGACAGCCTGGCATGTTTGGGGAACTGAAAACTGGGGTGGAGGGGATGTGGGGAGAGGTCGGGAGGTGAGGTCAGGAGGGCCAGGGCAGCCCGTAAGGAGAGGGCCTTATGGGGATGGAAAGGAATTTGGCTTTTTCTCTGAGATGGGAATCAGTTGTTGAGTCGTGCACAGAGCAATGCCAACATATATTTTAACGGGTTTATACTGATGGTTGTGTGGAGAATATACCATAGAGAAGCCGTGGCAGAGGCAGGCAGGAAGTTAGAAGTCAGGGCAAGATTAAACCCAGGGTGAGTGATGGCCTTGACCAAAGAGTTGGCCGTGAGGATGGCGGGAAAGACAACAGGACTTACAGCTGGGGGGAAATGCAGGTGTGAGAGTGGTGGGGAGGCTCAAGAGTGAGGGTTTTGCTGGACCGGGTTGCCTTTGCCTGAGGCTGGGAAAAGTCATGGGGTGAAATCCTGTTGGCAGGAATATAGAAGTCTGCGTTAGGGCAGAAGTTTCCGATGATTCCCGATGGAAGGACCAGGAGACAAGTGGACATATGGTTTCTGGAGTTTGGGGAAAAGCCTAGACTATAGATGCACAGTCGGGACTCATCAGCAAACAGCAACACCGTGAAACCGGGTGATACCAGCTAGAGCATGAATAAGATTCAAAAAAAAAAAAAATTGTTTTTAAGTTGATTTTTGAGAGAGAGAGAGAGGGGGAGGGGGAGGGGCAGAGAGAGAAGGGGACAGAGGATCCGAAGCAGGCTCTGTGCTGACAGCGGACAGCCCCACGCAGAGCTAGAACTCACGAGCCATGAGATCGTGACCTGAGCTGACGTTGGGCACTTCGCCGACTGAGCCACCCAGGCGCCCCTGATTTTTTTTTTTTTTTTTTTTTTTTTTTTTATCTTCATCAGAAAAGACAAAGAGGCAGAGATGGCAGCAGAGGCTTGGCCACCCTGGCATGTTCCGAGCCGGCCCCGGGGCGGCTACAGGAATGTCAGAGGAATCCAAGCACCAGCCTTGGGAGCGGCGTCTACTCCAGCCTCACAGTGGATCACCTGGCCTGGTTAAAGGTGGATCTTGGGTGTGAATATCTCAGACCTACAGGCTCCAAGTCTTCGTTGTCTGCAGAGGAGGGGACTGAGGCAGCAGAGGTGAAGTGTGCGCTCACTGGCAGTTCCGCCGACGCAAAGATCCGGTCACAAAGGTCACTAACTGTATTCGCCTGTGGAAACACTCTGCCGCAAAACCGAGCATTTCAGTCTGTTCTCGATTCTCTCATTCATACCCCGGGGTTAACAGCTAGACAGTCGGGTGTGGCGGTGTTTGTTTGGGTTTGTTTTTGACAGATAAAGGATATTTCTTTTCACAATTCACAGGAAGGTTAGACTACCTGGTAAGCGATGAATCCTTCCCGTGAAGAGATAGGAAGTGTATAGTCACATGTTTTTCTTTCACCGGAAGCGAACGTGGTCCCGGTTTGCACTAGTGTCACAGAAGAGCGTCCAGAAGGTGTCTGCATGATCTCCGTTTGCACCAGTGTATTCTGGTGGTTACTTATTGACCAGCCGATGAGGAACTATTTTCACCCCTATTGGGGTTTACTTATTTGCAGCAAACACAAATTAAAAAAAAAAAAAAAAAAAAAAAGAGAAAAAACCCAATTCCCTTCCTGGAGCCTCCATAATGATATTCTTCTTAAACTGTATTTTGACTCATGCCTCCCGCATTTAGAGAGTGTGCTGCTAAAAATACCATCTGGGACAGCTGGGGGTGGATGGCAGGAATTACAGCTGTTTGGGGGGTAAACTTTTGATCCTTTCCACCAGAGGACCAGTTGCTAATCACTGCCATAACAAAGGTTTTCTTTTTCTTTAAAAAAAACTGAACCGGTAACAACAGAATTAGGCCTTTTGTGCCTCACGGACTCCTTTAAAAACCCCTCACGATCCCATGCCGTGGTCTAATGAGGTGCATAAATGATGCGTCTGCAGAGTTGCAGTGGAGGGACTGACAGTGAAAAGCTAAAGAAAGATACAGAGCATAATTGCATAAACTGCTAGTGAGAGACATAATCGGGAAGCCAGGCCAAAAATCTTAAGTAGATTTGCAGATTCGTTTACAAAGGGGTAAAATACAGATGGCAAGCACGAATGCTGGTCATCCCAAATCAGCCTTAGTGACTTGGTCTGGGCCGTAACTGAGTGCTTTCAAATAACATTTACCGAGCACCCATGGCCACCCAGGCGTTTTGCCAGGGCCTTTGACATCCATGCTTTCATGTGGTCTATGCGACAAGGTTTGGAACGTGGGTTACTTTCCACTTCTTATAGGTGTGGGGAATGTATCCTCACATAGGGTAAAGTACTGAGCCCACAACCTCAGTTTTTACAGGTGCACAATATAAAATTATGAGTTACAATCTAAGCATGTAAAATTAATATACAGAAATCTGTTGCATTTCTATACGCTAATAATGAAGTAGCAGAAAGATAAATTAAGGAAACCATCCATTTAAAATGGAACCAAAAAGGTGGGAGGGAGGGGAGGGTGGGTGATGGGTATTGAGGGGGGCACCTTTTGGGATGAGCACTGGGTGTTGTATGGAAACCAATTTGACAATAAATTTCATATATTGAAAAAATAAATAAATAAAATAAATAAATAAAATGGAACCAAAAGAAAAGAACCTAGAAATAAACTTAACCAAGGAAGTGAAAGGCTTGTACTCTGAAAACTGTAAAACACTGATGCAAGACATTGAACGTGACACAAGCAAGTGGAAAGGTATTCCGTGCTCAAGGATTGGAAGAACCAACATTGTTAAAACGTCTATAAAACCCAAAGAAATCCATAGACAATGCACCCACTATCAAAATACCAACAACAGGGGTGCCAGGGTGGCTCAGTTGGTGAAGCATCTGACGTTTGATTTCAACTCAAGTCATGATCTCACTGTTGTGGGATCGAGCCCTGCCATAGGGCTCTGCTCTGGGTGTGGACCCTGCGTAAGAGTCTCTCTCCCTCTGCCCTTCCCCCATTCATCCTCTCTCTCTCCTCTCTCTCTCTCTCTCTCTTTCAAAAAAAATGCCAACAACATTTTCACAGAACCAGAAGAAATAATCTTAAAATTCGTATGAATCCCAAAAAAAGACCCAAAGTAGCCAAAGCAGTCTTGAAAAAGAACAAAGTGAGACGTATCACCATCCCAGACTTCCAGATATACTACCAAGCTATAACAATCAAAATAGTATCGTACTGGCACCAAAACAGACATATAGCTCAATGGAATAGGCTAGAAAACCCAGAAATAAACCTACACACACATGGTCAATTAATTTATGACAAAGGAGGCAAAAATATACAACGGGGACAAACACAGTCATTTTCACAAATGGTGCTGGGGAAACTGGACAGTTACATGCAAAAGAATGAAAATGGGCCACTTTCTTACACCACACATGAAAATAAACTCAAAATGGATTGAAAGCCTAAAAGTGAAAGACAAAACCATGAAACTCCTAAAAGAGAGCACAGACACGAATTCGTGACATGGGCTATGGCAACATTTTCCTAGATATGTCCCCTGAGGAGAGGGAAACAAAAGCAAAAATAAACTATTGGACCTACACCAAAATAAAAAGCTTTTGCACAACAAAGGAAATGATCAACACAAGGACAAAGCAAGGTCTTCTCCCAAGGAATGGAAGAAGATATTTGCAAATGATATATCTGATAAGGGGTTAGTATCCAAAATATATAAACAACATATGCAGCTCAACACCAAAACAGAAACAAATAATATGATTAAAAATGGGCAGAGGACTTAAATAAACATTTCTCCAAAGAAGATATACAAATAGCCAACAGGCACATGAAAAAAATGCTCAAAATCACTCATCATCAGGGAAATGCAAGTCAAAACCACAATGAGATACCACCTCACACCTGTCAGAACAGCTAAAATAAAGCAGACAAGAAACAACAAGTGTTGGTGAGGACGTGGAGAAAGGGGAACCGTCCTGCACAGTTGGTGGGAATGCAAACTGGTGCAGCCACTGTGGAAAACAGTATGGCCGTTCCTCAAAAAATTAAAAATTGAAATACCATGTGATCCAGTAATTCCACTGCTGGGTATTTATCCAAAAAAAATGAAAAAACTAATGGGAAAAGATACATTCACCCCTAGTTTATTGCAGCATTATTTACAATAGCCAAATTATGGAAACAGCCCAAGTCCACTGATAGACAAATGGATAAAGAAGATGTGATACACACACACACACACACACACACACACACACACACGCAATGGAATATCACTCAGCCATAACAAGAAGAATGCCATCTTGCTGTTTGCAACAACATGGATGGACCTACAGGTTGTATATATTGTTGAGTGAAAGAAGTCATAGAAAGCCAAACACCATATGATTTCATTCGTAATTGGACTTGAAACAACAAAACAAATGACCAACAAAAAAGAGACAAACAAAATATGTACTCTTAAATACAGAAAACAAACTGGTAGTTGCTGGAGGCGGGTCAGGGAACTGGATGAAACAAACAAAGGGGATTGAGAGCACACTTACCATGACGAGCACTAAGAAATGTCTAGAACTGCTGAACCATTATACTGCATACCTGAAGCTAGCATAACGCTGTATGTCAATTACACTTTAACTAAAATAAAGTTTCAATTTAAAAACAGAATTATAAGCAGTCCAAACTAAGGATGAGAGAAGTGAAGGGAATTCACATGGTGTGGCCCCCAAATCCATGCACGATATGGGGGAGACTCCCAGGGCATACCCTCCAACAGCAGGGCACAGATATCACCTATATACCAGAGAGAGGGCACACGGAAAAGAACAGGTTGTGATTTTTGAATCACAAAAGGACTGGCACTACTGTTTTTACCTCTAAAAGGAGGTGACAATGACATTCCGTGTGGCACATTATTAGACAAACTGTCTGTATAACTATAAAAGTGTATACTTAGCAGACATTTCAACAATAGCCAAAAATTAAGAATAATAGTGCTCTTTGTAGAGCGCCCATATATTTGCTCTGAATTAATTTCTGCTAATGCCGTTTTGCTGGAACGCTAATGTATTCGGCTAGGGCAGAGGTGTGACAGTGAATCACGTGGCAAGGATTTTCTCTGAGAGCTCCTCGCTTCTCTTGCATTACCCCTGGCTTTAATGGCCTTGGTGTCAGTGATGACAGCCATGTAGAAAAGCAAAAACAGAAATCACAAAAATGGGCCTTAAAGGGCAAAATGAAGTTTATCTCCCTGTGTAGTGGATGGTTGACCTGTGATCAGGGCTGGAGACGATACCTCCTACGTTGTGGGCCCTCACACCTGTGATGACCTTGAGTCCTACGATTTGACCCCCAGACTCTGCTTTGTGCCTGTCAGGACACAACCCAGAGTCTCTATGGCCAGGTTTCCCACTCTGTTGAAATGAAGAAAACATGGTTTGTCTTGACTGCCCAGGGGACTCTCCTGTGGAGCCAAGGTTGAGGCTCACAGGGTTGGGGGATTTCCAGAGGACATCTACTGCATAATGTGCTGTCTCCCGACATGACTCCACGGTCACTGAGGAAGGCTATTCTCCCCAGAAAACCTCGGCTTCAGACATATCAATACCCGTACCCAACGCTGTGGCCCTCCCTCCGGTGGATCTGCACAGATTACAGGATAGCGTGGACCCGCTGACAACTTGAAGCCTAAAGAGAGGACTTACAAAGGAGGGATGGCATGATGTCTAGGAGACAAACACATGTTACACAGTTTTCCCCAAGAGCCAGTTCAAAATACGAAGTGTCTAAATAATGAAATGTTTCTGACCCATGGGAGAAGGAGCCATTTATTTAATTTCTGTGCATACTTCAAGATTCAATTTTAAAAAAATTATTTGTGTGTTTATTTTGAGAGACAGAGAGAGAGGGTGAGCTGTGGAGGGGCAGAGAGAGGGAGAGAGAGAATCCTAAGCAGGCGCTACACTGTGAGGAGCCTGAAGCAGGGCTCAAACCCACAAACCATGAGATCACGACCTGAGCCAAAACCAAGAGTAGTATGCTCAACTGACTGAGCCACCCAGGTGCCCCTCAAGATTCAATTTTTAAAAATTTTAATTTCTGGGGCACCTGGGTGGCTCAGTCGGTTGAGCGGCCGACTTTGACTCAGGTCACGATCTCGCAGTCTGTGAGTTCGAGTCCCGCGTCAGGCTCTGGGCTGATGGCTCGGAGCCTGGAGCCTGCTTCCGATTCTGTGTCTCCCTCTCTCTCTGACCCTCCCCTGTTCATGCTCTGTCTCTCTCTGTCTCAAAAATAAATAAACGTTAAAAAAATTTTCATTTCTTTATTGAGCTGCACTTGACATGCAACATTATATTAGTTTCAGGTGCACAATGTAATGATTTGATATTTGTGTACATATTGTGAAATGGTCACCCCCATAAGCCTAGTTAACATCACCACACTTGGAAGATGGTTTTTAAAGATTATCCCAAATTTAGGGAGTGGAGACAGTTAAGGCATAAATGAAGAATTTAGAACCAATGTGAACTTACTGACTGTAATTGTGCTCTTGATGAGGTGACTCAGTTATTCTTTGGATGGGTATGGTAGGCTATCCGGATGGCGTTAGAAGTTTTAAATATTTATTTCCTGCACAAAAATGTTTACCCACTCAATCCTTGAGAGTCCACACGATCCAAGGAGATTTTAAAGACGTCCTTGAAAGACAGCAATTCATTTTTGTGGAGGCAGCCGGCAGCTACCTATTCATCAACGGAGCAATTAGCAGTTAGCAGTCCCATTTACAAGACGGGAGTGTCAACGATACTATTTCACAGTCGGTCTGAAGCACCAGGAAAAGCAATTTCTGCGTGGACTTTGCCTTCCCTCTGTCACGGTTCATCAAGTTCAGCAACAATATTCATGTAACGGATACATCCTGCATAAATACGGACAGCGAGGGCTGTCAATGCTAGGATATAAATCTGGCAGGGGTCTGCCTTTAACCTCTGAATTTTGTTTTGGGGATGAGCAAACGACACAGGAATCGGAGTAGCAGGTGCTGAGTGCCTGGGACTTATTGTCTGCACAGGTCCTGTAAGAAAGGCAGGGCAGGTGTATGAGCTGTAATAAACCTGTCTTATATCCTATGCCTTCTTGTCATCCACACACCTGAAAACTCCTCTTTGCCTGAATGAATGTGACAAGCAAATACCTGAAAATTATTTAGATCATCCAGGTTCCCATAATTGAGTCCCGAGGTTTATTACTTATCAATGTCACTTTGAGTTCTCAGGTCCCTTTCACACCATCGAGCTGATAACTCTTGGGCAAGCACAGGAAATGGATGTATTGGAAGTCCCAGCTCTTGGGCATCCTAAGAGGGCCCAGAGGGGTGGGGGACTGAGGGCATTGCGGCTTTCTGTTGGAGGAAGGGGATCGAGCATTCTGTTTCTATTCTGAAAATATACACAGAACTGATGCAGTTTTTGTTCAAGAGCAAAGTGGTCAGCCACCTTCCTTAGGCAGAAAATAAGCCTTGTGGAATGTGAGGGTGAAACGGATTCCAAACAGGAGCAGAGCCAGTGGCGATGCGGAGGGGGCAGGTGGGAAGACCAGCTGAGGACACACGAGGGCCAAGTGTTGGAGCGACAGGTGAGGGCGCTGGCCGTGGTTAGCGCGTCTTGCACCTGCCGGTCTCAGTGCAGGGCGGCCACACCAGTTGTTCACGTGATGGGTGGGAAAGAGCAGGTGGTGGGAGATCACACAGCCGGGACTGTCATGACGGGGCCGTGACAAATGAGTGACCAGTTGTCTGAGCGGCCCCACGGCCTCCAGTATTCGGGTGTGGAATGTAGAGCCCGACAAGGAGTGGGTTTATTCTTGTTTACCTCTGTGTCCCCTGTACTAACGTACAGCAGAGAACGGATGGGTGTGTATACATCCACACGTACTTTTATCTACACAGTGTGCTGATTCAATGCCGCACACCTGCATTGAACGCTTGTCTGAAGGGTCTGAACGCTTGTCGCACCGCCACCTCCCGGATGTGTGGCAATCACATACCCTTTCTGTGCCTCCGCTCCCACGTGTGGGCACCTGGATTATGACGGCAACGATTCATGAGGTCGTTGTGAGGGTCAAATACATGCATTTCGGAGAAAAACGTGAAACCGGAAAACGATAGCAGCTATTACTTTCTCAAAAGCCTTTTAAGCAAGTAGACGAATTCATACCATCATGAAGCCACTGAATCCTTACAGCTCCTCCGGTCCGGCCGCTTCATCTAGTGAATTAGCTCAGGGGCAGAGGTACGGTGCTCAGACTAAGCTTCAATTTCAGGGCTGGTATTCATCTCATTACCAGGAATGCGGCAAACAAACAAACAAACAAAATGTGAAAAGTTTTCTTTAAATGTAAAATTAAGGGAATGTCCCACAAGTTACACGTATGTTTAGGAAAGCAAATGATGCTGGAGGACTTACGATAAAAGGACATTGTCCCCTGGTCCAGGGTTTCTCACTCTCAGCCTTTACTCCAAAGCAGTAAGTTCTTTTTTAAGTTGAAGAATCACGTGTATGTACAGGAAAAGACACAAATTATCAGTATCCAGGTGGATTTTTGCAGAGTGAGCACAGCCAAGTAACTGGCATGCAGGCTGAGCTATAGAACAGCTTTGTCCATGCAGTCTCTCAAGCACACCAAGCGGCCACTGGGCATTTGCACTGGCCTTGCTCACAAAAACTGGTAATTGGCTCAGTTATTGGACAACATTTAAGTACACTGGGAACAGCCTGAGTGTGTGACTCTACTTTTCTATGTACAAAATGCAAGTATAGGTCAAGAATTCCTGTTGAAAAATTAGCATCTGAATTGAGGAGGGCCATAAACATTAAAAAAAAAACAAAACTGATTGCAAAGACTTGGTACAAAAAATCTAAAATATCTCAGTAGTAGCTATAGTGATTTCATGTTGGGTTAAATAAAGTGTATAAAAATAGTTTTATCTGTCTCTTTATACTTTTTAAAAATACTGGGGCGCCTGGGTGGCTCAGTCAGTTGGGTGTCCAACTTCAGCTCAGGTCATGACCTCATGGTTTGTGGGTTCGAGTCCCGCGTCAGGCTCTGTGCTGACAGCTCGGAGCCTGTAGCCGGCTTCAGATTCTGTGTCTCCTTTTTTCTCTGCCCCTCCCCTACTCATGCCCTGTCTCTCTTTCAAAAATAAATAAACATTAAACAAAAATAAAAACGTGGCTACCATTTTATTTTTTTGTTTTTATTATATTGCTTTTATTTTTTTATTTTATTTAAAAAAAATTTTTTTGAAAGAGAGAGCATGAGCAGGGGAGAGGCAGAGAGAGAGAGAGAAAGAGAATCCCAAATAGGTCTTGCATGGTCAGCACAGAACCTGATGTGGGGCTTGATCTCACAACTGTGAGATTGTGACCCGAGCGAAATCAAGAGTCCGACGCTTAACTGACTGAGCCACCCAGGCGCCCTCCCAGGCATTTTAAATCAGGCCTAGCTCACCGTCTGCTGTCTTCATGGTTCTTCAATATTCCATTGTTTTAAAACACCTTAACTTATTTATGCATTCTACTGAGAATGGCCCTTTGCATTCCGTGCCCCCCACCCCGCATTTTTTTTTTGTCTTCCTGATTACTATGTTCTAGAAACTAGACTTCTATAACCTTTCAAGGATCCAGTTTTCATGGAATTTCCCTATTCCAAGAGTTTCTGTATGCCTATTGTTCTCCAGTTGTTTCTGGAGCCCATTTGTTTCTTGTACTTTGTGGCTAAATGCAGTTTACCTTTTACCCAGATCCACGGGTTTCACCAAACATGTGGTTTCACCAAATGTTTGCATTTCCTGTGACCAACCTGCAGAAGTGTTGCCCGACTACCCCCACATCGCTGCAATGCCTGGGCCACATAATTTAGGTTTTTGTTACAGAACCCACCCAGGTCAACATACCAATTTCTATTTTAGTCAGCATGTCTGAACTGCTGAAAAAAAAGCCCCCAAATCTCAGCTTAACATAACAACGGTTGTGTCTTGCTCCCTCACAGCGTTGGCTCGGCAGCGGGTGGCTGTGTGATGCCCGCCTCTGAGCTCAGTGGTATGTCCCAGGAGAATAGGAATGACACGGGTAGTAATGACCCTGACATTTTCTGCTGCAAAGTCCTGGGAAATTCCCTGTGGCGTTTTCCTATTGAATTCCTCTGCCCTTCAACTTTGGAAATGATCATGCTTCGCTCTGATAATTTATTGCCCTCTTTTTTTTGGAAATTGCTATAAACTGTAGATCGTGCCTCCTGTAAAGACAGTCTATGTCGCTTCTCTTGCTCTCATCATTTTTTCCACTTTCATTTCTTGAATTTGTATGTGCTGCCCTATTAAAGTTTGCTTTCTTGGTGTTCTTGTTTTTATTTTCTGTTCCTCGAGTGGTCCTCCTGGGCATTTTGTCTTTTGTCTTGGATTTCCCCTGTCATATTAGAGGGGTTCTTAAAATAACTGCTTTCTCTACTGTTCACATCAAAGAAAACGGTGACAAAAAAGCTGAATGGAAACCTTATATGTCGGTGGGCTTGTTCACTAGACAAACTTCAGTCTCTGGTGACTGGAAAAGTGCCAGGACCCTTAAATATGAAAAACGGATCATCTTTATGCTGGGATTCTAAAATCATCTCCTTTTTCCTTATTCTACCCTCAAAATGTCTTCAGAGAAAAACTGTAGCATTTATCGGTTTGTCTCATTTATGCTTTTGGTGTTATCCCAAGGCACGTGTTCTGTGTGCCGTTTTCAGAGAGAGCCTGTAGAACACCTCCCCCCAAATCTGCCTCTTCTTACACCTAAAACCTCTCGTGGGCTCTGTGCAGAAGGTTGGCTGACCCCTCTGATCCTGAGACCACTCCACAGGCCACTTCATCATCCGGATCTCCTCTGTCCACTTTCTGCCTTTGGCTACTGGGTCAAATGACTTGTCCTCCGATGGCTCATACCTCTATCTCTTCCGCTTAACATGCCTGTGGATTCCCCCCCGCACCCTTTATTTTAACTTACATCAGATTTGGGAAAAGAGAATATTCTTAATCTGTCACTTGAACAGACGTTCCAAGTTATTGCACGTAAATTGATCCAACAGGGGGTACATCTCCTGGTGGCCAACTGAGTGGTGAGACAGAGTGAAGAGTCAGACGGTTGTAGAACACGAGGCAGAATATTGATTTCATCGGGCTATTCAAGAAAAGTCAGGTGTGCCGACAGTTTCCTACTATCTTTTGGTGTTTTGAGGGCTCATTACACAGTCTACCTGAACCGAATGCCAGGAACTTCTCATGTCTTCATAGAGCTCAGGTATTAGTGTCCTTTTATTTATTTTTTTTTTCCAACGTTTTTTATTTATTTTTGGGACAGAGAGAGACAGAGCATGAACGGGGGAGGGGCAGAGAGAGAGGGAGACACAGAATCGGAAACAGGCTCCAGGCTCCGAGCCATCAGCCCAGAGCCTGACGCGGGGCTCGAACTCACGGACCGCGAGATCGTGACCTGGCTGAAGTCGGACGCTTAACCGACTGCGCCACCCAGGCGCCCCTATTAGTGTCCTTTTAAATGTGTGGTTTGCATTACGTTTTATTTGGAGGCTAGTGATAGATGTTCTGTGTGTGTGTGTGTGTTCTCAGAGCACTATGCCATTTACTTTTGATATATTGACTGTATGGAAAAATTCTCAGCTACTCCCAAATCTGAATACTTAAAATATGGTCCATAGTATGAACCAGTGGTGGTTTAATATGAATTGTGCCAAGTAGCTAATAGACAGGGGTATTTGCTTAACAAGAGAGCAAATCTTGTTGTGTGTATTCTATGCTGGAGAAGATGTTTCGTGATGAGCTCTTCTGGTGAGCACTTATTAGATGCCAGATATTTGACTAAGGGTTTCTCATTCGAGGTCTTGTTTAACCCTTTCTTTGTCTTATAAGGTGAAATGTATGATTAACTCCGATTTAGATAATGGCAAAGTTGAGTACTAGAGGATTTATTTGCTTAGGATTCCAGGGATGGTAAATACTAAACACGGGATTTAAGAAGAGGAATTCTGAGCCAGAGTCCACTCTGTGCTGTCGTGTGGGCGTTTCTCCAACATCAGTCACTGGGAGCCGAGATTAGGATTTCTGCCACGCCCATTCCATCAAGTGCCATCTTCAAGGTCTCCAGTCATATTTATGCTCCACGGGTTCTGCTGTTTACTTAACACTTGTATTTTGATGCAAGTGTTTTCTATTTGACTTAAATCCATTTATTTTACAAAGAAACCTTATATCTATCTCTAACCCAAAAGGGAAACGGTCATTGTTTGCTGTGTTGTTACCAGGGTGACAGTAGCAAGATTGAAGGAAAGCCACAGATAATCAAAGGACTAGAATTTTATTTGGCCAACGATGGGAAATTAGTGTATGATGTGAAACAGAAGACAATTCAGCATATTCACAAATGGAGATAAAAATACGGCTTTACTGGGTCTCACAACTTCCCAGTGCTTGTGAGAATTCTCTTACATGTCAGAAGCTTACTTTTCCCATTCTGAAGTTTTTTTGTTGTTTGTTTTTTAATGCCATCCTGGTTAGAACAAATGATAGCTTGGATCGCTCTGGAGACCCCAATTACATAAGTCTCTGCATGTCGACTACAGATAACTGGTGCAAGAAACCCCAATGTGTTCTCAAGTTTCACTGCAGAGGAATGGTTCTCCCAGCAAACTTCAGTTAATAGATTGGATCCAAGGTCAGTCCCCAGGTGCAGCATCTCGTGGCAAACCTGAGCTTCAGGGCCACCTGAGGTCCGTCCCTGCACAGGCGATGAACTGAAGGTGTCACATAAAATAGTTTTACTCAATTTTAGGTGGATGCTATCATCAGTCAGCACTCTAAGCCTAAATCTGCTCTCTCTTCTCTAGAAAGGGAGATTAGTGTTCTAACACATCCTAACATTCAATTTAGACTTATTCCTTGACATTATCTCATGATTTTAAAGAGAAGTGAAATTGGAAGAAAAGTTTTCACTTTGTGATGAAGTGATATTGAATGACCCATGGAGGTATCACCTAAATTAGTGGGGGCACACCCTGTCTTTCCTGTCTGGGACTTTGGGAACCTCCATTCAGCTGTTACTGCTGCTGAATCAACCAAACCATTAGCCAGTACGGTGAGACGCTCTAGCAAACTATCCGGTTAACCAGTTAGTTACCAAACATTTTCATTTTCTAGAAATTTACATAAAGTTGTTAAGTTGTGTACATTCTATGAGCCTTAACACGTATGTATTTTTGTGTAACCACAACAATCGGGATGCAGAATAATTCCATCACCCCCCAAAACTCACTCATGATGCTTCTTTGTAGACAGATTTCCTCCCCCACCCAATTGCCTGGCAACCACTAATCTGTTCTTGCCCTAGAGTTTTTCCTCTACTGGAATGTTGTGGAAATAAAATCATATCAGATGTCACCTTTTGAGATGGACTTCTTACACGAAGTGTATGCTTTTGAGATTCATCTACCTTTTTGAAGGTAACAGTGGTCCATTCTTTCTTGTTCTGGGATTGCATAGATGGACCACAGTCTGTCCATTTAGGCCCTGATTAGAGGACATTTGTGCTGTCTTTGTTTTTTGACCACTATGAATAGAAACGTTGTAAACATTCATGTACACGTTTTGTGTGAAGCTAATTTTATTCCTAGGAGTGGTATTGTTGGTCATAGGACAGGTGTATGTTTGGTCTTAGAAGAGATTGCTGAACTGTTTTCCAGAGTGGCCGTGACTTTCAGCATCCCCGGAGGGGGTGAGAATCCCAGGTACTTCACATCCTCATCAGCTTTGGGCATTGTCAATTCTTCATGCACTCATCCATTCATTTGTTGAAAGTTGTAGCAATTCTAATTGATGTGTCATGCTCTCTTGTGATTTTAACTAGCGTTTACCTATAGCTAGATATGTTGAACATCTGCACACAGCTTGTATATTCACTGGATAAGGCACGTATTCAAATTTTTGCCATTTCTTTTATTGGATTGTTTGTTTTCTTACTGTGGAGTTTAGAGAGTTCTTTAAATGTTTGGATTGGGGGCGCCTGGGTGGCTCAGTTGGTTAAGCATCCGACTTCAGCTCAGGTCACAATCTCGTGGTCCGTGAGTTCAAGCCCCGCATCGGGCTCTGTGCTGATGGCTCAGAGCCTGGAGCCTGCTTCTGATTCTGTGTCTCCCTCTCTCTCTGTCCCTCCCCCGTTCATGCTCTGTCTCTCTCTGTCTCAAAAATAAAAAAAATAAAAAAAATAAGTTAAAAAAAATGTTTGGATTGGAATGCAAGTCTTTTGTCACATATGTAATTGGCAAATATTTTCTCTTCATCTGTTTGTCTTTTCATTTTTTTTAAGTTCACTTACTTATTTTGAGAGAGAGAGAGTGACTGTGAGGTGGGGAGAGGGGCGGGGGGGGGGGAGAGAGACAGCTAGAGAGAGAGAGAGAGAGAGAAGCAGGCTCCATATCCAGCAAGATCCTGATGCGGGGCTCAATCCCACGATTCTGGGCTCATGACCTGAGCCAAAATCAAGAGTCAGACGCTCAACTGACTGAGCCACTCAGGCACCCCTCCTTATCATTTCCTTAACCGTGTCTCTCTCAGAGAAAATATTTTTAATTTTGATGAATTCTAATTTATTTTCCTTTCATCAATTTTGCTTTTGGTGTTGTATTTAAGCATCCCCTGCCTAACACAAGGTCACAAATCTATCTATTTTCTTCCCAAAGGTGAGTTTTATTTTTTATTTTCATTACACCATCCGCTGAATGTTTTTTTGTAACACGTGAGGTCTGTTTTGCAGTTGGTGTGTGTTTGTTCGCATATCGATACTCAGCTGTTGTACCTCCATTTGTTGAAGAGATCATCTTCCCTCCATTGCTTGTCCCCACAGAACTGCTTGCTCTGTGTTCTGTTTCATGGATCTACATGTCTGTTCCTTGGCCAGCACCATACTGTCTTGATTACAGCAGCCTTACGGTACGAGCTAAAATTGAATAATTTTGCCTATTCCAGTTACTTTGTCTTTTGCAATAAGTGTTAGAATCGGCTTGTCTGTACCTACAACCTTACCCAAGAACTTAGATCTTCCTTCCTTGTTTGATTTGCGGTGACCTTTCCTCAACACCAACTACCTCACTGTCCTAAGACTCGAACTGGAGAGTCCAGATCCAATTACTGCCCTGCGTTGGCCTGGGTATATCTTGTATTGAAAGTTGTCTCATGTTTTTCTAAAAAAAAGATCTCAATGACGATTAGCTAGCCAGTTCTCTCCGAGAAGGAGGAAATTGTCCAAGAGCTGCCCAGTGTTTGACACCCAAGTATTTAAGCTCTTGATTGTTAAATCGGTTTCTTTTCTAAAAAGGTTTGAAACTATTCATATAAATCGAGTCTTAAATTTACTGTGGATTTTAGTTATCCTGGATATGAATGTTAATTTTAGCAATTGTTAAAGAATAATTTCTTAATTAATCAATTTATTAAGTGAGAAAGATCAGTATTGAGGGTCTTGTTTTTGTTATTTTGGGGGGTTTGTTTCATTTTTTGTTTTTGTTATTCTGGGTTTTCTTTTGTCTTTGTTATTTTTTAAAAGTACCTATTAAAGACACACATTCCCTAGACGAATGGATATTTTGACCATGAATTCCATGTTTGTGGGTGTGGGAGATAGAAGTCAACAACCAATCCAACTTTCGTTAAAGAAATGAAATATGTTTCTCAAATGTAATTTCAATTTTCTAGGTGATGCTTTTATGGGGAGTAGTTGTCAATGAGTTAAGTCTTACCATGTTTCAGTTTAAGTACCTGCTCTGTATATTCACAGCACATGCACTAAGGAAAAGAAAGTATCGATTGATAACAAAAGTTTGAAAATACATCGTATCCACACACTCTAAAGTTGGCTTGGGACAAGTCAGACCTCCATTTGCAGCTAAACACATTGGTGCACGGAAGGCTCTAGGGTGTTAACGCTCAGTATTTCTGAGATGCCCCACCTTCTAGAACATCCACATCGCAGTTGTCTTACTACTCAAGCTTGGATAAAGTGCTAAGTTTGCTTCAGAGGAAGAAAAGCCAGCACAGGAATCATTTAAGAAGCACACGGGCTGTAAGACATGCATTTCCTCTGAAACCCAGGGGCTCGGGCAGGGCACTTCCTGGATGGAGTTGCTAAGGCTAAGAACAGAGGTGCCCTTTTACATTGCTTGATAGCATTGTGTCCACAGTAATTAATGGGAAGACAATTTCACTCTCTGTGAGTACAGTGGCTAGATCATAGGAGTCAGAAAATTGGGTATCAAAAGCATCCAGTTTTATTTACTCAATTATCATATCCTCCTCTAAAAACTTTTTCTCCCTTAAAAGCTTTACCATCTAGGGGTGCCCGGGTGGCTCAGTTGGTTAAGTGTCCGACTTCGGCCTTGGTCATGATCTCGCTGTTCCCGAATTTGAGCCCCACGTCAGGCTCTGTGCCGACAGCTCAGAGCCTGGAGCCTGCTTCTGATTCTGTGTTTCCCTGTCTCTCTGCCCCTCCCCTGCTCATGCTCCGTGTCTCCTCTCTCAAAAGTAAGTAAACTCTAAAAAACAACAGAAAAAATTTAAAAAAAAACACAACTTTTACAGTCTAATACTGCAAAGTGTATTTTGAGGGTATCTTAAGTAAGTGGTGGCCTATTCACTGACTAGAGAACTAGCTTATATTTTAAGAATTTGAAAGGTTTTACATACTTCCATTCAGATTTGTAAACCAGTTAAATCGGGTTTTCTCAACTGTGGCACTATTGACATTCTGGACTGTTGGGAGCTGTCCTGTGCACAGTAAGATCTCTAGCATCACCCCTGGTCTTCCCCCACGAGATGCCAGAGGCACTCCCACTCGTCACCCCCCACCATCATGACGATTGAGAAATGTCCCCAGACATTGCTAGTTGCCCTTGAGGGGTGGGGAGCACATGTGTCCCCAGCTGAGACTGCATTAGACAAGAGCAGCATTGCGTTAAAACCTATGTTTGTACAGACTTTGTGACTTCGGTTTGGCAGCGAGGTTTGTTACACCGAAGACGAAAAAAATCATGTCTCAGAAAAATCATGTTAAAATCAGCACATTTATATCAAGTGATGTATTGAAATTTCCCAATGCCGTATCATTTTCCAAATGTTCCAATCTCTCTTTGCAAGCGTGGATTACATAAAAATCATGTGTTACCCACACGTGCCAAATTTATTTATTTCTGTGATTTATTTTTGCTATAAAATGTATATTTTTCTGCATAGACGAGTATGTTTTTCTGGCTGCTGGTATTTCTATTTCATGCTGATCTCAATGGGCTATTATAGGGCAGCTGTTTGTGGAATCGTATGAAAACATTCAAGTCATCTTATTTTAGAATCCCACATCTTCATATTCAGTGGTGTGATTTTATGCAATTCACTTATGAAATGATTCTATTCTGGTTATTTGGAACTCATTTACATCCCTGTAAGTACCCAGCAGGAAGTCTTTAATCATTGGGATGTGCGACCGGTCTCTTTTACTTTGTTCATCTTCCTACAAGAGACCGGTGACTACAAATCTAACTCTATCTCGTTCCCTCTCTATCATGTTGTAGGTGAAGTTACACTGATTTTTGTTAGACCTTAAATGGAGAACATAATTGTTTCCTTCAGATAGTGACAGAAAACCTTTCATTCCTATTAGAACTAGTTAAGTTCTAAGGGCCTGGTCAACAAACAAACCAACAACAACGAAAAACAGAATAATAAATATAGAGAATGGTGTGGAGGGTGGGTGAAATGGGTGAAGGGGATGAAGAGGTCCAATCTCCCAGTTATAAAATAAATAAGTCATGGAGACGGGAGCACAGTGTAAGGGATACAGTCAGTTATATTGTAATAACACGGTACGGTGACAGATGGTGGCTGCACGTCATAGTGAGCGTGTTGCGCAATGTATGGAATTGTAGAATCACACTTGTGCACCTGAAACTAACATAACATTGTATGTCAACTATACTTCAATAACGAAAATAAGCAAACAAATGAAAAGTTAAAGAAAAGATTCAGGAGTGTGATTGAAATGCAATGGCGTCTGTTGTTCTAGGATCGTTTTTGTTTGTTCGTTTATCTATTTGAGAGAAAGAGAGAGTGTGTGCAAGTGGAGGATGGGCAGAGAGAGAGAGGGAGAATCCCCAGCAGGCTCCACACTGTCAGTGCAGAGCCTGATGTTGGGCTCAATCTCATGAAGTGAGAGATCGGGACCTGACCCAAAATCAAGTTGGACACTTAACAGACTGAGCCACCTAAGGCACCCCTCTATGATCAATTTTTTTTTATTTTTTTTAACGTTTATTTATTTTTGAGACAGAGAGAGACACAGCATGAACGGGGGAGGGGCAGAGAGAGAGGGAGACACAGAATCGGAAGCAAGCTCCAGTCTCTGAGCCATCAGCCCAGAGCCCGACGCGGGGCTCGAACTCACGGACCATGAGATCGTGACCTGAGCTGAAGTCGAACGCTTAACCGACTGAGCCACCCAGGTGCCCCTCTATGATCATTTTTTATTGGAAAGCAATGCCTTGTAAATTATCTAGCTTAACATTCTCACTCTTAAAAATGCCATATAATTTAAGCAATACCATGTAAATTACATATCTGAACATTTTCACTCTTAGCCTCAGGCAACTCAGCAGTAATAAGAAATATTTTCATAATTTCAAAAAGTATGCACCATGGCAGTGCAATTTAAATGTTATTTAAAAATACAAAATTTTAAATCCTTCTTGTTTTTCTTTAAATTGCTTGTGAAAATGGTACGGGAGAAGTGGTGTTAAAACAAACCACTTTTGTGGAAATCATTGTTAAGAGAATTATAAATAATATGTTGACTGCACACTAGCTTTTGCCATAGGAGCATGATCCATCTTTCCTTATCTCAGGGAAGGTGACTTTCACCGTTGTATTTAGACACAGGGACTTGCCAGTGACTGCAAGAAATTGTACTTAAAAGCTCCAGATTTCTAAAACAAAAACAAACACACCCAAGTAAAGAATGTAATTGTAATGCCTCCTTAGCTTAAAAGTCTACCATTAATTTCATTGCTACTTTTTGCTTAAAAAGCCCAAGAGAGGAGTCTGTTAGTGGTTGAGGAGGAGACTTGCTGTGAAGAAGCTCCTCAACTTTGCAGCCAGGGGCGCAGAGAAGGTACAGAACCACAGGTGGGTTATGAGGAGAAGGGTTTGGGGAAAGCACTACAGACCCAGGGACACAGCTTATGCCTGAAAGTGGGAGGCTTGTGTGTAGGGGGGCGCCCACTTTCAAATCCTACAATTGTTGCTGGAACATCCAAAGAGAGTAGCAGACTTGAGCAAAGCTGGACTAGTCCTCCGGATGAACTCAAACACATTTACATTACGTAAGTTCTTTCAGTACTGAGACAAAGCGCCTGCAAATAGATCATTCTCTTGTTTGCCTCTCTGCACTGGCTGGCTGTGGACGAAGACGTTAATTGCCTTGACCTTGCTCTTTCATATCTGCCCACAGCAGAATTCAGAAATGTCCCAGGAAAGGGGGAATCTGTCTTGGCGGTCTGCTGGGCACTGAGCACTGCCTCTCTCCCCATGAGCTCCTGGCCACGTGTGCCAGCTCTGCACTGCCCCGTGACATTTACTCAGGGAAATGCTCTGGCTGAGGTGTTTCTGCAATCAGTGTAGCAAATGCAAGCTACATTTTGATTGTGTTTGGCAGCAGGTTGAGGAGGGAGGTCTGGAATGTGGGTTAGTGAACGGGGCTGGCATCCCTCCTGCACCCCCGGAACTTGCAGACATTACCAATCAATCACCGCTCCAGCCTTAGTGAGGGTGGGGTTCTTTGATCACACAGCCTCAGGGCAGCCGATTCTTTGCAAATTTATCAAGCTGGGACTAAAGGTGAAGCCTCTGTGTCATCCTGACTTTAATTCTCTCCAGGTCCCTGACTTGACCATGCTTCTTGGTCTTGACTTTTTCATGTATAAAATAAAAGGAGACTCATTTTTCAAATTTATCATCATTAGGCTGGCTGGAAGAGGGAAAGTGGAATATATAAAATTGAGGCTTCTTCCAACTCATAATGTAGTCATAAAAACGTACAATATTAGATCACTTCAGAGGATTCGAGTATTTTAATTGCTTACTACGACTTATCTATGGGAAGATTACATTAACCCAGAGTATTATCACTCTTGAAACACATTTATAACAATTCCACTTATAAACCAAAGCTAGATTATTACCCAGAAGTTATTTCCTGGTGCTGATCAGGAATTCTGTCAGTTAAGACCAACTAACAATACAGCAATGTCCTTTTTTTCCAGCCTTCCTTTCTAAAAAGTTTCAAGTCTTGGTAATTAACTCTAGCTTCCGATTACACTGTTTTAGCACTCAGTGTTCACATGAGAGCAATCCGAACAAAATTCACTTAACATAAGGAGCTGCAGCTGTTACAGGAAAATGAGCCGAGGAAGACTCTGATGTTGGCCCCCTAAGTCTCAGGTATGGTGACTCAAACATGAAAGAAAGGTTGCAATCAGTTTCCAGTTGTGCAGACCCATTAGCAATTTGATTATGTAAGCTGCATTCCCTTTAGAAATGGCTAGGCTTTTGCAGGGAGGGGCAGAGATGTACTTAGGAGGCATGAGGTCATGATGCCCAAAACTACAGACTCTAGAGACAGCTGTCTTGGTGCAGTGCACTTGTGTAACCTTGTGTGACCTTGGGAAGCTTTGAGACATCTATGTGCCTTGTTTCCTTCCACGTGGGCAAAAAGGAGACAGCATCTACCAGCCAGTGTACTTGCACGGCTAACTGGGGTAACATCCACACAGTTCTCCCAGCACTGTTTATCAGCTAACAATGGTCCAACAAATTTTAACTGTTAGTATGTGAAATCATGAAAACTGTATCTTCCTTAGAGTTACCATTTTTTATTTATCTTGAAGATTGTCTTGCAGAGCAACAAACTACAAACCAACATATTTGTGGCCGTACAAGAACGGATGACAAGAATGTTGCAAATTAAATACAAGAATAAATAATACCTCAAGAACGCCTACACACATTACCTGCAACGCCATTTGAGGCACTTAAAGTATTAAGATATTTAAGTATCCAAGCTGTTCACAGTGGATAAGAAAAGACGTAGCCCATGAACCTAAACATCTGGTTAGTGACATCGAAGTAACACAAGACTGCATGATGTAGTCTTTTATCACAACATGGTGGCCAAAGTCATTCAACGGACTGCTCTTGCCACAATTTGGCTTCCGTGATGTCCTATGTATGGGGCAAGAGTGATCATTGGAGTACCCAATACCCCATCCAGTTGGTAGAGACTTTTTATGTCAGTTTGAGTTTCAGTGATGTCTGAATGCTGGAAGGTGGTACACCAGCAATCCAATGTGTAAGCCCACAGAAATGGGCACCAGCCCTGGAATTGGGTGACTATACCCAGTTAGCACCTCTTGAAGGATGCTCTCTGTCTGGGTGACCAGAAAAGCTATCTCTAGTGAAGCTTGATTTCTCCCCCCAGAACTTTTCTTTTAAGCAGGAACAACTTTGGTGGGCAGATAAGTACTGCAAAGCTTTTATTGGGCAATCGGAATAATGAAAGTGAACTTGAGCAACATAAATTAAATCAAAATTTCCCCATCAGTTTAATTCATGACCGTATGTCCACATACCAGGATATTACATTACAGTTGTCTTCTTCTTCTTTTTAACTTGGATATTAACAGTAAACTATATCATGTGTTAAATTGGTGTTTTACAATTGAAAACTTTGGCTTTTTAGAAAAGGTTATTCAATTCAAATTAGTTTATATAGGACATTGGTTTTGTTTAAATTAATGAAATCCTTATATGTGTTTTTAACATAATGTAAAACCATACATAATAAACCTAATGTGTCAGGATATCATAATCAATCATTGAAAATGAATATAAATATAACATGTACTCTTTTAAAAACATGGTAAATAATTCTTCACAGGGTGTATCTAAGTGGAAAACAATTTTTGCTGAATTTTGTATTTATATGAGAATAATTTCATATAGACTATTAAAATTATTGGTGAGTGTTATTTGCAAAAATGAATTAATTTCTTTTGAGGAGAGTGGTATACATATATCATTGAAAGTTGACAAGACTCTGTGATATCTTGTGTAATGGAAGAATTTACTTATTAAAGATTATTTTCTTATTTTGAGAGAGAGAGAGAGAGCACAAGTTAAGGAGGACAGACAGAGGGAGAGAAAGAACCTCAAGGAGGCCCCACACTGTCAGAGCAGAGCCCAATGTAGGGTTCAAACCCACAAACTGTAAGATCATGGCCTGAGCTGAAATAAAAGTTGGACGCTTAACCAACTGAGCCACCCAGGCATCCCTCGAGAATCTAATTATTAAATGTACACACTATATCCCTCACACACACACACACACACACACACACACAGTCACAGGATTTTAGGTGTTTTGAAGGAAGGAAAAATTTCTTATTGTATTTTCTGCATTAAGTAAGTCAACTTCATATGTTTTTGATATTATTTGGAATTAAATGAAAAGTATTCACTTCTTAGAGAGGTTAAATAAAATCCTTCATGTCAATGTAGTGAATGATGCTTGACATAATTTGGTGTTCAGTAAAGTGTGATGTTTCTATTTTAGTTTACAAGTGGCAACCAAATCCCAGCTCCACAAGATTTCATGGTAAGCTAAGTTCAGCAAGTGAAATTAAAATAGAGGCATCATGAGCATAAAATGTGAACTTCATGAATGTGCAAGAGAATTGAAATGAAGCCTTGGATCCCATGGGAGATTCTGGGTATGTTAAGATTTGGGATAGAGCTTGTCACAGAGTAAGTGTCAATTGACATTATGAACATCATCACCACCCTCATCATCTCTGCCCTTGTCTGGTCTATAACCACTCTCAGCTTACCAATAAATACCTATGATAAACTAAAAACCTTTCATCACCATTGAGATGTGAGGCCCAGTGTCAACTCAATGACAGAATATGGGAAGAACTCATTCTATCAATAAGGTGGGTGTGGAGGGTTGAGGGCAACCTAGTCAGCTCATGAAAGATCTTGCTTTCTCTTCAGAAAACAGACAACACCTGAGAAAAGGAAAGACAGTATTTTCTGTCAGTTGTGACATCTTGCCTGTAATTCAGAGACCTGGCGAGGAAATAACTCAGGATTAGCAATGGTGTGAGTGACACTGTGTTACGAAACAAACGTACACGACCCAGGGCCAAGCTGGCAGTGGTGTGTTGCATTCTGAGGGATACAGAACCCCAAAAGAAACAATACCCAGAATAGGTAGATGGGCACAAGCCTGGTACCAGAGGCAGCTATAAATCTCGGCTCCCTTGTGCTCAGATCTCTTCCCTGCATGGAAGGTGATGGGTGGAGGCTGGGAGGCTGCCTTGGCTGTGTGGCTGGTGGAGCTAGAAGACACTGATAGAGGAAATTAGCCTACTGCATGTTGAACCTGGGAATTGGAGCTGGGTGTTTGCATCTCCATCTGGTTTTCAACAGCAAATTTGAGAAGGTTCAACCATGAGTGGTCAAAAAATCAGGACCCAAAACTCATTTTTCATCTCAACAAGTGTCAAATATTGGTCCTCGTCCAAAGCCAAGTGTAGAAATCAAGACACACACACACACACACACACACACACACAAAATAGAATCCATAAAGAAGTAATGCAAACCATGTAAGAACAGACAAAATGGAGTCATAAATGTGCAATGAACATATAAATATTCTCACCTTAACACCAGAGATTACAAGCTTACATCCATCCAAGCAATAGGAAGGCAGCATCAGTGACTGAATGACAACTGTGCCGATGATGATAGCAATCTGGAGCCCACGCACCCTATCCCAAAGGGCGACTAGGAACCAACCCCTGCTGATTTCTGCTGAGATGAGCTCAGGTCACCCACTGAGGGTTTTCAAATAACATGAAATCTCCACATTTTTATGGGAGCTGACTCAATGTTTTTAATATCATGTGTGCCAAACAAAACATATCTGTGGGCCACACGTGGTCCGGAGCCAAGATATAACCCTATTCATGCACCACATAGGATTACATTAGATATTTATATCTAAAAATGTTAGAAACGCAAAGTTTTAGTTAACATAAAGGTAATATTTTACCTTCAGACTTTGACAGAACAAGGGGGCAAAACACAAACAAACAAAACCCGATGCGTATTACGCATGTATACAATTATCATCGATCAGGCCATCATCAATTAGGTTCATCTTAGAAATGTAAGTTCAGTCCAACATTAGGACATCATAAGTGATATAAAATAAGCTTTTGACAGCAAAAGAGCAGGTAGGAAAATTCAGTATCTGTTCCCATTACAAAAGAGTCCTCTGTGAGGCTTAACGCATAAGGACTGGTTACCATAAAGTCTGCTTTTAGGTCAGTTGACACCATCCCCCCCCATATCTCGCCCCAGCACCTAGATGCCTAACCACCAGACAAAACATTACAAAGGTCTTTTTTATAGAAACTTTGGCCCCAAATACTCACATCATAGCCTTCCAATTTACTCTCCCGCTTCCTGAATAATTACCAAAGATAAGGCTGCTGACTGATAAGACTTGCCCATACAAAGAGAGCTTCCATGTAGCTTTTATTGTTTCCATCTCAAATATAAGTAAGCCATTGGATTACTTAATGAAAATCCTTGTGATAACAAAGGCTCCAAGATTAACCAGAACGGCTGATCACAGGAGCAATTGCCACTCCAGGAAATAGATGAGAGCCAAAGAGGAAAAAAAAATGTCTATGGAAAGATTCAAGAAGACAAGTTTCAAAAAGAAGGTTCATCCATAAAATAAGAAAAAGATGCTACAAGAAATTGAAAACCAAACAACACTAGCAAAATAAACTAAACTGAAGAGATTTTAAAATATTCAATAATAGTAGTAGGAGTATGAAATAAAGGACCTATCCTAGAAAGTGGAATAAAAATCAAAAGCATGGAAAATATAAGTGAAAAGATAAACAATATGAAAAATCACTCCCCAAAATTGCACTCAGTTTGCACTCAATTCCAAGAATTGCACTCAAGAAAAGAACAGAAAAAAATAGATGGGGAAATGATAAAAATTCGAACACAAAATAACTTCCGAGAGCCAGTGATCAGGAGTCAGAGGTAAAAGATGACCAACAAATGCCCAACAAAATGAATGAGGAAATAATCACATTAAGTATATCATCATGGGGGGAGGCACCTGGGTGTCTCAGTCGGTTGGGCATCCGACTTTGGCTCAGGTCACAATCTCATGGTTTGTGAGTTCGAGCCTTGTGTCTGGCTCTGTGCTGACAGCTCAGAGCCTGGAGCCTGCTTCAGATTCTGTGTCTCCCTCTCTCTCTGTACCTCTCTGCTTTCCCTCTTTCTCTCTCTCTCTCTCTCTCAAAAATAAACATTAAAAAAGGTATATCATCACAATAATTGAGAAGAGTGAGTTTAAAAATAAGTTTCTAAAATTTCTAAAATTTCTAAAATAAAAATCACCACAAGAAGATAGGAAGCAGAAAACTATCAAATTTTCTCATTACTAACAACAAAACTTCAATTAAAAGGATTGATGTCTTCATAACTGTACATAAGAAATAATTTTAACTTAGAATTTTGCTGCAGCAAGACTTTCCGTGAAATACATTTTTAAAACACGGACACTTTCCAATTACAAGGATTCAAAATTTATTCTTGCTCATCTTCACTTTCGAATGTGCTCTTGGGAAATAAGGGATAGTTCCCCAAATGGAGTTAATAATTGGATACCAGTAGTAGTAATCACTCTTAGAATAATGGTAAGGGAACACAAAACAATAGTAGGCAGATAGTAGACACAAAGAATTTAGAAAGTCAAGGAGAAGAGAGGACTTCAAGAGATAGTTATATTGAAAAGAGGACATATAAGATTTTTGATGCTCTATTTTAGAACTTGTAACATATAATAAAACAATAAAGACAAATGATACAAGGAAGAAAAAGTAACTAATCACGAATGATGTAGTATTCACGGTAATTAGAGGCAGTTCTGGAGAAACACACAAATGCATACACACCAGCAGAAGATGAAAACTATCTCTCTGGTTAATAGATGATAGATTGATGGCTAGATAGAGACATGGATGTCTAGATAGATGATGGATGGATGGATGGATGGATGATGGATGAATGGGTAAAGACAGGATGGATGGATGGATGATGGATGGATGGATAAAGACAGATAGTGGTATAACTCAGAATAAGAGAAGCTATTGACTTACAGCAGCATTATTTCCAACAGCCAAGATGTGGAAAGAGCCAAATGTCCATGGACTGATGAATGGATAAGGAAGATGTAGTATATATACAAGGGAATATTACTAAGCCATAAAAAGAATGACATCTTGCCATTTGCAATGACATGGATAGAGCTAGAGAGAATTATGCTAAGTGAAATAAGGCAGTCAGAGAAAGACAAATACCAAATGATTTCACTCATGGGTGGAATTTAAGAAACAACACAAACAACAGGGAGAAAAGAGAGAGAGAGAGAGAGGGACAAACCAAGAAACGGACTCTTAACGATAGATTTCACACTGATGGTTACCAGAGGGGAGGTAGGTGGGGGAATGTGTAACATAGGGGGTTAGGATTAAGGGGAGCCCTTGTCATGATGGGCACCTGGTGATTTATGGAAGTGTTGAATCTTTATATTGTAAGCCTGAAAGTAATATAACACTGTATGCTAACTAACTGGGATAAAACTTAAAAAAAAAGAGAAGCTTTTGAAAAAAGGACAAGCCTATCAATTGTTTAACCATGGGAATAAGACTGTATACCTGTGAGAACTTTAGTTTTTATCAGAAAAAAACTGTTATAAACCCAGTAGAACGATAAAATCATGAAAGTAAGTGTAGCTTCATGGTGGGGCATAGAAAGAAATAAATGTATATTGATTTCATTATCTTTCTACCAGGAAATCAATCAATATTGTCTGATATTGAAATACAGCTTCAAAAAGCCTAGAGTAGTGGGACACCTGGGTGGCTCAGTCAGTTGAACGTCTGACATCAGCTCAGGTCATGATCTCACTGTTTGTGAGTTCGAGGCTCACATCAGGCTCTCTGTGGTCAGCACAGAGCCCACATCAGACCCTCTCTCCCCCTCTCTCTGTCCTTTCCCAACTTGCTCCCTCTTTCTCTCTCTCAAAAATAAATAAACAACATTAAAAACAAAAGCCAAGCACAGGACTGCAAATATTTTTAAAAAATTGTTGGTTTTTTGTTTTCTTTTGTTTTGTTTTTGCTTTTTTGCTTATCCTTAATAATATAGATTTACTTCTCTTGCAGTAAAGGAACATTTCCCTGAAGTTCAAAAATGTCTTTAGTTTCACTTTTTCTTTCCTCTGTTAAATTCAACTTATATTAAATTGTATACCATTAACTTAAAAGCAGCATGTTTGTTAGTGAATTTATTAGTAAACATTCCTGGCTTAATAATTGTTTCATTTGTAATCGCACAACTGAGGGATTGTTATGTGGGGACATCATTTCCAACTACACAATGTCATCTACTCACTGAACCCTTTCAGCTCACACAGCATATCACTAAAGAAAATTCAAGCCTGAGCCTTCAGTCAAAGGTAGGAGAATCGAACTACATACTGTCAGAGGTAAAGTGTTTTGAGTGAAGACAAAATGATTTGTCTTTGGAGGTCTTATATCCTTTGGGTGTTACTTTACTCACCTGTCAAGATGATGAAAACTTTGGTCCTTCACATTCTTGTTCGATTTCTATGACATTGCCATATTCTTTCCTTAATAGACCAGTTAATGGATGAAACAATGCAAAAACCTAATGTTTGATTTTAAAGTATTCATAGAACTATGGCTGGGGTTCTCAGCCATACAGAATTTTAGATGAATTTGGCTTTACATTCAGGGTATGTTGAGACTACATTTGCATATACATCTTCTGTGGTGAAGAGTTATAATACTTCAGAGATTTTCAGTGTAAATTGAAATAGATGAGGAACTGGGTTTTCAGTAATCAAAAATGTTCCGGATGAAATTTGTCTAAACGGTACACATTTGTTTATATGCACAAAAAATTAGAGATATAAATTGACATGCATTTGAGCTGAGACAAAATTATAGCCATGCATATATTGACGCCATTTTAATAAAGTTATTTTATAGTTTCTTATGATTCCCTCCAACTAGAAAGTTACACACACACACACACACACACACACGCACACATTTGGGTGTTTAGGTGTTTTTTGAGGCTAAGTCATACACATGACTCTGTAATTTTAGGTAAATGCAGCACCAACAAAAGTCCCAAAGTCCTAAAGACAAGGAAGGGTTCCATAAGTCCTAATTCTAGACTCATAGGATTTCATATAGGCCAATAGAAATGTCACCAGTTGTAACCCTTACTATCAAATGTAAGACTGAAAAATCTGACTGCATACAAATTTACAACTTGTGTACAGAAGGTGACATCAGAAGCCAAGTAAAAAGACGAGGTCTCCATTTACGGCACTATGGCCAACCATAAAAGCTAAACAACATCCCCACCACAAAATACTGAAAAGATGCCGGATCATACATTCAGACTTTCTAATGCATGGCTTCGCCCCAAGTAAATACAAAGAGTTCTCAGTTTTCAAAAGTTCCAGAACCAAGTCTCCAGAAAGGTAAACCAGCACCTTGTCCCTCCGTTGCTATGGGACCTGGATTCACACCACCTGTGTGCTTTTTTTTTTTTCTTTTCTTTCTTTTTCTTTTGCTATAATATAAATTGAGCTAACTTTATGGAGGTGGAATTGGCAGAAGCAATACAAATTAAACTATAGACGTGTGTTCTCAGCCAAAGATTTCACTTCTAGATTTACCTACTCATACAGGTGTACACAAAAATCCCTACAAGCATGTTTTGAAAGGTAAAACACACAAAAAAGAAATAAATGGATGCCATCAATAAGGGTGTGGAACTATATAAATTAAAGAATATTCATTTTATACAATACAAATACTGGGCGGCTAATAAATAAAAGAATGCGTCTGGGGTGCTGTCATGACATATGGCCGGTGAGAATTAAGTAAATTTAGCGTGAGCTCATTAATAAGTGTGTACATGTTCCTATACAAATAAATAAATTTAAAACATACATAGCATTGTTAAAAGTGGTTACTTCTTAGAAAGAGTAGATGCCGGGTGCCTAAGGTTAAGCATTTTTGACTTGGGCTCGGGTCATGATTTCATGGTACATGAGATCAAGCCCCGCATCGAGCTCTCTGCTGTCAGCCAGAGCCCACTTTGGATCCTCTGTCCCCCCCTCTCTCCCTGTCCCCTACCCCCCCCCCTTCAAAAATAAATCAACATTTAAAAAAGGGTGGAGACCATTTTGTCATATAATTGCAATGATCATTGTAACAAGTTTAAGAAAAATCGACATTTTTTTTTATTTGCGTTTTTATGTGGACTGAAACGAATCAAGATCAGGGTAGAAAAGGCTGTGCCCTGTGTCCTTCCTTCTGTTTCCTGTTATCTGAGACAGTGACAGGGCCCTGAACAGTAAACCCCATTCAAGAAAAAAGCTCTGGCGGAAATATGCCTGTAGCTTTAAGAAGTGGAAGTTTGGAGTAATATAGTGTATATATAGTAGAATGTTGAGCACAGAAATCAACAAAATTCAAAGCCTGCTTTTTTTTTTTTTTTTTTTTTTTTTAAGTAGGTTTTATGTCCAATGCAGAGCTCGGCACAGAGCCCAGTGTGGAGCCTGAATTCACAACCCTGAGATCAAGACCTGAGTGGAGATCAAATGTCAGACTGAGCCACCAGGTGCCCCTCAAGGCTTTTTATAAATGTAGCTGGTATGGCTCTCAATCCATCCACTCATGTCAGCCAGATACATGCAGATTTCAGTTCTTTTCAGGCCACAAAGCAGTGTGCATATCTCATGTCTTATGAAACATCAAGGCAATGAGTAGCATGTCTACTTTCTACCCATCAGTCTACCTGAATCACCCCAACCACACGTCTTCTTGGCCCTCATGGGCCCTGTGGGCATGATGCAGGGGGTGCTGGGGTCCTACACACTCACCCTTCCAGGTACGCAGACATGATTTCCATCTGAGTCTTACTACCTTCAAGGGTAAGGAGGCATCAAAGCAGCCAAGCCGCTGGCCAGGAGACTCTGCTCTCATAACCCGTTGATCTCCCCCCACCTCCAGGTGTGCTGGGACTCCCCTTACCCCATTTTCTGTCTTTCAAGCCTGTCCTCCTGCCCAGACCCCTCCAGAAAAACCAGGGTAATATCTCCAATCGGTTTAGGTTTTATAATAGATGAGGAGAGACAGATTGCCTCTGCTTTCATCCCAGCCCAAATCCCCAGAGGAGGGACATATAAAAGAATTACCCGGTTTGGCTACTTGCTCAAAATGAGGAGAAAGAGAAAATTAGAGGAAGGATCAAAACAATATCCTATTTCAATAACTTATTTTGGCCACATAAAGAAAGCAGATTGAAGCAAGTCAAACTTGGACCACAGTGAAAATGCTAACGGCAAGAAAGTATCAGAGAAAACAAAGATTGGTTGTCTAATTTAAAATCAAAGTTTAAATAAAACCATAGCATCAAGTTAAAAGAGAAGGACAAACACGCCTCTGAAGCCAACAAAACAACTAAAAGATGATTTAAAACCTGCAGTCCAGCAAGGCTTCCTGTATACAGGAGGTGCTCAGCATGTGGTCCCTGTCCTGGGGGGTCACAGAGAAGCAAGAAAGGACCTGGGGAGGGGGAGGGGGTAGCTAGAGGTGTCCTGGCTCCCAGAGTGAGCCTCATGCCCACACAGGTCAAGTCCACCAAGCTGCCACAGTGCTTTCCTGAGTTCTGTTACAGAGCGGGCAAATGTTTCCAGTCAACACCTTCTAAGTCAAGATCATCTTATTGTTTTCTTTAATGTTGATTTATTTTTTGAGAGAGAGAGAGAGAGAGAGAGAGAGAGAGAGAGACAGAGTGCCAGTAGGGGAGGAGCAAAGAGCAGTTTTGCAGAGACCAACGCCTCCCATTTTCTGGGGTCCCTTGACCCTAAACACTCCTCTCTCGGTCCATTGCCCCTCTTCTGTAGAAACACATGTTTGAGCAGCTCCCACTTTATTTTTTTATTTATTTTTTAAATATTTCCAACATTTATTTATTATTGAGAGACAGAGAGACACAGAGCATGAGCAGGCGAGGGGCAGAGAAAGAGGGAGAGCCAGAATCTGAAGCAGGCTCCAGGCTCCGAGCTGTCAGCACAGAGCCCTATGTGGGGCTCGAACTCACAAACGGCAAGATTATGACCTGAGCCGAAGTCGGACACTCAACCGACTGAGTCACCCAGGCGCCCCAAGCAGCTCCCACTTTAAACAACAAAAACAATCCTCCAAATTTTAAGTGCTCCGGCCCCTGCTAAACTCCAGGCTAATAATTTGAAAATTGGACGAAATGATGATTATCTAGGAAAAATGAAATGTTTAACATTGACCTCAGAAAATGTGTGAAATGTAAAAAAGAAATTACCAAAGGAAAAATTTAGAAAATCAGCAAATAGCTCCCTCTTATAAATAAGGTGATATATTATAAAAGCAACATCTTGATCGAGTTTGAAAATCTAACTGATAAAATTCTACACTATTCCTGATAAAATGACTTCTGTCATAGGTTGTAATGCTTTTCTCTACCAATCAATCCAATGGATCTCTTCAGCCTTGTAGAAAATCTACAAACCCCTTTTATTATCATACTCACAAAAAAATCCCTTAATGAACTAGCCCTTGCCTGTCTCTTTATTTCCTACTTTACGTTTGATTATGCTGCCAGCATGCCGAGTAATTTGCGTTTTTCTGACCTTGACCTTGTCTGTCCATTACGCTGTAAGTAATTTCTTCTGTAGAATGTCCTTCACTTTCTCATTTTGCTAAATGCTAATTCATGCTTCAAGACTCAGGTCTGGTGTCCATATGCACAGGAACTTAAAACGATCCTCTTAATGTTTTGTATTCGCCTCTATTTTAAATTTTATGCTGCCTTTAGAGATAATGACCACCATTCAGTAGACTGGGTTCTTTGAAGCAATGGTTTTGTCTTCATCATCCCTGTGTGCCCAGAGCAAAGCAGGATCCGGGAGCTTGTCAGCTATGTGTGAAACAGTAAATCTGTCCTTATTCCTCAGTGCCTCCACTCTTGGAGCCGTCCTTTTTTCCTAGGTGTCCAGAGTTTCTCATATGGAACTTAGCAAGAAAACGTCCCATAGAAGTCTGTGTTGGCTAATGTACTTGGCTTGTAGAGACCCCATGTTAATATAATAATAATCAAAACCCTAAGGATGACAATGAGAGCGTGCCACTGGAATGACATCTTGTGGTTGATAGAATCAAGCCCATAACTCAGGCCATTAACTTAAATCTGTTAGGTCAGACTTGACCAGGGGGAAAGTGTGTGGGTGATAGAAAAGGCAAAGAGAAAGGGGTGGCTTGGGGCAGGAGAAAGGGCTTCTCTGTTTTTGCTGTTTATTTTTATTGCTTTATATTTCTTTTTGTTAGTTTAGAGACAGAGAGAGAAAGAGAGCACGAGTAGGGGAGAAGGGATAAGAGAGAGAGAGAGAGAGAGAGAGAATCTCAAACAGGCTCCATGCTCAGTGTAGAGCTGGACATGGGGCTTAATCCCATGACCCTGGGATCATGACCTGAGCCTAAACCACGAGTTGGAATCTCAAGCAACTGAGCCACCCTCTTAATATTTCTGATGGAAATACTGCCTTTGTATTCTCTCTGTTCACATCAGTAAATCCTAGTCGGAAGAGTGTGCTTTCCTGGTGGGAAGACAGCTCCATAAAGGAGACATTTCCCTCTCACCCCACCTGCCATGGTCAGTGAGGGTTACAGCTGCATGGGTCTGCCTTTTACCAATTGCCTTTTAAGCCTGCCGCACTTATTACGGTCGTATCCATTTCGCTTCCAGCGGAAGGAGAGTAACCACACCATCCTGTAGTAACTGTTCTACTATAGTCATTGTCCTTCCATTGCATTGAGAGGCTTGTACGGTTCCCATACATGATTTCCCCCTCTGTCCCAGGCAGAAGGAATGGCTCTCTTGCAATAGTTGGTCCCAGTAAAGACAGAGTAAATGCATTCTTTAATCAGAATATGTTGCAGCCTAATATTTATTACGAATTTGTTTTGGGGCCCTTAAACAACCAGGCAGGTGAATCAATTTGACCGCTTAAATCAGTTAACTTGATGGTTTGTCCTTGATCCACTGGAGTTACCATGGGATGGCTTTGGAATATTTGGTTTTAAGAGAAAGGGACGAAATAAGGTCAATCAATGATTAGGTGTCTTTTCTTTATATGACCGGTTGCTTTTAGCCAGTTGACCCAAGGATCTCCTACTCATGCACTAACTTATAACACAACTTTTTAAAAGAAAATAAGGCTGTGGCAGTGAACGAAGGTGCAAAGACACATCTCTATTCGAGTAAGTCCGTCTGAGAGTATAAAATTTGTGTCCTCATATTTTATAATTTCATTTGCATAAAATGTTCTGAGTAGGCAAATTTAGAGAGACAGAGGAGATTAGTGTTTGTCCGGGGCTAAGGGGAGAAGGAAGTGGGGGGTTACTGCTAATTGAGAGGGTGTGTCTTCCTGGGGTGTGGGACTGTTCTGGAATTAGACGGTGGTAATGATTGCACCTCTCTGAATACACTAAAACCACTGCATTGTACTCACCGAAAGGGTAAATCCTATGATATGTGAATTACATCTCGATAAAAAATGGCACAGACAGATTATCTCTGTGCTGTATTTCAGTTTGCCTCAGTATTGAAAACACAGCATTTCTTTCCTTCAACTACGCTCATTGTTTTTAAGGCCAGAAACATTGTTTAGTGGCTCATATTATTCTTATATTAATTATAACTTATTCAGATATTCTTATAACTTCTGTCTACCTTCACCTACTTTTGCCTACCCCTCACCCCCCACCTCTGGCAACCATCAGTCTATTCTCTATATCTATGACTTTGGGCTTTTTAGATTCCACCGATAGGTGAGATCATACAGTATTCGTCTTTCTCCAACTTATTTCCCTTGGCATTAAGACCCTTGGTTTTCACGGCTGAATAACGTCCCATTGTATATATACCACAATTTCCTTACCCAGGCATCTGTGGACAGACAAGTAGGTTATTGACATAACTTGACTGTTCTAAATAATGCTTTGAGAGAGTGATTTTGTTTCCTTCAGTTAGAAACTCAGAAGTGGGATTGCTGGATCATAGGATAGTTCTATTTTTTATTGTTTTGAGGAACCTCCGGACTACTTTCCACAGAGGCTGCACCAGTCTGCATGCCTACCCACACTGCACAAGGATTGCCTTTTCGGCGCTCCGGGGAGGCTTAGTTGGTTAAGCGTCCGACTCCTGATTTTGGCTCAGGTCATGATCTTCCAGTTCATGAGATCGAGCCCCACGTGGGGCTCTGAGCTGACAGCAGGCGGCCTGCTTGGGATTCTCTTTCTCCCTCTCTCTCTGCCCTTCCCCTTCTCACGCTTGCTCTCTCCCTCTCTCAAAATAAATAAACTTGAAAAAAAAAGACCGAAAAAGTTTAAGAAAAAAACAAGGTTTGCCTTTTCTCCACATCTTTGTCAACACTTGTTACTTCTTGTCTTTTTAATGACAGTGATTCTAACAGGTGTGAGGTGATATCTTATTGTGGGTTTTTTTTAAGTTTATTTATTCTGAGAGAGAGACAGAGGGCATATAAGTGGGAAAGGGGCAGAGAGGGAGAAAGGGAGAATCCCAAGCAGACTCTGCAGTGTCAGCACAGAGCCAGACGCAAGGCTCCATCTCACAAACCACCTGAGCTGATCGTGACCTGAGCTGAAATCAGAGCCACACACTTAATAGACTGAGCCACCCAGGCGCCCCTCTCATTGTGGTTTTGGTCTGCATTTTCCTCATTGTTAGTTACACTGAGCACCTTTTCACATACCTGCTGGCCATTGTTTTATATCTTCTTTACAAATTACGTATTATGTCCATGGTTTAATTGGATTATTTGGGTTTTTGTCATTGGGTTGTGCGTGCTCTTTATATATTTTGGATATTAACTCCCTATCAGATACAGTATTTGCAAATACCTTCTACCTTTCCGTAGGTTCCCTTTTCATTTTGTCGATGGTTTCCTTTGCTGTGTGACTAATGCTTTAATCCCTAGTTTTCCGTAAGGAAATTTGTCCTTCAATAAATTTGCTAAGAGTCTAACCCACAGCTTGCCTGTTCTTCCTGAAGCTAGACCTTCAGTCCTGGCTGCGTGTAGAGCCGAGGCACAGGGGTCTGACCAGACAGCCTGCATGGGACCCCTTCCATCACTATTTCACCTCACCTCTGGAATCCGTACAAAGTACATCTGATTCATTCCCAGAAGGGCTGGTCTCTGAGTCTTTTTGCCCACAAGGAACACCTACTTTGCATCTCTTGAGGCACCCATTAGGAAACACCGCTGCCCCTAGCCCGTGCTCTGTATCATTGTCTTTCTGTGGATACCTTTGCTCTATTATGAGAAGTTGACTCGTGTTCAGCCTCAATAAATAAATAACAGGAAATGATGATTGTGCCTCTGTTGAATATTGTTTCTTTTAATTTGGAGAAAACTGTAAGCAACGAGGAAGAGTAAATCCAGACAAAAATAAAAAGAATATTCAAATATTGACCAGGAGCATCATTTGGTATTAACACACAAATAAGTCTAATCTTTCCTTGATTAAAGAGGGAGGGAGTATAGGATTCTTACTCATCTAAGAAGCTGTGTCTGGGCCTTTTCTTTGAGAATTTAGCTAAAATTAGTTTCTTCTCTATGCAGAATTTGAATACATTATAAAAATAAAAGAGCAATCGTCTTTCATACAATAAATTGTATTT
Organism: Panthera uncia; assembly: GCF_023721935.1. NCBI lineage: Eukaryota > Metazoa > Chordata > Mammalia > Carnivora > Felidae > Panthera > Panthera uncia. The sequence continues at coordinate 75,596,976 of NW_026057576.1, forward strand.
GCATTTCTTTTCTTATCTTTTCTGCTTTTATTTTTTCATCTGAAGAGAAAGTAGTTGCTGGGTCCAGGTTTACAAAAAGCTAACAGTTAAAGCTGGTACAGATTATGATAAAATCTGTTTTTTCTGCAGCTTATAAAGAGGGCTGAATTCAAATATATTTTACCTAAGACAGCAGTACAGCCAATGTTGCAAGGCTTTATCAGTCTGTGTATGAAAAGAGGCTGATTATTTTGCTGTAGCTGGACTTTGATGTGCGAATGTTTCGTATATACTTTAAAATCTTTGTTTAGGGGCGCCTGGGGGTGCTCAGTCGGTTGGGCGTCCAACTTCGGCTCGGGTCCGGATCTCACAGTTCGTGGGTTCGAGCCCCCGCGTCGGGCTCTGAGCTGACAGCTCGGAGCCTGGAGCCTGCTTCAGATTCTGTGTCTCCCCCTCTCTCTCTCTGCCCCTCCCCCTTTCGCGCTCTGTCTCTCTCCCTCTCAAAAATAAACAACAAAAAACAAATAAATACATAAAAAGAAAATCTTTGTTTCCATTCAAGTGAACCGGAAAGCAGAAGTATCTTATCTAGCAGTAGGAACATGCTAGCTTTTAAAGTGTTCCTTTTTTACCTTTTCCCCTTTATCTTGAAAAAAAAAATCTTTTGTAATTCATATTTCAAATGCCTGGCTTGTTAAAAGTCTTACATATGAGAATTTAGCAATGATGAGTGGAAAGCATTGTAAATAACCTGAAATCAAGATATTTATCGATAATAGTCACGCCAGACTTATTGAATCTTTTATCATGTCTCGTTGGTCTCCAAGACGAAGACTTCATTTTTGGCTCTTTCCCACCTGAGTCCCTGAGTACATACCCGGGAGCTGGCACATCACTGGACAGAGGTTGCAAGGCCTTCCCCATACCTTTTAATAAACTGGTTCAAAAATAGTTTATCAGCGTCGAAAAATCCCTGCTACAGAGTACTCTGAAGACGACGTCTAAAGTGATAATTTGACAGAAGACTATTGATTCGAAAAATGCTAAAAATAAGTGAGTGGCATCATTCATTTGGGCTTGAAAGTCTTTTCATTGCCTAAAAATCATCGCTGTTTCCAGTAAGAAGGCTTGATTGATACCAGAGTCACCTGCTCATGTTATGTGAGCAGACATAATACTCACATAATTTACCTGGTGGCAAATCATGTAGAAACAGCATAATACAAAGAGGGTCTGGCGAGATTTGTTGGTTGGTTGGTTAGCATAATATTTATTTACTATTGCGAAGGCTGAGGGAAGTCATTCGAGAGCTGAGGTAGAGACTGGGCAGAGTCCTTCTCTGGGAGTCGGCCTGGCATCAGCAGTGAATGGAGTAGTGTGGGGACACGTCCGCTTTAAGGCAACACATGTCCGCCAGACCCTCTTCCAAGACAACGTAAGATTTTGGGGAAAAGACGTCGTCTGTCTTGTTCACCACTGCATCCCCAGTGCCTAGAATACTGTCAGCAACATCGTGGTTGCTCAGGAAATATTTTTGAACGTAATAATATCTATTTTGAGCAATTTGATTTTTTTTAAATTAAAACTACTTTTGGTTTTCTATTATTTGAATACACTGTAGAAGCATTTCATGGAGAAGTGCTATGCACGTTCCTTCTGCTGGAAATGTTGACCAGAGTATGACTTTCTTCTGCTCTCTGGCCTCTTACTTATTTAATGGCTCTTGGTATGCTTTCAAGATTGCTGGGGTCACGTAAAACATCAGTTGCCTGTGTTTACCCTCATTTGTCTTGAGTTTGGAGCTAACATTACTAAAAACTGTGTTGTTTTGAGATGTTTTCAACTTACTCGTTTTTTTTCTTTAATTTTTTTTTAACGTTTATTTATTTTTGAGACAGAGAGAGAGCATGAACGGGAGAGGGTCAGAGAGAGGGGGAGACATGGAATCCGAAACAGGCTCCAGGCTCTGAGCTGTCAGCACAGAGCCTGACGCGGGGCTTGAACTCACGGACCGTGAGATCATGACCTGAGCCAAAGTCAGCCGCTTAACCGACTGAGCCACCCAGGCGCCCCTCAACCTACTCGTTTTTAGAGATGCTTCTCCTCTCTCTCTCTCTCTCTCCCTCCTCCCGCCCCCCCCTTTCTTTCTCTGTGAAGCACAATTATCTCTCGTTCTGCTTGTGTCCAGGGAAAATCAACAGGGAATCAAAACTCTTTGGGGCCATTTTGCCTTTTCACCTTTTAGAGCTATTAAATAAAACAATTTTCTGTTCATTTCAAAATAAACGGATAGTTAATCCTCATGAAGATAATTCTAGTTGCAGAACTATTAAAGCTGTGTATCGTTCCTAAGATTTAGTGCTGCTTCGATTCAAAAGGCCTTCTCATTTGGGGCCCCTTATGTATGGTCTGTTGGTTCTGTTGATGCTAACTTGTAACATTTCCTAAGTCAGAATTAGTGCAATCACTTAAATACAGCCAGTTGGTAGATGTAACCTTTGCCCGTAGGACTTAGGGGCAAGCAATTCTGCAAAATACGGTTTCGTCCCTTCTAACCTTTCCAAACAGAACTCTGAAATGGTGTTGTGGTGAACAGATCCAGGCACCAAACATGTTTGCCAACTCTTGAGTGAAAGATGGCGGCCTCCACCTTCAGGCATCGCCTCTGTGTCCAAGGCAAGATGAAAAGGGCAAGCACAGTCAAGCCCTCTCTGTCCCTTAACCACAGAAACAAAATATTTCCCAATATTGGACACCCCTTCCCGAGAGTACGCTGCTAACGTGTTGCTCAGAAAGGTCTCCTGGGCCACGCGGAGCTGCAAAGGCAGGCAGGGAGAATTCCGAAATACTTCAGTTGGTCCGTGTATACTGGCCGCCACCTGAGCTGAAGTGCCTTTCAGGAGTAAAAGTAATAAACGATACTTGCAACTATTCATGCTTCGGGGGCAAGTCGCTCTTCCTGAAAGGCCACCTGGAGTTGGAAGGGAGACAGGAGGGTATAGCTGGGCTCCCATATTCTTATCCTTCATGCTGGAGAGGCAATGGAGTTACCCAAATCTCACAACTTAATTAATAGAAGCTTAAGATCATACATAAGTCCTTTAGAAACACAAATTATAGGGGCGCCTGGGGGGCTCAGTTGGTTAAGTGTCCGACTTCAGCTCAGGTCATGATCTCACGGATCCCGGGTTCGAGCCTCACGTTGGGTTCCACGCTGCCAGTGCAGAGCCTGGTTCGGATCCCCTGTCTCCCGTTCTCTCTTCCCCTCCCCCACATGCACTCTCTCTCTCAAAAATAAACATTAAACACACACACACACACACAAATTCTAGTAACATAGTCAATTCTAATAGTGACCTTAATTGCTTTAGTTTTCTCATCTGGAAATTAGAGGAAAGCAGAGGTGAATGTATCATTATTTCTTATTATCACTCGCCAGGATCCACTGCCCAAGCTTCCCTTAAAAAATGGCACACATATTATTAAATTTTTTTAATTTTTATTTAATTATTTATGTATGTGTTTGTTTTTCTCAGAGAGGCAGAGCATACGCGGACCAGGTGCAGAGAGAGAGAGAATCCCAAGCGGGCCCAATGTTCTTGATCTCATGAACCAGTACATCATGACGTGAGCCCAAATCAAGAGTTGGACGTTTAAAAAATTTTTTTAACATTTATTTATTTTTGAGACAGAGAGAGAGAGAGCATGAACAGGAGAGGGTCAGAGGAAGAGGGAGACATAGAATCTGAAACAGGCTCCAGGCTCTGAGCTGTCAGCACAGAGCCCGACGCGGGGCTCGAACCCACAGACCGCGAGATCGTGACCTGAGCTGAAGTCGGACGCTTAACCGACTGAACCACCCAGGTGCCCCAAGAGTTGGACATTTAAACAACCGAGCTACCCAGACACCCCATTATTAAAATTTTTAAAGGAACTTTCAGGACAAAATAAACACAGACCGAAATCCTGCGAAACGCGTAAAAGAGAGATATGTACATTCAAACACACTAAGTTACAAACACAGATACCATGAGGTAAAAAAAGAAAAAAAAAAAAAAAGAATAGAGGAATCACTCAGAAGGAAATGAGAAAGAGAATTTAAGAAAGTTGAGAAAACTGAGGTCAGACATTCCCGTCACATCAATAAATGTCAGTGAAAATGAGACACACTAATTGAATGAAAATGTTTGTTTTGATCAAAAACCTAAGCCCAACCTTGTGCTCAAAGCAATGCAGTCTAGAGTATTTGACTTACAAAAAGTCATTGGGCTTAAAGGAAAGGAGAAGAAGTAACTGACGAATGTATACAAAAAGAACTCAGGGATCACGAGATTGTGTTTGAAGGCAAGACAAAACTACCGAAGGACAAAAAAAGTCACTTTATGGCGATTACTGTTCAATCCAGGATGAAGTTCTAGGACCGCCATGAATCCAATGGCACCGGAAAACTGTGTTCCAAGTGTTGTACCCTGGACTCTGGTATATATGATACATGTGCCCTGGACATAGCTTTATTGTGATGGCTGCATAGGGCGAAGGAGACCGAGGTCAGGAGAGGGAGCCTAGGGCCATCTGAGGTCAGAAAGTCCAGTAGGAATCCCTGAACAGAGCCATCCCCAAAGGGTTAGCACATATTCTACGAAGGAAAACAAATAAATCTGCCACACCAAAGGGGACAGGAAGGAAACTTAACCTGCATGACTTCTGCCTTGAGTGACCATATAACGTATCTTCCAAAGAGGGACGCTTTTGAGGGGAAGAGACACATAATTACGTTCTAACAGGCCGGAATGTATAGCCACTCTAGGTGGAAAGGGAAGGAAATATTCTGACAATTTGAAACCACAGACTCATTGTTCAGCCAGTTTTCAGCAGGAATTAACACTACCTATAAATCTGCAAAAACACAACCCAGGAATTTAACTTAAAGTCATCCCAGGATGGTAGTGACCCCAGAAGGCTGACATAACAAATGCCATCTGTCTTTGGAGGAATGTAGCCTTAAAATAGGCCCCAAAGAATTTTCACAGACAAAGTGGAAAATGAACTTAAGGCAAATATCAGAAAATGCACAGGAATGAAATATATGTTGAGTGAAAACAGAAGGAAAAATTCAACTGTAGAGAGAGATTCTTACCCAAGCAATTAAAATAATTCTATAGGGGCTCCTGGGTGGCTCAGTCGGTTAAGTGTCCGACTTCAGCTAAGGTCATGATCTCATGGTTCGTGAGTTTGAGCCCCGTGTCGGGCTTTGCTGACAGCTCAGAGCCCACTTCAGATCCTCTGTCCCCCTCTCTCTGCACCTCCCCAGCTTGTTCTCTCTCTCTCTCTCTCACTCTCAAAGTAAATAAACTTTAAAAAAATAAAGTAATTCTATAGAAAGAGAGACAAAGAGATGAGTATACATGCTTTTGTTAATTACCAGTCCAGAAATTCTATAACTAATCCACAAATTCAAGAATTGGTCATTTATACAGCAGCCGTGAAGTAATTAGCTTAATAAAGATGAAAAGTATAAAATAAAATAACAATAAAAAGATAAAAAATTGATACATGTGATCACTTGGCATTGGAACACAGCCACACACACTGGAGTGTTTGGGGGTTTCTTATAAAACTAGTCATATTCTTACCATCATCATGCTCCTGGGTGTTTAACCCAAAGGAGTTGGAGAATTTCCATCCACAAAACACCTGCACACACAAGTTTATGGCAGCTTTATTCATCATCACCAAAACTTGGAAGCAAGCAAGATGTCCGTCAGTAAGTGAACGGACATATAAACTGGTCCATCCCAACAATGGGATATCATTCAGCACTTGAGAGAAATAAAGTATCAAGCCATGAAAAGACATCGAGGGATCCTAAATGCATATTACTAAGTGAAAGAAGCCAAGTCCGAAAAGACTATGTGAGAAAGACTATGAAAAGACTATGATTCCAACTATCAGACACTTTTGGAAAAGACAAAACCATGGACATGGTAAAAAGATGAGTGGTTGCTAGAAACAAACAAAGAAACAAATGCCATAGAAACTTCTAAGAACACAAGGAAGCCGCCAGAGGGGTTGGTACTGGGCAAATCTAGGAGTCGACTCTTTAGTAAAGGACAAACAAAACAGAACAGAACCAAAAGAATCTTCGAAGAACATTACCGAGACCTCTGACAGATTTGGAATGTATGTGGCAGATTAAAGTGTTACATGAAGATTAGATCTTCCGAATTTGATAACCGTGCTGTGGTTGCGTAAAAGAAGAGAAGGCCCTGTTGTCAGGAAACACGCTTTGAAACGGTAAAGGATCAAGGAGTGCCATAACCAGACAAAACCAAAACAAAAATTGGGAAAAATAAAAACCCCTCGTCTCCACTGCCCGCGTTATGGGAAGCACAGCACAGAACCATCCCCGGTGGAGCTGAGGTCACGGTTTGCTGGTCAATGTGTGAGTTTCACCGACGCAACATGTCTGCTCTTGCTCAGAACGAGGTGCTGGGAAGCCAGCTCGTGCCGCAGGCGTGGCCCCCAGATGTCTTGTGTTTCGTGTGCTACGGGGACGCTGTCCCACTGACACACACAGCCTACACACAGCCTTTCTCTAGCCCTTGTGTGTCCAGTGAAACGGGTCTGAAAACCTTTAGTGTTTAGTGTGTAGTGTTTACGGAAGGAGGTAAGAAAGTACAGAGCCCAGTGTCTGAGTGAGTGCGTGTGTTTAATGCTATTTTCTGTGTCCTGACTTACCCATGCTGGTTAGCTATCACCTTAACCTAGTAAGCAGCCAGTGATGACCTGATGGCAGCTGACCAGAGAGGAAGACAGAATGATCCAGGGAACTTAGTCTTTCTGGGACTCCTGGATGAATGCCAACCTTCAGCTGTCACAGATACGTCACAGTGATCTCTCAGAGTCACACATTTTCCTGAAGTCATTAGCCCCCACGTCGACATTTCTAGCCCGGGTCAGTGCACTTGAAAGAGGATGTTGCAGGGTCGTGGCAGAGGCCCTAAACTCCGAGCATGATACGAGACCAACAGTTGCCAAGAACACGCATATGCGAACAGGAACGCTTCGAGTTTGTGAAGTGTTTCTGCCAGCCCATCTTCCACCTTGTAGATAAAAAGGAGGTGAAATCGAAGACACCGGAAAGTGAGAAAAATGTTGCATTCTGGTGGCAGTTCTCTCCTTACCTGTGTGAGGGCGGGGGCGGGGGGACTCTCCTCACCCAACACCAAATGAGAGGGACACCAAGAGCATCTTTGGGGGCTCGGCTGGTGCCCCCGGGGTGCGAGAGGCACGACCCCTGGTATTTGGTTCATACCTAAAAGGTCTAAAGGCAAGAGGGTAGAGGCGGAGCTGCTGACTGAATGTTTGAAAAGCAAAGCCAGGTGGCTGTGCAGACACCAGCTGGTACTTCCCCAGTGCGAGGAAATGTCTGAGCTTCCGGGGCAACCATGAACCCTGCAGATGGCGGCTGGCTTGCAGCTAACCCAAAGGGATCCCACTCAAGAGAGGAGGCCCCGGGGGGTGGAAAAAGGCCCGCCAGAGGGATGGGCCTCAGAAATCCAGGGTGAAGACACCTCTTAAGCCATTAGTGAAGGAGGCTTGTGCCCAAGAAATCGCACCTGAAGGTCCCCAGCTGGAGATACTCCCAAAAGCTAGGAAAGCGAGGTTTGCGCCCATCCACCGCACCTGCGGGGCGCCAACGCCAGGTCATAACTGGGGAATGTATGACGGCGTCATTCCCCTCACCTGCTCCACACCGTGGGCGTCATCCTGGGAAAGTCAAGTGTGGGAACCAGGAGATGAGGGAAGAGGGGCTAAGGAAAGACGCCGGGCAGATGCCTTTTCTGCTTTGTGGACTTCCTAGCCTGAGGCAGGCCCGGCCAGGGACAGGGAGAAATTCAAATGGGATGAGAGCTTGGGACTCTGGCTGCACCCTGGCAAGGACAGCTCGGCATCTGTGATTCAGAGACCGGGGCAGCCCCCTGAGTTCCTTTCTGGGGGGCAGGAGCCATGGGCGTGCTAACTGGAACCGACGGGAAGTGCTCTGTCTGCATCTTGGCAATCCAGCGTGTGCTCAGCCCCGACGCGGGGCTCGAACTCACAAGCCGCGAGATCACGACCTGAGCCGAAGTCTGACGCTCCACCGACTGAGCCACCCAGGCGTCCCTCACCTGTTTTAGTTCAGAAGCGGGTGTCCTTTGGGTGACATTCCTATACACCTGTCTCGCGTACACACTTCTCCTGACCCCTCCCAGAGGCACCGATCACTCCAGGACTTCCTGCACCTCCTGGGATCCCCAATTATGTCGTGTTTCATGACTCTCAGACGTCATCCATCGTGTGGGCTCACTCCCTTTCTTTAGCTGTATCTTATCCTACCCAACTCCATCTAAGCATCGTGGTTTGATGAGCCTTTTCCTGATGCTACGTTGTGATTTCTGGGCTCCACCCGCCTCCCTCCCCAGTTGCGACTTGCAGTTTACTTCATTACAGCCCATGTCGCACCTGCCGGGAGCGGGGACTTAATCCTCTCCCTTCACTGCACCTCACGCTCCTGTACGTCTTGTTCGAGGTCGAATTTCTCCACCCAGCAAGATGCTTGACACCAATTATATGTCTGCTAGGTGCTGAATAACTGAATGAAGGCAAGATGGACGAATGGTTTTGTTAACACAATGTATTATCATTACTCTTATGACGATGACGATTTGTAGCAATAACTTACGCCGACAGTCTTTACAGTCTGCAGTGTTTTGATATGCATTCTCCTATCCTATTTTTTTCTTCACCCGTATAAAAGAAGAGACCAAAGGTAAGGGAGATTAAAGAACTTACCCAGTATAAACAAGTACAGTAAAACCTTGGATTGTGAGTGACTTGTTCTGCGAGTGTTCTGCAAGATGAGTAAACATTTTTAACAAATTTGAACTTGATAAACAGATGATGCCTTGCAGTACAAATAGGTTGTGATGCTGAGTGTCACATGATCACAACTGAGCCAGTGGTTCTCCTCTCTCTCTCTCTCTCTCTCTCTGCAGGATTGTGGGTGATCATCTCTCATGCTCGGATGCTCGGTCCCAGGCCACAGCGTTTGGCAGGAATCAGTGATTTTTCAGGACGTTGGAAGGTGCCCACAACTGGCACTGGTGTATTTTTTGTCACTTCAGAGCACCTAGGGACAGTCCTTTGCTCTTCTGTACAAGAGCAAGCTTAGGAATGCTTTGCTCCATTCTAGGTCAGGCTGCCTGCAAATAAAGACCTTTTCCTCTGCTGCCTTATTGCCACTTACATCGAATACAGTCTATGACAAGAGTGTATTAATACCGTACCGTAGTCAATATCCATGAGAGCGTATACAATGGCCCCCATGCAGAAAAAGGTTGAAAAGAAAGGAGGTAAAAAGAAAGAGATAATTACGGTGGATGTTAAGAAGGAATCACCAAGAAGTATGAACGAGGTATGCAAGTGGCTGAAATTGCAAGATTTTATAACAAGTCTACATCGACCATCTGCACACAACTAAAGAAGAGGAAATAAGGGGGCTAGATGCCTCAAAGGAGTCACGAAAATATCAAAGCAATGGCCACGTGTTCTGGAAGATGGAGAAAAGTTGCCATGAAGGTTTTCAAAGGTAAGTGCAGGTTAATTTGGTTTTTTTCCTTATATTTTGTATTTTCCTTATTATTGTGTATTATGTTACAGTATCATGATCATTTTTATACAAATATTTTGGGGTTGTGGAAGGAGTCATCCAAGTTTCCATTATTTCTCTTGGGGAAATTCACTTTGATATACAAGTGCTTCGGATGACAAACATGTTTCCGGAATGAATTACGCTCATAAACCAAGGTCTTACTGTATTTCTTTTTTCCTTTGAAACAATCACAGCTTTACTGAAAAGTTGGATTAAGGTACAAAATTTTCTTTTCCAGAGCCACTTAAGAGTAAGGAGGCAAGTCATCATTCCATCCACCCTTGAATACTGTGGTGTCAAGGGAAGCACAAAGTAAAACACAGCATCGAGCTCGGGAAAGTAACCCTGCCTTCAAATCCTCAGGCATGTCATATAGGCTCTGCCAGCTGTACCCATACTGTCTTTTATATCAACGGATCAGAAGCAGACATTGTCACAGGAAGCTGTCACATCTTCTTCAGCCTGGAAAAAGTCCTCACTCAGTCTTCTCTCGAATTCATGATCTCCATGCTTTGGAAGCTCATGGAACAGTTCTTTAGCGGGACAGTCTGCCACACGAATCTGCTACTTAGTCATGATTTGATTCAGGGTCTGGGTCTTTGGCTAGAGAACTACAGAAGCAACACTGTGTTCTTCACATTCAGGCAACGCAAGATGTTGATCTGTCTGCCCTGACGATGTTCACTTTGATTGGGAAATAAGGTGGTGTCTTCCAGGTTTTCCACTGCTAGGCTACTCTTTTCTCCTTTATAACCAGCACATACTCTGCAAGCATATATTTGAAAATATGCAAATAGTCTGTTATTCATCATACTTTCAAACTATTAACTTGGTTTTGGCTATAGATCTCCAGGGTTGTAGGCGCTAAGAGTCCTCGTTTTTATTCAATAGATTGCACATTATTACACTCATTCTGTATTTTGATGCTTCACTCATCCTCGAGCTGACCAGTGCTGTACCTTCAAACCAGTTTTTGGGTCCTCGAGACATTTCTTCCATACTTGGAGCTCTTCTTCTGGCAACACAAGATTTTGTTGGGTCATTAGGTAATGTTTTTGGTTCAACCCTGAAGCCAACCGTTTCTCCAAAGACTCTTTGTTCTTTGCAGTGAAAAACTCTCATGGGAGTGTGGCTGCTCTCAGTTTCCCTCGGTGGACAGAGCTAGGGCAACACCCACTGCATGCACATTTATATTTATTTCTGTAACTAGATACAGGTATCAAGAACAGTGAGTTCACGCCAACACGTCCAACAAAACCACCATTGAGAGTTCCATTCTAGTGGCTTCCTTTTGTTTTTGTTTTTTTTTTTCTGTAACTCCTCGTCTGATGAGTAAAAAACAAAACAACAACAACAAACTAGTTCTAATCATCCTTAAGATATCCACCGTTTGGGTCACTCTCCCTGTAGATTACCAACTTCCTGTCACCCCTGCTACTCTCTTCCCTGGTCAACCTGCTTGGGCTGCAACCTCCAGGCCGGGCCACGTCTCAAGGGAGACCACTTCTTCCCACTGCCGGGGCCCTGGCATCCCATGGCAGACAGCTCCCTCCCCGAGGGGTCCTACCACCACACTCCGGCAGAGAGCCCCTCTCTGAGCCCCCGTGCCTGTTCACCCTCCACTCTCTAAGCAAGAAATGACCTGGCTTTTAGCCCATGCAATGGCACTAGGCTTGAGCTGCTCAACACAGGAAGGGAAGGGAGGAGAAAGAGGGAGGTCTGGTGAGTGAGTTTAGTGGCAGAAGGAATAAGAAATTCAGGGCTTTCAATTCTAATTTTCTTGCCCTTCAAACAACTCCCTGGTATTTCTATACTTATAGAGGCTGAAGGGCCTCAGTTGGCTCAATCCTAGTGAAGCATGAAATAGCCATATGCCTTAACGGGTTTAATGGCTAATTTCAGGAACAGCAAAATACGACTTGGGTTTCCCTTCAAGGGGTGTTCAAATTGAAGGGGCTCACTGAAAGCATTAGTTACTTATTTCCTTTCTTTGTTTTCTTGATGAGTAATGCTTCAACAGCTATTCTTGTAAGAAAAATCTGATAATTTCCCTAGGATACATTCCTGGGTTGAAATAAATTGTTCGTTCAAAGAATGAATATTTTTGAAGACACATATTCATACATGAATGAATATATATATATGTATATGTATAATTCATTCTTATATATCTATATTATGCCTAAAATATACTAGGTTTACTATAAAATATGGAAAAAAAGCAAAGCAAGTAAAAAAAAGAACCGGTCTATAACACAGAGACAATTATATACCTCTCTATATATCACACAAATTGTTCAGAACACCTAGAACTGTGCCTCATAGAGAGTAGATGCCCAATAAATTTATTGAGCAAATAGTGTTTTCACATATGCCACATGATATATGAGTGTATGTGTATGTACATACATACATGTACACATGGCATTTCACATATACTACATATGAAATATATGTGAATATACATGAAATCTATATTTGAATATACATATGAAACATATATATTATGCTTTACAGACTCTCATTGTTTGGCCATATATCTTTGGATGAACCATATAGACAAGTTCTAGACATTCTTCTAACTTTATAGACTACCGGATTTTGAACAAGTTTGACTGTCTGAGAAGACCCCAGAGAGCCCAGGCAACAGAAGCACAGAAGTATCATAAAGCCAACAAATGAGCCTCAGAGAGCCTGAACTTCCACAAGGGAAAACCAAAGGGCATTTAATGAGATGAGATGCACGTCAATTCTAACGATACAACATTGGATTGGTTGCAATGTGTTTTCCACTGGTAGATGAAGCCTTGAGAGACAGGAGAGAAAAGAAGTTTAATTACAAAGAAATAACCCTTAAAAACTAGGGATGCTTAATAATGGAACTGGTTGCTGCCTGAACCAGAAACACCCCAAACCTTGAGCCTGGAATAGCTCAAGCCAAAGCTTCAGAGGAAATGCTGCACCTTGGTCACCTCCATGAATCAGGAAACTGAACGCCCTTCAGCCGGTACGGCCCTGCTTCTTAAAATGTTATTCCATAAGGTTCAAAATAGCATTTGGTTAATTTCATAAATGACTAAATACAAACATTACATGTATAAGAACACAAAACAGGCATCTTCAACCACGTAACTGTGACATAAGGCAGGAAATTGGGTTCAGATGTAGACCGATCGTACCACACACGCGCCCATGAGCCACCTCGATGGGCCCAATACTAAAATGTATGTTTACATTTTTGCCGTTATTCAAACTGAAAACTGGACTCAGTCAAAGGTGAGCTGCCATGATGTTTTTCTTACAACAATAAAAAGCAGGGCCTATGATTTAAACTTTGTACACTCTGTCTAAGCAGCTCTTAACACCTCCCTGCTCCTGGAATCACACTCCCATTTCTGCCTTATTTGCCATGGCCTCCTCGACCCCTGCCTCGTGTAGTTTCTCAAAACAAGGAAACGTCCACATCTGATTTATCGGTAAAACTCTTGTTTCTATTCTGTTTCCATTTAAAGTGGGACAGCCACATGAGATTTAAGAACATAATCCGAGGAAGAGAATAAATAACAACGCCAACAGGTCCTAGCAAGAATTCAGAGAAGCTAAGAATGTAAGCATCCTGGAAAAAAAATTAATAAGCATTTATCTCAACTAGGCTGTTTTGCGATTGGAAATGGGCTATCACTCAACTTGAACTTCTGCCATTGGTAGAGACGACTGGAATCTTTTGAGATGGAATTATGTTGGCTCCGGCCTAAATTGCCACTGAATAAATTGTGAGTGCCTTCACGTCTCATCTCCATCCTGAAGCTTCGACGGACTACATGATTTGTCAACGACACACTGTTGGTTCTACTTGACTTTCAAGTACATCACACATTTCTTTGCCTGGCTCGGAAATGCTAGCTGCTCTCTATTTTTGCCAAGTTTCTGCATTTTTTTTTATACCTAGGGCATTTTAGTTTGTAAATACAACAGTGTATTGTTGCAGATGTCATTCGTTATTAATTTCTGTCTCTCTGGTATTTTGAATCGTTGATGGAAATAGAAGCCATGGCCCTTGGAAAAAGGTGTCTTTCAGCACAGCCAGCTCCTGGCTGAAATTCCTATTATAACCGAATGAGATTAAGCCCACATTGAATCTGTATTTAGATAACCTTGTCACTTTCCATTACCTACTTGTAAACACTTATGAATAAGTGAAAGCCCCTACTGTCCTTCCCGGATTATGCCAATGTCAGAGAAATCGGCAGTGTCCACACAGAATTGTGTCATTATCGTACTGCCTTCAGCAGTTGGCAGATTCTACTGAAACAAGATTGATAAACTATTCTTAGATTTTTCTATGGGATCACAATATCATCGAGGCTTCTTTGTTGTCATATGGGTAGAGTCCACTTCTCCGATTAATTTGGACTTCATAAATTTAAAATTTCCGTTCTCCCAAATGAAACTCTGCTTTTCTTGCTACACGGCACAGATTATTATGCTCAACATGGCAGTCTCCAGGAGTCAGCCAGGGTGGTTGTGCAACAGACACGTAAGCTGCGAGAGAGAGGCTAACACTTATAGGGCTGCCCAGAGCTGACTACCCAACAGCAGTTTCAACAGCCCATCACAGCTCTGCTCAATACGCTCTGCGGACATGCTTTGGAAATGCCCCTTTCCGGCAGCACACTCAATGGCTATCCTAATCACTACAATTATTCTCTGGATATTGACAATGTCCAGATCATATCCAAAAACTATTTTATTTTTTTAATGCTTGTTTATTTTTGAGAGTGGGGGGTGGGTGGAGAGGGAGGGGCAGAGAGAGAGGGAGACACAGAATCCGAAGCAGGCTCCGGGCTCTGAGCTGTCAGCACAGAGCCCGAATTGGGGCTCGAACTCACGAACCGTGAGATCACGACCTGAGCCAAAGTTGGATGCTCAAGGGACTGAGCCACCCAGGTGCCCCCCTATAAACTATTTTAAAATAAGGCAGTAGGTTTTGTTTCTTCTTTTAACATGCTACAACAGGGGTCAGAAAACTATAGCCTGCAAACCAAATCCCATTTTTTTGTACAGCTCCTAAGCGATGAGTGGTTTATATATTTGTAAATGGTTGGAAAATATCAAAAGAAAAGGAATATTTCATGAAACGTGACGTTTATATGAAATCCAAATTTCAATGTCCATAACTAAAGTTTTATTGGCACACAGCCACGCTCTTTGGCTTGCATTGCCTATGTCTGCTTTAAGGCTGCAAATGCCAGGGGCTCTGGCCAGTGACTGAATCAGTCTAGATACAGAACAAACTCTCTGAGATTGTCCCTATCCGAGCTCTGCCAACAGGCATGTCTGATCGTCATTGTTTGTGTCTTCACGATGAGTTGAACTACAGGTTCATGCCAGCTGGGAAGCTAATTAATTAGAGGGATCTCTTTGTGTTCTGACAACTCAGAAAATGTCGTCAGGGGCCATCACCTACGTGACCCACATGTCCTTCCCTCAGAGGGAATTGTACCAGCGGCGGGGAAAGAGTTACTGGTGCTTGTTATCACCAGAAACGGTCGTCAGGCTTTTATTCTTATAACCAAATCGCTTTTTTAAACTGATCGGATGGGTAACATATAAGGTCAAAATCCACATCTGCATCTTTGTTTTAGAAAGAAGTTACGTCTAATTCCCTAATCATTCCTCAGAGTTGCAATACGTCATAAACACACAACTCCCTGCGGTGTACAATTTGATAGGAGCTGTCCATTCTGATGCTGTGTTCATCCCACTGATGTGTTCACCTAGTTTTGGGTACCTTCTCCAACTCAGCTAAAACCATGGGCTGGTTTAAGGGTAGGCAGAGATAAGGACGTGTCTGGGCTATGACACACTATGATATCATGAGTTATAATAAGAACTATATATTTGGTCACCATCCCCATTTCTGGCACAAAGCTCCTAAAACTCTTGGAATTTCCCAGGCCAAGAAGTAATAAAGTGTCTTTTGTTACATTAATGAGGTGACTTTTGGAAAGCACCTAGGGATGGGGGCTTGCTGCCAGCAGGGCCACTATGAATAGAGAACTTTCAGTCTTGCCTCCTGATTTCTGGGAAGGAGAGGGGGACTGGAGGTTGAATCAATCACCAACAGCCAATGATTCAATCAATCGTGCCTCTGCAATGAAGCTTCCATTAAAGATGGGGTTTAAAGAGCTTCTCTGCTGGTGAACACCTGGAGATTTGGGGAGACTGTTGTACTCCTAGTGGGCATGGAAGCTTTGTACCCTTTCCCCATACCTTGTCCTAAGCCTGTCTTCCGTCTGGCTGTTCCTGAGCAGTATCCTTTCATAATAAACCAATGATCTCGTGAGTAAAATGTTTGATTCCCGTGAGCCACTCTAACAAGTTTACTGAACCCAAGGCGGAGGTCATTGGGATGTCCAATATATAGTTAGTTGGTCGGTCAGAAGCACAGGTGACAGCCTGGGCTTGCAATGGGCATCTGAAGTGGGGAGTCTTGTGGGACTGAGCCCTTAACCTGCAGAATCTGATCCTATCTCTACCTGCCTATCTCTAGGCAGATAGTGTCAAGATTGAGTTGAATTGTAGGACACCCAGCTGGTATTACTGAGAATTCCTTGCTGGTTTGGTGAACAGCTCTCCCCATCGCCACCCACATTGGAATTTGGTGATCAGAACCACCTTTAATATGCACTAATCCTTGAGAAAGGACATCTAAGGTCTCCCCACCTGAGGTTTGGATACCAAGAGCACCACATACGATAATTCATGGGGAAAACTCAAATAAGGCATTCCAATCCAACAGGATATTCTGTTGATTATCAATTTCTTGTCACTGTAGGTGTTCCTATTTTGATGGATTCCATGTCTTTTACAATTTTCTAAACTTCAGATAAGAGACAAAATAATAGAGAATCATCCCAGAGATACCACCACCCCCCCCCCACACACACCTACACCCATCTTACCAACCTAGTGCAAGAACAAGCTGGGTACAGCATCCACAACCTCTGCTCAATTTTTCATGGTAGAGAGATCAAGACCTTGCAAGGAAATGTATTCCAGTTTTGTCATCTTTAGTTATCAGATCTCCTCCCCACTCTTGCACCCTGGGAGGGCCCTCTCCTGTGCGCTGAAATAACACCATTAAGCACAATCCAGTTTCACCAGCCTGTCATGTTAACACATACCAGCCGATTTACTGCTACTACACGAAAGCATGGTGCAAAATGGCGTTCAAGGTAAAAACTAATCTCTGCAGCTACTTCATCATATGCGGTACATGTTACATAAGTAAGAAGATAGACTGAAGAACTGAAATTAGCTCACAATTACTTAGAAGGGAAGAGCCAAACACTGACAAATTCAGCTGAATTATGATGGACTGATTTCAAGAGAAGTTACTGTCGAAAGATTAACACCACTCCGAATTGATTATACGTCTTTATTTTTGGCAGGGAAAATGGGGACAAACAGCCATTGCTTTGTTTTTTCTGAACCCATCCCAACTTGGAAAGCTTTGTAATCACCACCAAAGGAAAGAGCCTAATATTTAAATGGGACAAGAAAAGTGAACAATTCTCACGGGAAATAACAAGGTAATGTTTAGCCCGGGTAATTCGCGTTAATAGATCCAGGGACCAGCAACCCAGACCCCAGTTGATCAGCAGGGGATACACTTAGAAAGTCATGAGCCACAGTGCTGAAAAAGGCATTTATGCAAAATAGTTTGCAATTGGAGAGTGAGCAAATCCAGTGTGACTTCAGCTATCACCAAGAAATCATCATACCCTGAGGTATGTACAATCCTTCCGTCTGCCATACCAATGAAGTTGGAGGATTCTAAGTAGACAGAATGAACTATATGACATTCAGGGTACCTCCGTGGCATAAAGATGTGATAAGGTTTGAGGGATATAAGAACATGAATATCAAAGGAAGAAAACAATTGGCTTAGAAAATATTTTCAGAGAACGGAGTCTACGTGAATACTCAAGCCTATTGTGTTATGTGTGGTGGAAAAAATAATGAAGATATTTTTCAGGGGATGTTTTTCCAAGAGCACAATATTATGTGAATCATTTAATTGCGTGCAAATGATAGATTCAGACTCAGAGCATAAGTCATTTGCATTCCAATCTCTACATGTGAGGTTTCCACTTGAAAATATCGGAGAGATGTAAACAGGAAGGAGGAAAATGGGTTGATTCGTTTAGGCAGAATTAGGGTTTCAAGCACAGAAATGGCACATATTGAGGACGCATGTGTTTCAAGATAAGTGGTTTAAGCATTCTGCCTTATTTCAAATATATAGCAGCTTGTACCCGTTTTCGCTAATATCACTAGGCGCATTGTGCAAGACAGATGGCCTTAGTGCCCAGCAACGCCAATATTTGAAATTCCCTGCCCAACTGTAACAATAATGTCCTTTCAAATTTTAATAACACCTGTCACCCAGGGGACTCATGACCCTCTCGAGTTTCATTACATGCAACATTTCCATTAGGTTGGCTGTCTGTTTTGTTATTCTCTGCCAGGGAAGAAGCACATTGGGGTGTGCAAATTGGCTGACATTATGATTCAAATTAGTTAATTTAAGGGAAAAAAAGTGTATAATAATTGAACCCGTAATTCCCTACACATTGGTTCATCGTGTATCTAATTACTATATTAATTTTTACGGAACTGCACTTTGACAATTAATGTATTTAAAGAAGGTGAACTCTAAATGTGCTTTCCCTTCAAACATAAGCAAAAAGTAATGTCTTCCTGTGCCTTCACATTGGACATAAAACGTTTTTTGGTCAGCTCTTTGTGAATTTACAGAGGACTCTGTACGGACTTTGAACTTACTCTTTCACTATTTCACAGAAACAGGGTCCTGTCTATGGAATGCTATCTCCTTGGACTTGAAAGTCAAAGGAAATGGGGCCATCTAGGTTATTCCCGTGGGGACACTTAATGGGATAGTGGGTCCATGGATTCACTGAACACAAATGTTAGTTATTAGTACTGAAGGACTCAGAGGACAATCTCTTGTTCATGTCCTCCCCACGCCACACCTTTTATCAGGTGTACTCTTCCCGTCCTTGTCACCACCTGCTGCCTACCTCGCCCTTCCTCCAAAGACCCCAGTGCTTGCCCCTTCTTATTTTCAAGATGGCGCACAACTGGATAATGAGAATATTACTAATGGTTAGTATTTGTTTTGAGCGGTACAAACACCTATCTATATTCCACTGATAGGGCTAATTTTAAGTCCTCACAGTTGTAACTGTTCTCTTGTATGTATCTGATGTATCTAGAAGGTATATAACCAACCGGTCAAATCAATTATTTCATTAAAAGTGTAGAAAGTGACCTTGAGTCTTTGATCATTCTTGTCACTTTTACACACGCAACTTGGGGAGTTGAGTGCTGGTTGGGCAGGGTTTTTGCCAGTCTGGACTGGATTTTTTTCCCTTAACTGTTTCACACTAACAGCAACAAAACAAAACAAAACAAAAAAACAATCAAAAGGGCAGCTGACACTTGCATGCCATTACCGGTGACGGGCATAACAATGAGCTCTGTGCCCATAGTGGTTTGGGGATTATGAAGTAGGTCCTATCACAACCCCAGTTTAGAGGTGAGTAGACAGAGGCCAGAGAACTTAAGGATCTTACCCAAGGCATATAGGCAGTAGGTAGAGCCAGTGGCCCTCTTAACACCTTGACCCCTCTCCCAACCATGGAAAGAACATTAACCCAGGTTCCTGGAATGGCTGCATTATTGCCAGGGCCCAGTGCAAAATGAAATCAGGGGCCCCTTGTTCAAATCTGTGAACCATTTCACAGCAGTGACTGCAGAGCATTGAACCAAGCACCGGTCCTCCTAAGAGTGTGGCCCTGGGCAACTAAGTCTTCCCACCAAGCGCCAGCTCCGCTCATGAGCTTCAGCTTCCTCAGCTAGCAACGGAAGTGCTGACCTGAAGGAAGACAGCTCTCCTTTCAGTGTGTCCAACATGGCAGCACTTTCTTGCCAGGTCTCCATTTCTGTCCTTAGGAGAAGAGAAAGGTGCCTGTGTATTCCCGAATGGACTAGTTTCCTTGACTAGTTTTACACATTTGGGGAAAATTTGGCTTCATGGTTATATTATATCCTCTATCCCTAGTCAACCCCAAAATTGACTTGGTTGGTCTTTTCACTACACACACACGCGTGCATTTTTCTCATATAATATTGCCACCATCCAAACGAATCTGATGCTTCTTGCCTTCCCTAAGTATGAAGAACTTTACACCTTTCTACAGACGATGAGACTCAGGAGTCTCCGATGGTCGATCATCCACAGAAGCTAACGCATCATGTATTCCAGAGCGTCTCATGCTTTACCTTTTTTTCAGAAACACTAGTGATGGAGAACTCATTGTTTTATGTTCATCTGTATTTCTTAATCTTCGCCAATCAAGAAACTTCAGATTTATTCCTTCCTCATTTTGTATATTTTAAGAAATGCAATGTATAATTTTTCTCATAAAAAAACGTTTAGTTTATTTATATTGGATAGCAGTGTTTGTGCCTGACATCCAATTCAGATCTCATATCCAAGAACTTAAAAGTGACAATTGCTCCAGATTCTTCCCTTTCTACTTCATTTCATGAAATCATGAATTCTCCATCTGTCCCCTGAACCAACATTTCAGGATGCCTCCTACCAATATAATCCAAACCCTTATTACCCAGCTTCATTGCCCCTTAACATAATAAACATCACTTGCACTACAAGGACTGTGGTTCTGTGCTTAAATTTTGTAGATATCTTAATGTGTGCACTAAATAGCCCTTTAAAATGCTTTATATCTTATAGTTTTTAAGTAAAAAATTATTGAATATTTTACCAACCTTTTCTTCCTCTGCTAAAGAACTGGTAGGAGTGAGTTCTTCCCCGCGTATATTTTTAATCCTCACAACTATGTGAATCTATTCCTTATATTCATTCTATAACCAACGTTTCACCTACAGAATTACAAAAGCAGTTAATTTTGGTTGATACACTTGAAGATGATGCAAACCCTCAAATTAGAATTAATTCCACAAAGGAAGGTATTTGAACAGCAAACAAAACTCCCAAATGATTTTAACCTTGAGCTATTTTCATAATGAAAAGAAACAGGTGAAAACTCATTTCACCTTGATAATGTAAAGAACAAATTTCTGTGTAATATTGAAAAAAGCTAACATTTTTTGAAGCCACGGGACATCCTTATTATTGGATGGGACAGTCAGCTTCTAAGATGGCTTCCAAATGGTCCCCAGAACATACTTCATACTTCTCTTTTTCTGTCTCTCTCTATCTCTCTCTCTTACACGTACATTCTACCACACACACGCACACACTCTTTTACTCTCACACACAATTGTCTCTTATACATACTCTCTTACACACACACACACACACACAAATTCTCTCACACTATCTCTCACACACATACTCGTTCTCACACATACTATGTCACACACACATACACACACACTCTTTTTCTCTCACAAATACTCTCACACAATTGCATCTTACACATACTCTCTTACACAAACATACACATGTACCCTCTCCCACACACACTCTCACACATACACAAATTCTCTCACACACATTCTCTCTCACACACATACTTGTTCTCACTCAATACTGTCACATACATACACACATACTCTTTCAGACATACTTTCACACTCTGTCACGCACATACACATACTCTCTTTCTCTCAGACCACCAGATCAGGTGGAGGTCAGCCGCCATGTTGTAAGTATGCTCTGGAAGCCCATCATGAGACTTGCATGTCAATAAACACAGATCTCTGGCCAAAAATGAAGAACCAAGGCCTCCTCACAACATGAGTGAGCCTGGAGGTGGATCCCTAAGCACCAGACGACATGTATGATGGCACCACCTAAGCTGGCAGCTTGACTACAACCTCCTGAGAGACCTCGAGCCACGACCACATGGTTAAGGGACACTGGGTCCATGACCCCAGAAACTATGTGAGACCATATATATTGTTTTAAACCACGAAGATTTAGGAGTAATTTACAATACAGCAATAGATACCTTATACACTGGCCCAATATTATTGTGAACAGAAAGCAAAAGGAATAAAATCATATCCAGATAATACCATCACACTGAAGAGTTTTATTTTGTGTTCTTTATTTAGGGGTGTCTATTTTTATTAGCAGGCAATGGTTCAATCAAGAATGAACACAATGATGTAGAAATAATTATATCTATGGTGTCAACATAATTTTCTTCATTATCCCCCAAGTCCTCTGCCTGACTTTAAAGTCTTTTTTTTTAATCTGGCCCTGTCTATTTAACTTTAGTTCTACCATTTCTCAGTACAGAGTAGGGTCTAGTTAGACCTAATTCTCTACCAAGAAGAAGAAGTCTTCAGTGATCTCATGTTCTTATTTTATTTTACTTAATTTAATTTTATTTTATTTTACTTTATTTTATTTTATTTTATTTTATTTTATTTTATTTTATAGAGAGAGGAGAGAGAGACAGACTCAGTGTGGAGCCTGATGTAGGGCTCTATCCCACAACCCTGGGATCATGACCTGAGCCGAAATCGAGAGTTGGACGCTCAACCATCTGAGCCACCCAGGCATCCCCGTTGTTCTGACTTCTTGATCCCACCATTTAAGATCCCAACTCTCCTTCAAAATCCTGTTTGATGCCACTCTGCTCACTTATGGGGAGAGCTCCCTTCTGTGGGCTGGGTTACTCAAGTTTGTACCTATTACACATCTGGCTGGTTTATATGCCTTTCATTGAGTGTGTGTTAATTATGATGCTCTTTAATACGATGAATTCTTAAAATACAATTCCACATGCAGCCGGCTCAGCACTGAATAGAGTTGATTCACATAATTAAATTCTGGTGGATTAAAAAATGCATTATGACCAAACAATAAACACATTCTGTAAAGTGTTTACAGCCACTTTTGTAGATGTTATCTCATTCAGCTGGGACGGGGTTATGAGCTAAAGTGCATCATCCCCCTGTAAGATGCCTATGCGGAAGCCTAAGCCCCAGTTGCTCAGAATGTGGCTGCATTTGGAGACCAAGCCTTTAAAGAGGTCATTAAGGTAAAATGAGGTCATGTGGGGCAGCCCCAATCCAATCTGATTGGTCTCCTTTTAAGAAGAGATCAGGGGGCGCCTGGGTGGCGCAGTCGGTTGAGCGTCCGACTTCAGCCAGGTCACGATCTCGCGGTCCGTGAGTTCGAGCCCCGCGTCAGGCTCTGGGTTGATGGCTCGGAGCCTGGAGCCTGTTTCCGATTCTGTGTCTCCCTCTCTCTCTGCCCCTCCCCCGTTCATGCTCTGTCTCTCTCTGTCCCAAAAATAAATAAAAAACGTTGAAAAAGAAGAGATCAGGAGGGGAGCCTGGGTGACTCGGTTGATTAAGCATCCAACTTTGGTTCAGGTCACGATCTTGTGGTTTGTGAGTTCGAGACCCACGTCAGGCTCTGTGCTGACAGCTCAGAGCCTAGGACCTCCTTCGGATTCTGTGTCTCCCTCTCTCTCTGACTCATGCTCTGTTTCTCTCTCAAAAATAAGTAAAGATTTTTTAAAAAGACAGACATCAGGATACAGACACACACAGAGGCAACACCGTGTGAGCTCCTGGGGAGAAGGTGACCGTCTGCAAGTCAAGGAGAGAGACCTCAAAGGAACACCCTGATTTCAGACTTGGGTCCTCTAGTAACGTGAGAAAATCGGCTTCTGTTGTTCAGGCTGCCCTGAATAGGGCACTCTGTTATAGCCTTGCAGACTAATACTGGCACTGCACCGAGATCAGGTAACGAGGTCAATGTCAGCTTACTGAGCAGGCTAGGACCTGAATCTAAACCCTCTGACTCTACACAGGCCTCAGGCCACGTAAGTATTTTGACACCTGGAAATAGATGTTTACTGAGTATGTTTGTTTGGCTTTTATTTTATGGTCTTGACTTTATGGAAACAGGTTCACTTTATATGTCTTTTCAAATAGAGTTTATCAAGTTGGTTAGGGCCAAGCATAAAACCTTACCAACTGCTTTGTTCATAATGAAGTGGATGAAGATTTAAATTAAGCAGATTTTGTGGGGCTTCAGTTATTTTGAGGACATTAGAGGTAGGAGAAAAATCCACTGTATTTGTGTTTGATTGTTTTTGGAAAAATATAGGTAACATTATGAACCTAACCTCTTACACTCTGATCCTTACTTGTAGTCATTACTCCAATTCAGATTTATAAAAAAACAATCTATTTGGAACATTAAGAAGGTGGCAGGGCACCTGGGTGGCTCAGCCGGTTAAGCTTCTCACTTCAGCTCAGGTCACGATCTCACAGTTTGTGAGTTCAAGCCCCACATCGGGCTCTGTGCTGACAGCTCGGATTCTGTGTCCCCCCCTCTCTTTACCCCTCCCCCACTCACACTCTGTCTCTCTCTCTCTCCCAAAAATTAATAAACATTAAAATTTTTTTTGATTAAAACATGTAAAAAACAAAAAAGAAGGTGGCAAGGTTATCAGAGATTAAGTGGCCTTATGTCTGGTATTTGCTTTCAATGTTGGGAGGGACATGAGACAAGACTGGGAAAATGTTAATAAAAGTTCAAATTGGATGATAAACACATGAAATTTGTTTTAACATGGTGAATTATTTTCAGTAAGTTTGACATTTTTTTTCTAATGGAAAAGTAAAGAAAAATCTCTCCAAAACTTGTATGTGGATTGACAACTTTAACATTTGGTGAGTGTCATTGCCAATTTCCTGATGGATGCAAATACAGAGAAATGATTCAGGTCTTGGTCTGAGGCAAGAAGGGAATCTTGAGGCTTTTCCCTGGGAGCTGAGTAGAGCTCACCTACTACCTGGTCTGTTTCATACACTCTTTCCTCAACAGTACAGCGTTTTTCTTGGCAGGACCTAGAGTCATTCTCAGAGAATTAAACTCTTAGCTGCAACTTAAACTCGGACTATGAAGTATGATGAGTTGACTGGAAGCAAGACAGGCCAAGGAGGAAACAAATCACTTGGTGAAGGGATTTCAGAAGTAGGGCAGCTGAACTGGCCAGAGAAGAAGAGTGGAAAGAAGTCAAAGACAATACCCACCTAGACTGCCAGAATAAAAACGGAGGTATGGAGAGACACAGATACAGAGATGGAGACAGGCAGAAACAGATATAGAGGGTTAAACAGAGAGCACAGGGTTTGCAGTCAGGGGCTCACTGTTAAATAGCAAAGTAGCCTTGGGACTTGAGGCGGGGCCAACCTCTGATGCTCATTCTCCAGTCTTCATGGGGTCTCAAGTCACAGGAAGCATCTCCTTTGTATAAAAGGCCAGAAATGGGACAGACAACTCCATTCTACTTGACCCACAACTGAAGGAGGATCCGACAGTTCCCTTCCTACTGCCAGCTTGCAAAGAACACTATGTCTCTAGGTCATTCACGAATTCACTTACCCATCAAAAACGTATCACACGGCTAGTGTGTGCCAGGCCCTGGGGCCACAAGAGTGAACTGGATGCAATCTGTGCCTTTGAGGAGCATCCCATGTACTGAGATGCTCAAGAAAATATACCATTTCCCTGCCAAGTAATTTATGAAGAAAGCACTCTGCGCTGAACTTGAGATGAACCGATGAGAAGAAATCTGTGCACCAAAAGCATTCTCAGTGAAAGTGGTGATCTTAGCCATAGCCACGCCGAGTGACAAGTGATTCTGAAAGCTAATAAGTGCAATCATTCCTGTACCTTCACCTCATGAGTTTAGTAATATCGGCTGGTCTCAGTTGGCCTTGCTCCTGTCTGGAGCCAGATGTCTGTGGCTGATGGAGGAAGGTCTCAGCCGGGTTGACTCCTTTCTGCTCCCCATGTCTTTTTTGTCTCCCAGTGGGCAGTGGGCTCGCCTGGGCACGTGCTCATGGCTGTGACAGAAGTCAGCAAGACCCAACACACCGATGGCTCAAGGCCACCAGCAAAGCAAGTCATGTGGCCAAACTGGAGACACTGCAAGGTGTGGAGAATCAAGCCACTGAGGTGTCCAAGCTAACACGTTGCCCCAGGGCACAGCAAACTGGCGCCATCTTGGTTCTGTCACCAGCATCCAGAGTGAAGAAAGGAATCCAACCATGTTATCAATGAATAGGGTCTTTAAAAGGATCTCAGTGAAGCAAATGCAACCCCAGGGAGCTGGGTGGTCATACTTTCTTCAGGGCAGCTTAGGTTGCATCATTTTAGCCGTTACACCTCCCTGGGAGGTTCGGACACCCTGTTGTTTTGTGCTGACTTCCCCTTTGCCACACAGCCCTTCCCAACACCGGGCTCAGCTGCACATGGATCCAGGGAGCAAACAGCTCCACTGTGTGGGAGAGGGGGAGGTGGGGGGCAGGGGGAAGAAAGGGCCAGGCTCTCAATGCTCCATCACTGACTCTTCCTGCCATGTCTTCGATCAGGCAGGGGCAGCACTGAGAAATAGATCCCTGCCAACCTGGAGGAATTAGGCACGGGGAGACCACTTCTCTGGAGCCCAGAAAAGAACATTGCCATGACAACACCGAACTAATGGGTGTCCTAGAACACAGGGGGCCCTTTATTGTCTGTAGATCCCATAATTAAGACTTGCTAGGGTTTCTTCAGAGTAGCAAGCAGGTCCTTTGTTACTTGGGGAGAGGCTAATCCGATTAATCATGTATAAAGAGAAAGCAAAGGTAGCTAACTGCCTGATCGCCCCTAGAATCCAAACCACATCAGCCAAAGGGAACAAACATCTCAGAGTTACAATAACTCAGTAGATGTAATTTCACGTCTAAGCATCCTGATGTATTTTGGATCCTTGCAATAAATTTGGTTTATTTCACACTTACTTATCCATTATAGATTTTATGTGTGTGTGTGTGTATAAAACTTAAAATATTTTACATAATGTCTATTTATATCTTATATGTGTACATATATACATGTATATTTACATACACACAGCCATATTTTATATATATCTGTGAAAACTCAATCAAATTAACGAAGTTCTCAAAAAGATATCTTTTAATATTTGGATAAAATCAACTGAACTGAATTACCTAAAGGGAAACATCTCCCTCCCTGCCCCAATCTCTCCCCCTCTCCTCTTAACAGGGAAAAAATTCAACTGCTGCTATATAACTACCCTAAATATATAGCATAGTGGATAGGCTCACACAACTTATCAGTAGTGCACACTTTGGCAAATTATGTTATCTCTGTAATTTACAAAATGGTGATGTTAATTATACTCACACACAAGGCTATTGTGGGAATTCAGAATGTGAAAAACTCTGGGACACCTGGGTGGCTCAGTCCGTTAAGCATCCGACCTGGGCTCAGGTCATGATCTCACCATTCATGGGTTTGAGCTCTGTGTTGGGCTCTGTGCTGACAGTTTAGAGACTGGAGCCTGCTTTGGAATCTGTGACTCCCTCTTTCTCTGCCCCTTTCCCGCTTACGCTGTCTCTCTCTCTGTCTCTCAGAAAAAAAAAAAAAAAAAAAAGGTTAAAAAAAATTAAAAAAAAAAAAAAAGAATGTGAAAAACTCTTAGCACTGTTCCTGAAGCATTGCATTGGACGGCCTTGGCGTAGTGAAGAATCTCCCACTACCTTGGTGATTCTGATGTTGAAATCCCTAACATTTAATTTACATAACATTTGTTAAGTGCCTACGCTGTGCGCAATTCTACCAGTCTGCGTATGGATATAAAAAGGAAAGTGATATTCACCCTCTCTGAAAGAACGTACAAGCCAGTTAGAGGGTGCCTTCAATATATGAAAACAATATATCCTAATGAAATGATAGAAAAAAGAAACAAAAGCCAAGGGCACCAGAAAGAGCTGCGGGCACTGATGCTAGAGAAATAGGGGTGGGCATCTAAAAGGGGGGTAAGCCTTCGGGGCTCCTTGCAGGGAAAGGAGGGGTTTTGAGTAGCGACAAGGCAGAGAGCACTCCGGGCAAAGGAGTAACTTGAGGAAATTAGGGAAGTTGGAAAAAATTAAGCGGCATTTTATCTCCGTCACCTCACTAAAGGTCAGAGCGCCCTGACATTGTGATTCATATCATACAACTCACATACGTCATACGTGAACTCACATATATAATCCACATAGAACCATGCTTAACCAGTTCTGCTTATTTGCAGAGTCAACACATACTTTTATGAGCACATATCATCTTCAGTAATATCAAATACTGTAGTAAGTGAATGCAAACATCACTCGTTTATTAATTCGGCGATCACTTCTGTTGCACTGGGTACCAGGCACCACAGGAGGGACTCAGAACACAAAGACACACAGTTTGTTCTGGAGAAGTGT
The DNA here is from genome assembly GCF_023721935.1 of Panthera uncia. Classification (NCBI taxonomy): domain Eukaryota; kingdom Metazoa; phylum Chordata; class Mammalia; order Carnivora; family Felidae; genus Panthera; species Panthera uncia. The sequence goes on from NW_026057576.1 coordinate 75,625,021, forward strand.
GCAATAGGGCTTGGTGGGAGAGACACGTGTCAACAGGCCATTCCGAGGTTGTGGGATGGTCCTAGGGAGGCGAGGAGAGGACAAGGGGTTGGACAGAGGGGTTTCTGGAAAAGGTGACACGTGGACCCCAGCAGGCAGGATAAAGAGGAATCAGAGAGGTAGGGGAGAGGGCTCATTCACAGCAAGACTAACTATGCACAAGGCTGGAGGCCTAAGGTAAAAAACTGGAGGTATTCCAAGCTGTTGAAGACTGCGTAATTGTAGAATGCGAAAGGGGGCTGGTGAGATTGAAGGAGGAAAAGATAAGCAAGGAACACATAATGAAGGGCCTTATAAGCTCTGCTAAGGAGTTAGCCTTTTATCCAGTAGGGACAGGAAATGAAGGAAGGGTTTCAGATAAGGCAGAATGAAATTTGCATTTAGAAAGGGCACTTTGGCTGCAGTGTGGAACCTGATTGGTGGGGTCAACTCTAAAGGTGGGGCTAACGGGGGACGGGGGGGGGGGGGGGCTTCAGACCAAGGAAAATGGTGGCTCTACCGGGAAGCCTGTTCACCGGATGAAGGCAGGAGAGGACCCCACAGTGACTGAATCTCACGGTAGGGGGAGAAGTTACAGATGTTGCTCAGGTTTTCAACCTGGTGTTTGTATTAAGGGAGTAAACCAAAGCTTCTGTAACAAAGCCTAATGCTTCAGGGGCTCAACACCATGTGGTTTTATTTCATTTAGCACCCAGAGGGCAGTCTGATGCAAGTGGGGTGACTCTTCACCAAGCATCATCTTTTTGGGGGCCACGTGAGAAGTATGTGAGATAATGGGGAAGACCTCAGGACCAGGCTTGTAAGGAGCCCACAAAACTGCTGTCCGTGGTCCTCTGCCAGAACTCGGTCACACCATCCCCCTAGGTGCGGGGAGGGCTGGAGAACATGGTCTTTCTTTGCATTTGGTTGGACAAGAAACCAGGGTAGCACAGCATTGTCTGTGCCAATGTATCCCTTTTTTGAGACAGGAAACACTGGAGGAAGAACACAGTTCAATTTTGAACTTAACTGAGTTTGAATGACCTATAGAACAAGATGGGTCTATAGATGGAGACATGGAAAATCAGCTCTAAGTGTCAGAGCTCAGAGGACAATCCTGCAGTGACGTTAGCCGTTTAGGAATCATCGGGTTGTGGTTGGTAGAGACAACAGGTGTATGCATGGGAGCATACAAGGAGAGCAGCCAGGGGAGAAAAGTAACTTCCAAGAGAAGCACAGAAACATAGAGAATGAAAGTCACCTGAGACTGTGCTGTCCCAGAAGCAGATCCATGGATTAAATGATTAAAGGAGAAGCGGGATGTCCTGTTCTTTACTATTACAGAGAAGTCAAGAAGTTAAAACAGTAAAGTCCGTTGGTTACCCCAAGCGTGTCTGTCCATCAATATCCACAGAGAGAACAGTGTCAGTCAAGTGTTAGGGGAAGTTGCTAGATGTCAGTAAATGGGAGACTGGAAGGTAGAGGGATAGAGCCAGTGACAGTGGATGTATCTTTCCAGTTTACCTGTTGTGTAGCTTGGGAAGCAGAAAGACTCAAGAGCACATCTGCCATCTTCCCTGCCCTTTTTTAAGGAAGGGAGAGACTTTAATCATTATCAATACTGATGAGACAAGAAATGGAAACTCAGAGCAGAGTGGGACAACTGATGGACTGAGGACTTTGAAGGGCCCAAAGAGAATGGATCCTGAAAGTCAATGGGCCAATTTGGAGAAGAGAGAGGCCATCTGCTCCTTTGCAAGGGGAGGTGCCTGCTGGAGGCCACGACGGGTGCAAAGGTGCACTCTTCTGCAGGTAGGGGAGCAGTGGCCCAGCCCGCAAGAGTCAGACCCTTTTGCATGGATTGGTTATCAGGGTCAATGCCCATTCTGTTTGGTGTTGCACAGGGAGTGCAGGATTTAATGAGGAAAACTAGGGGTCCAACCACTTTCCCAAAAGCAGTGATAGGCCTGTGTGCACGGCAGACAAGGTTCTCTGTTGGCCAACTCCTCCAAGCAAGCTGGTTGTGAAATGCCCCTGGGTGCGAACATTTGATGGGTGCCTTGTTGGTCAGGCGTGTTTGACTTTTTTTTTTTTAAGATTTTATTTTTTAAGTAATCTCTACACCCAACATGGGGCTCAAACTCACAACCCCAAGATATCATGCATGTTTGACATTTTTAAGGTGAAGATTGTGTCAAAGGTTATAATTGCAACTGACGCTGTGTATACTTTAAAAATTTGGTAGATGCTTTTTTCAAGTTCTCTCAGTTTTGGGGGGACTTTTACACTCGCGGCAACAATATTGCTAAGACCAGCAGTAGCAGGGATATGAGTTCCTGTGTCTCTACATTGTCAATCTGGGATTCGATTTCATTTAATTTTTTTTTTCCCATTGTGAAACCTCATATCTCATTGTTACGTTTTAAAATTTTTCTTACCATTAGTAAAGGTAAGCATCTTTCCGTAGATTATTGGGCATTTTACTTTCTTTTTCTATGTATTATTTGGAATATCCCTTGCTATTTTTGTGGAAGGTAATTTGTTACTTTTTTGTTAATTTTTAACCGTTCTTTTAATTTAAAACATGTCATTTCCTCTCATAGGAATGCTATATGGTTTTAGGTATACTTTTAAAATTCTCCCCAACATGTACTGAATATTTCTTGCTATATTTAACCTCCCTTTCAGGGGAAGGGGGATTATTGTGAACCTGATATTTGCTTTTCAATTAAAGATAAAAACAGTAAACAGTGTTTTTGTTTAGGTGTTTTAATGAACCAACCACTTTCTGGCTTGCATTTAATAGTCTTTAATGTTTTTATTGTATCTGTATTTAATAGTTTATTTCTTTTTCATTTAATTCTGTTGTGTTTAGGTATAGAGTTATCACCCCCGTAAATGACAAGTTCGCTACCTCCTTCCTAGTTTCACATTTTTTCCACAGAGGCCTTCCTGCCATGACCCTGCTGCCCCCCCGACTGCTCTTGGCTCTTGTCCTTTAAGCAGGACACGGAGCTTGACTTCACGGGTGCTCTCATCCAGTGAGGAATATTTAACTGCTTCTATTTCATAAAAATGTTGTTCTTTAATCAGGCACAGTGTCACAATTTTCCTCCTGTCATGCTTGCATCAAGGGCAATGACAAGAGAGTGTTTTCATTGTGATTTATGTTAATATTTTGCCTGCCTCGTACTTAAGGACAATTGCCTTGCAGGAATGAAGCCCTTTGCGTGGGGCCATTTCTTCTTACATGTGCTGGAGTCTAGTTACTCTGCGAGGTACCCACACATGCTTTACTTCTCTTTCTCTGCCACCGAAGCTTCTTCTGATCACTTATCCCAGCAACTCCCCGGAGATAATAATAATGCTTTTCTCTGTGTTTTTCCCTGGACTTTCAAATCGACAGTGACACACTCTTACGGGTGGGCTCAAAAGTCTCATGGAAAGGGGCATACTGAGAAATGTGGCCCCCAGATTCTCCTGGACAAAGGAGGTGAAACTGGAGGTTCTCCTGGAGTAGATAAGAGGTACCATCATGTTACAGCCAAAGAATAAACTTTCATCTCTCCTTTGCTGTTTCACTTCTCTTTTAACTTTTAAATTCCCAGCTCATTTCTTTTTAACAAAAACATATCATTAGTTCTTATCTTCTCCTTTGTTTTGTTTTGCCATGCTTTTAGCTAAAATTCCCAGGAAATGCCTTATTTAATTGTTTCTTTTAAAAAAAAATTGTTTTCTCATTGTGTTCATTTAATTAGTTAATTAATTAATTTTTTTAAAAAGGCAGACTCCATGGGGCGCCTGGGTGGCTCAGTCAGTTAAGCGTCTGACTTTGGCTGGGGTCATTATCTCACAGTTCGTGAGTTCGAGTCCTGCGATGAGCTCTGTGCTGATGGCTCAGAGCCTGGAGCCTGCTTCTGATTCTGTGTCTCCCTCTCTCTGCCCCTCCCCTGCTCATGCTCAGTCTCTCTCTATCTCTCAAAAATAAATAAACGTTAAAAAAAACAACAACAACTTTAAAAAGGCAGACTCTACTCAGGGCTTAAACTCATGACCCTGAGATCAAGAGTCACATTCTCTACAAGAGTCACATGCTCTACAGACTGAACCAGCCAGGCATCCCTTTAACCTCTTCTTTTTTTATTTAATCCATTTTTATTTAATGCAATTAATGGTTTAGGTCAATGAATCTTATCTGAGCCCTGCATTATCCACATCTTAAATTTCTGTTACTTAGGGAAACATGTATTTTCTTCTCCTGAAAATACTACATGTCTATCAAATTTCAGCAAAGTCAAGCCAGACCCTGTAAAAGGGATGAGGGTAAGCACTCCCATCCAGGGCCAGTGGGAGTGTGAATTCAGACATGTTTTAAAAATTGGGGCACGTGTAGAAAATACAGTGTAAACTTATGTCTTTTCATTCAATAATGACACTCCTAATTTATCCAGAAAAAGGTGATTAGAAATAATTCAACATCTTCATATAAGAAGGGTGTCAATCCCAGTTCTATTTACAAAGTTTGGAAACTGCAAAAAAAAATGTCAAACACTGGAACCATGGTTAAATATAAGGTGTGGTACATTATATGATGGAATATTCTGCAGCCAGAATTTTTTTTATTCTAAAAATATTCACTAAGACATTAAAAGTTACCTTCTTGAAGAATATTTAAAGATATAGGAAAATTCTTTTTCTTTCTACTTTTTAAAAACTATTTATTTATTAATTTGGGGGGGGGATGGGCACACACACCTACAAGTGGGGGAGGGGTAAAGAGAGAATCCCAAGCAGGCTCTGAGCTGTCAGTGCAAAGTCCAAAGCTGAGCTTCGTCTCATGAACCCATGAGATCATGATCTGAGCCAAAATCAACAGTCAGAGGTGAGCCTGGTTGGCTCAGTTGGTTAAGCCACCAACTTTGACTTCGGCTCAGGTCATGATCTCACAGTTCATGGGTTCGAGCCCTGCATTAGGCCCTATGCTGACAGCTCAGAGCCTGGAGCCTGCTTCAGATTCTGTGTTTTCTTCTCTCTTTGCCTCTCCCCTGCTCACTCTCTGCCTTTCTCTCTCAAAAATAAAATAAACACTAAGAAGTAATTTAAAAAAATCAAGAGTCAGATGCTTAATTGATGGAGCCACCCAGGTGCCCCAAAGATATAGGAAAATTGTTATATTTTAAAATAAAAATGGAGATTATACTTACTAAGAATAGTATGTCTCCAATTTTGTAAGACGATCATTTGACAAATACATGCCTACATATTTAAAAAAATGTTTTATGGGTGTCGGAGATATAAATACATTATATTTTTGATATTTTTCTCAATTTCTCCACATTATTCATTCATTGCTTTTATGGTAGCAGAGGAAAAAAATAAAGATTTTTCATAACAAGTGGGAAATAAACAGGCCCAGTTAGGAAGCAGCCTGGGCATACAACTCACTGAATAAAAATGTCTGGTAAGCAGCCTGGTGCTGCCCTTTTTCCAGAGCATGAAATCTGTACCTCTTCTGGGTCTCCTGCAGTGATCAAATACTTGATTTTCAAAATTATTACTCGGCAGGCACATTTAATTGTTGGTTGAAACGATACACCAAGTAAATAGATTTTAGCTGGAGTATTTACTCCAAGTAAATAGGAGATATCTGGGCTTGTGTTTTATAAGAAAGAAAACAGATACATATATTTTGGAACAGGAGAGAAGAAACTATTATTTCTTCTTCTTCTTAGCTGTGCACATCTCTAAAATATTCACAAGTATTATTCCGGAGCCTGGGTGATTGATAGGGAAGGTGGTCACTGTGGGCAGATGTTAGGTGGGAGATCTTCATCAGATAGAAAACTGTGAGACCAGTTGCAGGTTAGAAGTCTTGATTTGTCAAAACTCAGTCTTAAATTAAAAAAAAAAATTATTGAAACAAACAAACAAAAAACAGAAAAGGAGTTAATGTTGAAAACTGTTCTTGTGAATACTATTTGCAACATACACTGAAAATGAGTAAGTCAGTGCCTCTCTAGGATGTACGTAGGTGCAGGAGGTTTCTTTCTTAGATCTTGGAATGAGCCATTCTGGGTAGAAAAGGCAAAAAAAAAAAGTGGGGGGATTATTTTAAAGTATGTTTGGATCATGTTGCAGGGGGCCTATCTGGAAATTACTGACATTTAAAACCTATTTCTGCAAATGAAAACTAGACTACGTGAATAGAATTTGTCTTTCTCATCATTGAGAAATAGATGTTGTTTTACAATCTGATTCACAAATACAGGTGGTGTTCTCTAATCAACCTTCCCAAAGTAGCTGTGTGCCTATCACCTCCAGGAGAATGGGCGTCTTCTTTCTCACCCAGTCGTAACAAAAATTTTAATATTCTTCTTTTTCTCTCTATAATTTCTCTCCCCTACTAAGATGTTTATTTGGTGAAGGCGGCCGGTCTGCTTCCTAGGGGTACTTGTGTACTCATTTCATACCTTATGTATATGTTTAGCGGAAGAAGAAATGAATGGTTTTGCCATGCAGTCAGTGACATTGAAAATCTGTTCAGATAATCACAAGTGTAACTGGGTTATTATAAGCCTTTTAGTGGAAAAGGAAATTCAATGACAAGAAAAACAAAACCGGGTTTTAAAGTATATGATTAGAACAGTATAAAATGTATTTTTGCCACAACAAAAACAGTCAATCTAAGACAAAAGACCTTGCATTTATCTGTGAGGGGGAATTACAAAGTCCTGGGGGAGAATTGCTTCTTATCCCGAAGCAAACAGCTTCTCTTAGACCACTGAGAGCCTTAGTGATTTTCGTAATGTGTTTTAAGAGTGATAATGATGGGGGAGCTTGGGTGGCTCAGTCGGTTAAGCGTCCGACTTCGGCTCAGGTCATGATCTCGCAGTCCGTGAGTTCGAGCCGCGCGTCGGGCTCTGTGCTGATAGCTCGGAGCCTGGAGCCTGTTTCAGATTCTGTGTCTCCCTCTCTCTCTGACCCTCCCCCGTTCATGCTCTGTCTCTCTCTGTCTCAAAAAAATAAATAAACGTTAAAAAAATTAAAAAAAAAAAAGAGTGATAATGATGAAGACAGAGGAAGTGTGATAATGATGAAGACAGAGGAGCAATTGTATTATTCTTACTTTTGAACATAACATCTACACTTCTCTAATAGTTACTTTTGTTTCTCTTCATGTGAACACTAAAGCTTAACAGTGAAATCGTTGCTTCCGAAGAAGGCGAAATGCATTTTCAAATTACCCCTTCTTGGAAGGCTGAGCCATGCATCTTCAGAAGCACAACACTTGAGTTTTTTCCTCAATGACTCTAGGATTTCTAACAAAATTCCTGCTGTGTCTCTCAATTTCAGGTAATCACTGGGAGGCAGTTTGGGGTATTATCTAAGAAGGTGGTCTTGATGTCTGACGACCCAATCGGAAGCTGTGTGACGTTGAGCAAGTTATTTCTTTCTGTCAGATTCTACTCTAAAGTGAGAATTAGCAAGGGGGGCACTAGCATTGGGATTGAATGTGGGCACGTGTGTGGGTACAGCTGGAACAGTCCCGGTGCCCAACAGTGCGGCTGCTTCTGCGGCTGCCCTTATGATATTACCATTGCTGTTATTTCATTCTTCAGGAACCTTGAGAACTGCCTAAAGGATCAAGGATCACATGCGCCGAGGGACCTTTATGGCCCCTTTTTCATTTCCTTTCAGAACTCCCCATCTCACTTCTGTTTTCCTTTCTCTCGCTCCAGGAAGTTTCCAGACGTGCACCCGCCCCCTGGCTTTGCCGCTTCCACCAGGAAGGACCATGGCGGCAAGACTCAACAGCGAGGGGACTAAGTGGTCCTTTTCACCCAACATGTATTTCAAAAAGGAAGAGCTAAGAAAAGCAGGACTGTCACAGTGAAAATGAACATTTTTGGTCGTGGATAGATAGATGGCAGTGGAGTTCAACCTGGATTTAGAGAGGTTAAAGATCACTTCGTACAGTCCAGACATCTTGCATTAGTCGTGATACTAATTTACATAGTTGCACCAGGCTTTCAGGGCTTTACATGCATTAATTCATTTGCTCCCTTAACAAACTTAAAAGGCAGTTGCTATTATTATGCCCATTTTACGGATATGCAAACTGAGGCTCAGAGTATTTAAGCTCCTTGCACAAGGACACTCTGATTTTCAGTGGCACAACTGTGGAACCATAGCGCATGCCCAGGGCCGGTACACTGTAGCCCCAGCCACATGTTTACAGACCCGCACATTACACACGTTAACCCAGGACACGCACCTGCTCCAGGTACCTCAGGCGTATCATGACGATCAGTGGACCCTTGCGCCACCTTACTTTTCTTCTGAAGGAAAGTAGGAAATCTCGTGTCACGGCTTTCCTACACCCCACAGTTTATTTGGAATAGTGTCTGTCCTTTTGGTATATTAGCCTGGCTGCTTCCTGACCAATAGTTTCACCTATTTCCCAGTTTAAAATTAATAGTGGTTTGAAGTGTTTCTCAGAGCATCCTGCTTATGGCAGGCTATGCCCAGACCTTTTCTCCGACAAGGACAGCAGGCCTGAAGACACAGTAGGACCTGAGACACACAAGTATCCGGGTTGTACACATGCACCAGGGAGTGTCCACTGAGGGCTGCTGGACTGGCCGCCACCTTGCGCTACCTTCAGCCACGGCAGTGGAAAAGGCAGCTCTGCCTGCAAATCCCAGTTCATCTTGGCCCCCGGGTTAAAGAATTGGGGGATTCCCCCCTTTCTGTGGACTCCGGGCACTATCTCCCAGCAGGTAAGAGTTCACGAGACAGGAACGCGCGACCAAAGACTCCCGCACCCCGTGTGCTGGGGGTTTCTGGGGGTCCTCTGCCCTGCGTGTTAACCAGTCTGGTGACAATACTCAGGGAAAGTCACTAGAGCCAAGTTCCTTGTTCTAGTTGTTCTTGAAATCAGCCCTTGTGGCTTGATGGTCATTTCTTCTTATTTCTGCTCTGAATTGAATACAATCAAGTGTTCTGAAACCCCAAACACACATTATTATGCATTATTGATGATTTTTAAAAAATGATACTCTAGTCCATTTGTTTTCATCTGCAAGTAAAACAAACTTCAAATTCCCCAAATGCTTTTTTACCTATAAAGGTAGAAGTGTGGGCTCTATCATTGTGAAATTAACCTCAGAGTCATTGCATCACCAAAGCTATTGACAATTGTTCCACACTGATTTTTTTTAATGTTTATTTATTATATTTGAGAGAGAGAGAGAGAGAGAGAGAGCGCGCAGGGGCCGAGAGAGAGGGAGACACAGAATCCAAAACAAGTTCCAGGCCCCGAGCTGTCAGCACAGAGCCCGACCCCATGAACAGTAAGGTCATGACCCGAGCCGAAGTCAGACCCTTCACCGACTGAGCCCCCCGGGCGCCCCACCATTGTTCCACATTAAAAACGAAATGATCAGTAAGCCACGAGGTAGCTAGGACTGCATCAGTCAGAGAGAAGGCTGACAACTCGAGCAAGTTAATTATTACTTTAGAAGAGTCATTACATTTTGGGGGAGATGTGGGTAGGTCCAACACATAACTGCATGAATCCTTTTTTGAAACTTACTTTTTTGTGACTGATGCCCTCGTTCCTGACAAAACATTTTGAATTGGCCGATTTTACACGAAATAAATGTCTAAAGGCAAAAAGTCACTGCGAGGTCCCCTCTCAACAGCAATATCCATCTCGATGGGGGTAGGGGCAAGGGTGCTTGGAGGCATTCACTGATGGTTTCCTCAGTCTGTGTCCTTCACCGAACCATTAGCTGAAGTGTGGCGAGGAGGCAAGACTCTGTGTTCCTCCAGTTTCGAATAATCCCAAGTCCAGAGTGGTCTGTCGATAGAGCGACTTCCAGCCCACCCAGGTCTGATGCCAGTGTCCTTCTGATGCCCTTCTGATGCCAGTGTCACACATTAGCAGCCATTACGGGGAGTAGTGATGGCATATCAACGTTCTGGTCCTCTTCCTGAAGGCCCAGCGTGTGGCCTGCAACCTGCAAAACTTGCCTTCCACCTGTTCCAAAGGTCACAGAGCTAGAAATTCCTGCCGGAGCCGGGATTTGGGAAGTTTTATGCACAGAAATCATACGAGAGCTTGTTAAATGCGCGGCTAAAACCAAGATCCGCTATGAGGTTTTGGTCTGCACTATCAGTATAAAACAGTGTGAAGAGGGGAGATATGTTGGTGTAGCATACTTCATTTTTAGAAAAACTAGAGAGGGCGGCAGCGTGATAAAACGTTGTACGAGAAAAGACCAATATAATTAACGACAAGAAAAGTACTTTCTAAGTGACTAGGAGGGGAAGAATCTGCTTATTTTGTAGGGACAGTGGAGTCGAGTTCTTGTACAGGACTTTCACTTTGGTGTTTGGTTTCCAAACCCTGTGAACCTGTCGAAAATATGGGTTCCAAGAAATAAAGACTGAAACAAAACAAAACAAAACAAAACAAAGCCCCCAAACAACTGGGCTCTGAAAATGAGTGTTAACGCTTTTGTACATCTGCCAAGATCCTCAATACAACTGCCAAAGTTTTGATGTTCAGAAAAACAGCGGAATTGCTAACACGCATGCCCCATAAATGACTATTCACTGAATGAATGCTGTAGCTTATATGTGACTGCTTTCCCGGGCTGACTAATATATCAAGCACGGTGCTTGTTTTGTGCTCTGCAAAACTTTCCCCATTACCATAGTAACCCCCACATGTTGGCGGAAGCTGATGTCATCCAAGGTATTATTCATTCTTAGCGGATTGATACTCCGTGTGCTAATAAGTCCCAGGGAGATAAAAGGAACTGAGTATACACACTGGTTAAACAGTACTTAACCCTTTTACCTCGCACGGTCCTCACAGCCCCGTGGAAGGGATTACTGTGGAAAATAAAATGCTGCTTGTACTCAGGATGATTCCATAGCAAGGGTCACTGTCAAATTACAGCTCACTTTGCTCAGTAGGTTGTATCGTTGTGTCAGTCTGCTTAGGCGGTCCCCGCTAAGTATCACACATTGGTTTAAACAGCAGAAATCGTTTTTTGTTTTGTTTTGTTTTGTTTTTTGTTTTTACAGTGCCAGTGCTGGGAATTTTGGGTTCTGGTGACACTCTCCGTGTCTTGGAGTTAGCTGCTTTCTGGCTGTGTTCTTTTGTGACAGGGAGAAGGGTTCTGCTATCTCCTCCTCTTCTTACAGGACATCAGTGCCATCGGACTGGATTCCCACCCCGAAGCCCTCATTTATCCTTAATTTCTCTCTGAAAGCCCTATCTCTGAATACCATCACCCTGGGTGTTAGGGCTGGAACGTATGAATTAGGGGGATTGGGACACAACTCGTTCCATAGTAATCATCCTTCCTCTTTTATATTCAAGAACAAAAACCTAAACAGTACATTTCCAGTGGATGTATGGTTTTCATTATTTTATTTGAACAGAAAGACAAGACCGGGTTAACGGATAACGAAGACCAAAATAATCGTGACCTGAACATGAACACTAGCTTAGTATCACTGTAAACATACCTCTGTGTCTTTATGTTGTAATGGGGTGTATACTTACATTAGAACTATTAAAAGTTCATTGCCACTTAAGTATAAGAGCAAAAGGAAAGAACTGCTACATTACATTTTCTTTTGCCCATTAATAGAAATTTGAACATTCTCCTCCATGAGTCCCAACTTTAATTTACTTTTACACTTGGCTTCGCCTTCACGTTGGAAATATTTGCTGTAGTTGTTCACAGGAACTCTAGGAGCCAGAAACCGGATTAACTTTTCCACTAAGAATGTGCACAAACCCCATCATGAGTACATTCCAGGTAATGAAGACTTGGTTTAAAGTATGCTGTAGGCAGGGCACGGACAACTTGTGAGGGGATCCCACCTCACCAAGTCATTCAGTGTTTACACATTCGGCAGGTGGGCAATAACTTTCTAGAAAGGGAAGGACGATGTGTGAGAAATGGAGGCGAAAACTAGAGGTGAATTTCAGGAACGAGCGTTGCCGAGGTCTGAAAGAAAGAACAAACAATAGAGCTTGCTATGGTCTGAGTGTTTGTGTCCCCCCCACCCCGCCCCCCGCAAATCCATCTGTTGGAGACCTAGTGACCAATGTGATGGTAGTAGGAGGTGGGTTGGGAGATAATTATGTGAGGGCAAGGCTTTCAGGAATGAGATTAATGCCCTTATAAAAGAGATCCCACAGAGCTACATAAGGACATGGTGAGAAGAGGGCCCTCATCCGACCACACTGGCATCCTGATCTCAGACTCCTAGCCTCCAGAAATAGGAGAAATACACCTCTGCCGTTTCTAAGTCCCCTAGACTGGGATAGTTTGTTCTAGAAGCAAGAGTAAACTAAGATTGAGACTAATGAGGCTACAGAGGCTGGAGGAGCCATGTGTACAGGGACTTACTTCATATGCTAAGATAAGGAGCTGACCTGGATTCTACCAGAAGCCAAACAAGGAAGAGGTGTGTATTGAGGGATGTGGCCTGACAAAATTTCATTTTGGAAAAATAACTCTGATAGAAAATTAAAGGATCCTGGCCCTCCCTCTTCATGGCTGAGCCCTTCATGCTACTTAGATCATATCTTAAATACTGTCTCTTTAGAGATGTTTCCGTCTCCATACAATCTTAAGTTCTTGGCATAGAATTTGCCGCTAACTGATATTTGACTTGCTGGTTGTTAGTTTCTTTGTTTTATTTGTTTGGGGGACTCCAGTCTCCCCATCTAAAATGAAAGCTCCACAGGAGGAGGTCCGCGTCTGCCTGACCATTGCTGAGAATAGAGTTTGGCACATACCAGGCAGTCAATAAGTATCTGTTGAATGAAGGAATGAATGAACATGGACAGGACTGTGGACAGGAAGGCCACGGAAAACCAATGGCAGTAATCTAAGCAAAAAGTAAGAAAATCCTGAGTGAAGCTCGTAGTATGGAGGGTGAGTGGGAATATACAGATTTGAGAAACATTTAAGATGCAGACTCAACCGGATTTATTGACTCATCAAATATGGACAACGGCTCTGGATTTTGGCATGAGAATGGTGCCTTCTTGGACATAGAGGACCACTTGGGGTCAATGGGACAGAAATGGCAGAGGTTGAAGACACAATTTCTGTTTAGGGCAATCTGCTTGTTTCGAGCGATGGTATCTAAGGGAAAATGACTCTCTGACTTTGGAAACAGTGAGACAGCACAAGGAATAGATTCAATAGAAGGCTAAGAGTGGACCCTGCCAAACTGGCATCCTTTGGGTTGAACAGGAAGAGAGAAGCCCGTGAATATGGGAGGAAGACAGAGAAGCAGAAGGTGAACTAAGTGAGGGGATGGTTACCAAGACCCAGGAGGAAGACTCTTTCAGGAAGGAAGAAGGGATCTAGTCACAGGGGCAATTGGGGGTCACACAGAATAAACAGAAAAGTGCTGTCTTGGATTTGACAATGTACAGATTATTGGTGACCATGGAAAGTGTGGCTCTAACCAAGTGTTGGAGATGGGCACCATAATTCAATGGTGTGAGGAGAGGACAGAAAATGAGATGGGGAGATACACAGAGTTACATCATGAAGAGGAAAAATGGCAGGGAGTAATAACAACTCAGTAGTGTTGGCCAGTGATTGGAGGACAGTTTCCTGGGACAGATTTGAGTGTATTCAAAACCAGTGGAGAAAAGAAGTAAAAGCTACAGGAGACAGAGACCGTTGCAGAGTTCGGTCCCAGAGAAGGCAGGGAGTCTTGGTGGAGAAGCAGGTGTTGGTCTTGGAAAGACACGGGAAGGCATGATAGGAGCACACACAAGAGACATCCGTCAGACTTGACCCTCTGGACTCCCTCTCAGTTGCACATGGGCTAAAATTATATATGGGGGAAGGGTGGTGAAATCCTGGTTACAGTTAAGAAAGAGTGACAAGGACTGGGTCTACCTTCTCACATGAGACAACTAGCAACAGGACGAAATATTTGACACAATAGTTTTCAAGAATCTGAGCATCAGACAATGAAGGAGAGTGATCCCGGCGAGACAGGAACGAGGGGAGCCCTGGGAATACTGCGGAGCAGGCAGAGGACAAAGAGGCACGATGCAGAGCCTGGCGGACTCTTTGGCTAGACAAGATGGAAGGGAAGAGTCAAGGTTGAGAGTGAGGGCAAATTTCCCATGGGAGACTGCTGGAGAAGGGAACGCGTGGAGAGCTGTGTCCTGCAAACACGTGTCAGGTGCCCACTGATGGTCCTGAAGAGCACTGAAGACCACACGGTCACTGGCAGGGAATTGTCGGGCAGGGAAAGGAGTACTTGAAAGAATCAGAGGGAACTCTACTCGAAGCTGACGCAAGCTGGGGCTGGTGGCTGTGTCCACAGGGCAAACTGAAGTGTTGGGTCTCACGAGTGGAGAATAGTTAGACTGAACACTGCTCTGCCTCCCCTACCAAATCTTAAAAGCAAGACCTAAGAAGATCAAACTGGCTCTAAGTAACAAAACCGCGTGTCAGAACAAATACCGAAAATATTTAGAGGAACGAAGCGATGTCCAACATGCAGAAGGTAACATTCATGGTATGTGGCATTCAATAAAAAATTATCAGCCTTGCAAAGAAGCAGGGAAATTCTATCCACAATGAGGAGAAAAGTGAAGCCAGAACTGAAAGGGATGTCAAATCAGAAAGCAGTGCCATTAAACAGGTATTATAACAGTATTCTGTGTATTCCAGAGCTATGGGGAAGATGCACCAATATAAAAATATTTGAATTTAACTCTCAGAAATAAAAACTAACAGTGTCTGATGTGGAAAATATATTGGGTGACTTTAATGACAGATTAAAAAGCTGCAGAAGGAAGGGGGCTCCTGGGTGGCTCAGTCAGTTAAGTGTCCGATTTCAGCTCAGGTCATGATCTCACAGTTCGTGGGTTCCAGCCCCGCATCGGGCTCTGTGCTGACAGCTCGGAGCCTGGAGCCTGCTTCAGATTCTGTGTCTCCCTCTCTCTGCCTCTCCCCTGCTCATGCTCTCTCTCTCTCTCTCTCTCTCTCTCTCAAAAATAAATAAACATTAAAAAAAAACCTGCAGAAGGAAAGATCATTGAACTTGTAGACATAACAATGGAAACTACTGAAAATAAAACATGGAGATAGAGCCAAAAGGCCCCAGATGCTGAGAGCATCAGTGAGCTGTGACACATGGTCACTTGGCCTAATAATATGTAAGTTACTAGGATCCTTTGTTACTCACAGCCAGTCAGCTCCTGTGACTTTTTTTTCAGTATTATATCGGAGGTTTCAGCCCACTGAAGAAGGAATAAAAGAGAAATGTAACGCATCTAGGTTAGAAACAAGTTAAGTTTGATGTTCCTAAGTCTTCCTTCTGAGATTCGGCAGGAAAGGGCAGAGCAGTGTTTAGTCTAGGGCTAACTATTCTCCAGTCCCGAGATTTCCAGATGACATGATCGTCTATATCAACGATCACATGGGGATACACAATAAACGTTTAAATGTGTGCAGGTCGCTATAATCAATTATACTTCAATAAGGCTGTGGAAAATGTCAGTCGTTGGAATGTTTTCCCCTTCATTAAGGCTTAGGTTTTGATCTTTACTCTTATTCCTTCCCAAAAAACCTGTTTAAGTAAAGAGAATAGGTCTTTCCCGTATTCCCAGGGACCGGTGAGGCAGGATTAGGAAATGTTTCTGGAGTTCTAGGCATGGAGAAAAGGAGTCCTTAATTTTCAAGGACAGAAGCTGCTTCAGGACCATGGAGTAAATGGGAGGAAATGTCTGTAGGTTATCAACACATGTGTTCATTCAAAAAATAATGAACCTACAACAATGAGCATTAGTCACAGAGGACACAGAAATGAACAAGAGACCATGTTCCTGCTTCCGGGGAGCTTCCTTTCCATTTCAGGGGGCAGAATTCCAAGTTAAAATGAAATATGCCAGGGAGGACACTTACCTTGAGAAAATAAAGGAGGAAAGAGGGGAAAGGTTGGCTAGTGGGGCATGGGAAGGGCTCTCTGGTGAGGTGGCATTTGGAAAGAGACCCAAGGAACTGAACAGATGAACCACATGCCTACGGGGGAGGCAGAGGGAAGAACTTGCAGACTTTGTGGAGCCCAGAAAAGGAGGGGAGGTGTGGGAGGTGAGGATAAGGGCAAAGACCATTCAGTTCTTGGAAATGGATAGGAAGCCTTGGAGGGATTTCAGGAAAGGGGAAACGAGACCCAACTTGGATTTTAAAAGGATCATTCTAGCTGCTATGTGAAAATGGACTGTGATGGGTGTAAGAGTAGCAGAGACGGTAATGTGGAGGTCACTCAAGGTAAGACCAGAGGATGATATAAAACAGCAATGAACAAATGGGTCATAAGGAGATGTTTTGAGGCTCTCACCACCAAACAAAGGTAGAATCGTATATTGGTATTTTCATTGTCATGGGGGACAACATTATTCTGATTAAACCTGATATCAGATTACCCAAGGCACTTACTTTGCAGCGTCAGAGAACAGGCAATGGAGAACAGAGCAGTCTTGACGGATTATTTCCCTATGTGTCACCAGTTAAGTCTCTAAATGACCATTCACAGAAAACAACAAATCCACACAGCTTGCACCAAACATGAGCACGTATTCATTTGTGAAATAAATCCTCTACGTGTGGAGTTTAACAGCCACGTAAGAATCGGTTTTAAAGGGAAAATAGGAATATCGTTGCATGCCTGAGATACCTTAAGCTTCTTCCTTACTGTTCCCACCTGCCCTGCCCTGCTTCTCCCCTAGGAGCTGTGAGTCCTTTAAGCAAGGATCCTTCCTTCAGGCTCTACTTCTTGAGAGCCCATCCTGAGACAGGAAACACACAGCCAGCCTTACCAGGGGCTTAGAGATCTGATCGCCTAAGAAAGCAAGCACTGCTTTTTATTGTTTGGCATACGGATGAACGAAGAAGACAAAAATCGCGTTCGCCCCGGCACCCGCACGTAGGCATATTGATGTGTTTTTGACACGCCATTTCGACGTGTAACAATGCTTATGTTACGAAATTAAACACCAGCTTTGCTATTCCGCACTTGCTTATCCGCGGAACAACAAGGCTCAGACGCCCTCGTCTGCCATCACGCTTTCTTCTAAAGCTTCGTTGATGAGGGCTGCATAGAATTCTATGATTTGGGTGATGGAAGTAACAATTGGGGTCACCCTACTTTCTGAGCTGTAGGTAAGATTGGCTCCGCATCCCCATATGTCTATGGTAGAAAGTTCACTGCCCTCAGTGGGATTTCTGTAAATGACGAGCGGTGTCATTTTCTCACCATTAATCCTGACTCTATGTGCAGGCTTCCATTCAATTATTTTCTCTCTGCAGCCTCCGCACTGTCTCTCCTAAGGTCTCCTTGTCGGCACCACATTGACCCAAATATGAATTCCAGGTATTCTCCTTAATAGAAACATCGCAGAAGGCATTTGTGTGTGTGTGACCGAAGATTTGGGGGGGGGGAGGTGGGGGATCCCCTTGCTGCAGTGAAGACACCCTGATGCTTCCTGAAGACATCATTGTTCTTCAGACAGGTCTCGGTTGAGGAATTTTCAGTTGATACTTAATTTCTCGGCAAATTTCTCTTCCTTCCCCCTCTCCTCCATTTCTGCCCCTTTTCTCTCCAGAGCAAACCTGAGTTTCTTCTTTTTATTTCGGGACACATTTCATCTTGTGGCAGTGCCTTTGCTGTTGAGCTGAGCTGAGCCACTTTCTTTGAACATTCTCTGACTTAGAAGAGAATCCTTCCATTTTCCCTTCTCATTTAGCAGAGGGGGTGGTTTTTCCATTTACATAATTCTTCCAATGTCGAGTGTTTAAACTGCATCCACTTTTTTTTCTTTTGCCAATACAAGTAACTCTATGATAAACATCTTTGTGGCTAAATCTTCATCTACATTTTGTGTCTTCTTATTCTAGACACCGAGAACGAGAATTTCTATATAAAATGTATGAACACACACTTGTTGGCAGCCTGCTTTCTAGAAAAGTTATACCGCTTTGTACCTCCACTAGGAGCCTATGTGAAGAAACCTGTCTTCTTCTGGATGTTCTAATTCGATTTAATTTCTACGTCTCTGATATTTGAAAGCATAATCTCTTTCTAACTGGTGTTCCTTTTTTGTTTGCTTGTTGTGTTTTTTAATGTTTGTTTATTTTTGAGAGAGAGACAGCATGAGAGGGGAGGGGCAGGGAGAGACGGAGACACAGAATCCGAAGCAGGCTCCAGGCTCCAAGCCATCAGCACAGAGCCCGATGCGGGGCTCGAACCCACGAACCGCGAGATCATGACCTGAGCCGAAGTCGGACGCTTGACCAACTGAGCCACCCAGGCGCCCCAACTGGTGTTTCTTTAACTGCGGCGATGCTTGAATACTTTCCCCCCATATGTTTGGTGGAAATATGCATTTCTTCTTTTCTGAACTGCCCTTCTGTCTCCTGGGAGCTCAGCTGTTGAATTTAATTATTTTCTTTTTCATTTTTAAGAGTTCTTTGCATATTTAGGCCACTAACAAGCTGTCCGTGAACTGTTCTATTTTTTCCATCTGTTACGCGTCCTTCAGTGTCTGAGCCTGCAGATGTGTAAGGTTTAAGGGCTAGCGTGAGGACTCATAGTTTCCTTCATGCCTCCTGACTTCGTGGTGTGGTCTGTGGTCTCCGAGGCGGCCCATGTTCCCCACCCCCTGGCCCCTGTGTGAGGCCCTCCTGTTGCGTGCAGGCTGGACGTATTGCCTTGCCTGTGATGTCATTTCCAGGATTTCATGACAAAAGGGCTGTGGCTTCTGTCCTCAGCACTCACTCTGTCTCTCTCTCCCCCTCCCTCCCTCTCTCTCGGGAGAACCCAGGAGAGAGCTCTGTGGAGATGTCCACGTGAGCGAGCTGGAAGTAATCCTTCCCAAAGGACCGTGGCGATGCCTGGAATGTGGCTGACATTCTGAGTGAACAGGAGTCAGAACCACCCGACTAAGCCACCGGGGCTCCCACAGAAACTGAGACGACCCGTGTCTGTTGTTCAAGCTGCCAGTTTGGAGTAACTGGCTGTGTATCAGTAGATAAAAACAGTGGTTGCCTGACAAATCCATAGGCTCAACCTGTTTTGGAACCCACCCATAATTCAGCCTAGTTCTCTTCTACTCCAGAGCACAGGGAGATTATTCGCACCAGCGGGTCCTAAATCTCCTTACCCTGCCCATTCTGCTCCTTCCGGCAGGAATCACAATACAGGCGCCAGCCTATGTTTTCCCCTCGTTGCTTCTGCCTTCTGGCCGACCCTGGTGCTTCCCCATGGGGCCCTGTGTGCATTGCACGACCTGGTACACCCCCTCCTCTTGGGCTCTGAGAGTATAATAACTCATCTCTTCAATGAGTCATCTCCAGACCTATTGGCCACACGATGCCTGAATAATAGCAACACCTGTATTTTAAAACTCACATATGTATATGTAAGTATGCATGTATGTATATAGTTACTCTGCTACATATATGTGCATATGTATGCATGTGTATATATGTACGCACATATGCATATATACATATATGCAGTCACATATCCACAGTGCACGTATGCATATATACATTTATACAGTCACGTCTCCACAGTGCCCATATGCATATATACATCTATGCAGTCACGTATCCGCAGTGCCCGTATGCATATATACATATATGCAGTCACATATCCACAGTGCGTATATAAAAATGGATATAGTTGATCTTTCTTTTAATAAAATTATTCTGTTAAGGTTATTTTGGACAAGGAATTATACTATCCTTTTTTGTATCCTCAGTGTCTGTTATGCTAACTAATTGGATGAACTGGGGGAAGAAAAGACAGTTCGGCAGTATGTGGCATTCCTTTCTCTTTTTTTAAATTTTTTAAAAAAATTTTTAATGTTTATTTATTTTTGACACACAGAGAGAATCAGCATGAGCAGGGCAGGGGCAGAGAGAGAGGGAGACATAGAATCCGAAACAGGATCCAGCCTCTGACCTGTCAGCACAGAGCCCGATGCAGGGCTCGAACCCACCAACTGCGACATCATGACCTGAGTCAAAGTCGGATGCTCAACTGACTGAGCCACCCAGGCACCCCATCTTTTTTTAAAATTTTTTTAATGTTTATTTATTTTGAGACAGGGAGAGAGAGAGGGAGGGGGGGTGCAGAGACAGAAAGAGAGACAGAACCCAAAGCAGACCCTAGGCTCTGAGCTGTCAGCACAGAGCCTGATGTGGGGCTTAAACTCACAGACTGGACCACAAGATCATGACCTGACCTGAAGTCTGACGCTCAACCGACTGAACCACCCACGCGCCCCTGTAGTGTTCCTTTCTAAATCTCCTTCAGTGATGACAAACCTCATCTGCAAGCTGTATTCCTTTAATTACATGAGCCACGGACATCACGAGGCTCTCACCAGGTTCACAGTGTGGGTTTCCATGAGAACCTCACTGCCCTGGATGCAGGTGTCACCTTGCCGTCGTTGTATATCATTGTAGTTTTTTCACTGGAATTTATAGTGTTTCTCTTACGGGCAGTTGCCAGTCACACCTTGTGCGCTTACCATGAAATGATACTGCAGGCATCGTTTCCATCATTCAACATTTATGGGCCGTGCAGTGTGGGGATGGGACCCTGAGGTACAGCTCGCAGCTGAGATCAGTCAGCCAAATGCAATGTATTCTCCTGACCGTGATGAAGGCAATCTTCTAAGAAAATCACATAGGAGGTAAAACCCAAAATAGGAGATTAAAGAGCAAAAACGTAGAAAATCAACCCTGACGTATTGCATTTTCCCCCAAGAAAAACTAAGCACCTAAGAATGTATTTCCAACCACTTTGCTAATCATACAGGAAACTCTCCTCTTCTGTAGCTTTAATAGAGAGAAGGGAGGCAAAGCTGAATTAGAGACAAGGAAAGACCGTGATGATCACTAAGGGGCAGCGAGGGAAGTGATGGGGTTGAAAAAAAGCTAAATGAAGAGTCAGGGCAGAGAGAAGTGACCAGGGGAACCATCGGCCTGGGCCAAGACTGAAGTGGGCACAGAAGGGCCAATTGGGTAGATTCAGCACAGGTGGAACCCGAGGTACCAGGGGAGAGCATGATCCAGAAAGCAGCACCTGGCATGTGGGGCATGTGACAGGGGTGTCTTGTAAGGGGATGAACAGAGCCTCCTGCAGTAGAGATGCTGGGTCTCCCCAGCCAGCCCGGCCTGACCGCCCACCCCTGCATTTGCCAACCCACTGCGGCCCGCATCACCTCCCACGGGAGAGTGTCACAGTACTTCCTCTGCGGGGGTGGTGACAGGGTGGAGAGAACTTTGGGATCAGAAAACCAGACCTTTAAAACTGCCTCTCTAGCCAGCCGGATGGTTTCGAGCACCCGTTGACCTCCTTGAAAGATCCATTTCATTGGTAAAATGAGATCAATAACAACAATTCAAAGCTTACACATTAAAGAAGTTGCTGGGAAATTCTCTATCCTACGATAGAGACACGCTATCCTACGATCTGTAAATGGGGCATCTGGGTGGCTCAGCCGGTTAAACCTTGGACTCTTGATTTTGGCTGGGGTCATGATCTCACGGTTGGTGAGATCAAACTCAGCATGGGGCTGTGGGCTCATAGCTCAGAGCCTGCTTGGAATTCTCTCTCCCCTTCTTTCTGCCCTTCCCCTGCACTCGCCTGTGCACTGTCTCAAAAAACAATAAGGAAATAAGTACATAGTTAAAAGAAAATTGTAAATGGAAAAGAGCCTACATGAGCCAAGAGTGAGGGAACTCCAGAGATCCACACGGCATGTTGGAAAATTCCACGATGTCAGCCAGGCCTTGCCATCTCCTGAATCTGAATCTGTATTTTAACAAGATTCCTGGGTGATTCACAGGCAGGCTGGGAGAAAGAGTTTTTTAAATCACCTTGGGAGACAGGAGACTCCTTGCTTTCCACACTTGAGAATTTCTTGAGCTCATGTGCTCCTGAAATTTTTCTCGATGCATTGAGAAGACCAAAATTCAGAAGAAAACCTTTCTAATGTAAATGAAAAATGGAAGCGATGTTTAGAATAAAAGTTTATGCCTCAAATTCACGAGTGGTAAATGTGAAGCTGGTACATTGTGGGAGCTGAAGTCTCTCGATCTTTCCTTCATCCAGTCAGGCCAATCGCTCACAGCTGCAAGCCTAGCAATCTCACACATCACATGGGACAGACAATCACCCTACTTTTCCAGGTAAGATGAAAAGACCTGTTGTATATAAAAGCGATTTGTAGGCTATCTAGTAATGGACATTGTTACTTTTTTGAGTTTCCAACCTTGAAATGCTTGACACTTTCTAAAACTGTGTGCGGTGACAGGTAAAATTAGCTACAGTCATTCTCCAAACCCTGCCTCCTAGACTGCTCTGTTATGTGTGTCTCTAAATAAAATGCCCCATGGAAGGTATTTTCCCAGGCCAAAATAACAAGAATGTGTGGCTTCTCCACAACAAGCAGTACACGTGAAAAATGCAAATGTTAACAGAGAGTATATATACATTCACTTTTATTGTATTATGTTATATTATATATGCATTCATAAATTATATTGTATTATATTATATTATATTATATTATATTATATTATATATGCATTATTAAATTATATTATATATGCAATCACTTATATTATATTAATATTATATACGTCTTCAGTATTCTATTATATATTAATGTTATATATGCATTCACTTTTATATAATATGATATAATAATTGATTATATCATATTATGTCACATATAATAATCGATTATATTATATTATATTATATATATTATATATACATTCACTTATTTATCTTAACTTATAATTATATATACACTCACTTTCATGGCTTACAGTGGCACAACTGTAAGGTCCAGTTCTAGTGGCCACTCATGCTCACAATATTATTAATCTCTTATTTATTATAGATGCCATTCTGGATGACAGTGCTGTGTGCCAATTCCTTCTCTCATTTTATGGTTTTGCCTCAATTTCTCTTTTGCCTTTATTTTGTGCATCTCTTTAATCCTGTGCATCTCTTCCTACTTTATACTCTTTCTCTTTATAAGCGATCTTATGTCCTTTCAGAAACAGAAGAAAAAATAACAATAACTGAATAGATATATCAGAATACCATTCATAAGCAAGTTATGTCTGCAGTAGATGTGCACTATGTATCTGCGTTATAGATACGCATATTATGTAGGTTTTTAAATACATTTTATGGTGGAAGCAAATGGAGAATGTTGAGTAATGTAATAATCACATATCACGATTGTACTTGGTATTATTAAAAACACGAGATAGAGGGGTGCCTGGGTGGCTCGGTCGGTTAAGCGTCTGACTTCGGCTCAGGTCATGATCTCAACATTCATGAGTTCAGCCCCACATCGGGCTCTGTGTGTCAGAGCCTGGAGCCTGCTTCGGATTCTGTGATTCCCTTTTTCTGCCCCTTCTCCACTCAGGCTCTGTCTCTGTCTCTGTCTCTCTCAAAAATAAATAAACATTAAAAACAAATTAAAAAAAAAAAACATTTAAACAAAACCCATGAGATGTAATTGCTAAAAGTCAAGTTGTGAACATTGTGTTTTCAGAGATCAATAATAATGTTTTTCCTTTTACTCTTAGCAATTTTCTAATAAAATAGGAATAAGGAATAACCACATGAAAATCTAGTGGCTAAAATAAACCCCTTCGGTTTCTAGAGGTTTGTTTGAAGCGATGCCTCATTTTCTCTGGCCAGCGTAGTCTAGTACAAAGATATTCCTGAAATGCCCAGAGGTGATGGCAGGTACACCATGGATTTAAAACAAAGCAGAAATGCCTGATGACAGAGGTTCTCACAATGGGACAAATGGGGTCTCGGTTGCACACTGGCACCTCTGGTTAAGGCAGGAGCACAGGTACCAGAGGGGTCTGACCTTGGTTGAGACCCCATCAGGCCTCCAGCACATCGGCCCCAGGGTAGGGGATGGTTTTCCGAGAGCCAAGTGGATGTGAAATGCTTTCGGGAGGAACCTCCATCTGCCACAAACTCCTTATTATGAATGAACAGAAACCTTATAGAATCAGAAACAAGGCTTTGGGATTTCCAGCCTTTTCTGGGCTCTCTCACATCTTCCAGGGGCACCTTGTGTATTGTACTTCCCCTGCAGGGTACCTCAGGACTTTGTAGCAAGTGGAAGAGACATTGTATCTTTACTTCTGCCCATTAGCAGGGAATTTCCTGGTCTTATGTTAGTTCCCAGTCTCTCCAACATTTCTGTTGTTAAATGTGTTCTTTCTATTTTTGGAAGAAAAGAGTTTGTTGCTAAGAAATGGCAGCTAGCATGAAAGTAAGAGTTTATTTTTTTTTAATGTTTATTTTTATTTTTGAAAGAGAGAGAGAGAGACAGAGAAAGAGAGAGACAGAGTGCAAGTGGGGGAGGGGCAGAGAGAAGGAGACACAGAATCCGAAGCAGGTTCCAGGCTCTGAGCTGTCAGCACAGAGCTGGATGTGGGGCCCGAACTCACAGACCTGGAGATCATGACCTGAGCTGAAGTCGAATGCTCAATGGACTGAGCCATCCAGGTGTCCCCAGAGTGTTGTTGTTGTTTTTTTGTTTTTTGTTTTTTTAATAGGAGGACAATGCTCTTACCTAAGACGGTATCCTAGTTACAAGCAGCAGGACAGTGAACCTGCTTGCTTGTTTTCATGGTTGCATGAGAAGGAAGACGGCAGAACCCAGAAGGTGAGCTGGCTGCTGACTCCGAGACAGCTCTGCTGTGTCCCTTTACTTTTCCTTCTGGGCAGCTTTCCTAACAGGGCCCTCCCCTGCAAGTTCCCTGACCCCCCTTAGAACCACCTCCCAGGATGGCCTCTCCTCCACCAGCTGCTTTTGCTTCCCATTCGTGTCCCAAGCAAGCATGCTGTCACTTCCCCGCATTCATTCCATTTTTACCATCTCAGATTCCACAGTTTCTTACAGTTCTGACCTGACCACAGAGCGCAGGAAGAGTAATTTTAAATGCCTTGTCCGATAGGTGTTTGGGGAATCTGGAAGATTGGATAGACTCTCATGGATGAACTTGTATGGTCATCTAAGACCCAAGATCATGGTGGAGATGGGATAGGGACAGGAGAACTCAAGATATCTAAGAGTAAGTATCAAAAATGTTCCTAGAAAAAAAATATTTAACGTTTATTTATTTTTGAGAGAGAGAGAGATACAGAGTGCCAGCAGAGGAGGGGCTTGAACTCACGAACCATGGGATCATGACCCAAGCTGAAGTCAGACGCTGAACTGACTAAGCCGCCCAGGTGCCCCGTAGAAGAAAAAATTAAACTATAACATGGTAGGGCGCCTTGGTGGCTCAGGTCATGATCTCGCGGTCTGTGAGTTCGACCCCCGCGTTGGGTTCCATGCTGACAGCTCAGAGCCTGGAGCCTGCTTCAGATTCTGTGTCTCCCTCTCTCTCGGCCCCTCCCCTGCTCATGCTGTCTCTCTCTCTCTCAAAAATGAACAAACAGTAAAAATGTTTTAAAAATATATAAGATGGTAATGATCACAAAGAATATATTCTATTGAACTAAGTTATAAGTGTAAGATTTAAAAAAAAAAACCCACAAGAAGAAACTGAAAGCTGTTGTGGCTACTAGAAAATAATGTTAACTACAACAGTTTAAATGAATGTCTTACCTTGTCTGATTAGCTTGAAGTGCCTACCATAGCAATTACATAAATCCCTAGGTCTGTCGGATTCAGCTGCTTGAAACTGTTTATTGCAACAATAAAATATTAAGAACTGTTGGAATTGTAATAAGGTTTCATGATCACTTATCCTGGTCATTTAATCATATCTTTCAAAATAGGTAGATAACACTAATGAGAAATGGCAGAGAATCTTGCTGTCCTGTGTAGATTAGCAACAACAGGTAAAATACCAGTGTCAGAACAGAATGAACCACAGAGTTATAGCTTAAGCAGACTTCATGAAGTTGGAGACAGAATCGGGGTGCCTCGGGGGGGGGCTCAGTTGGTCAAATGTCTTGACTTTTGGTTTCAGCTCAGGTCATGATCTCACCATTTGTGGGTTCGAACCCCCCAACAGCTCTGTGCAGGCAGCACAGAGCCTGCTTCGGATTCTCTCCCTGTCTCTCTGTCTCTGTCTCTCTCTCTCTCTGTCCCTCCTCCACTCACACTGTCTCTGTCTCTCTCAAAATAAAGAAATAAACTTAAAAAAAAAAAAGTGGAGACAGAATCCACTTCAGCATGATGGTGCTGCTCTGGGAAGAAAGTGTTACTAGGAATGAAAACAAGGCTCAGAGTCTTGGTTCAGGAAACGCATCCCATTTTAAGTCAGTGTATAAAAATTCTATCTGAACAGAGAGGGGTAACTGAGGGAGTAATTAAGCTGGAATCAGAGTCTGTGTGACCAGAAAGCCTGGAAGGGGCTAAGCCTGAGGCAGTAAGACCCACGAGACGAGTAAGCAGGACGGAACGAGGGCCCCGGGAGGAAGGGAGCTGGCGTGTGGCTTTATGTGATGAATCTGGACTGCAGAGCTCACATGATAAACACATCCATGAGGTCACAGGTCAACAAGCTTGAAGCTCACTCTAGGAAAGCAATCTGCCCTTTGTTTGATAAAGTGAAACATATCTGAGTGTTAGACCCTTTGATGTCCCTGAAATAGTTTTAATGTAAATTGCACTCATGTAGCAATGCCGAACATTCGCTTAATAAGAGAATTTAGCAGAAACACATCTTCTTTACCCCAGGGGTTTTTAGTACCACTGATCTTTGCCTTATGCCGATTGCTCGAATCCAAAAGGAATGAGAAGAAAACATAATGCGTAATTACACATTAATGGGGAAATATATTTAAATTATAAAATTGTGCTCTAAAGTAAGAATATTTTAAAAGGAAAAATGTTTCCGGAAGGACTTGTGATAAATGTGGCGTAACGTATAAACTTGTCAAAATCACTAAGTTGTACACCTGCACTAACGTTAACGCTGTGTGTCCGCTAGGCTCAAATTTAAGAAAATAAACGTTTCCAGGTCAATGTTATGTTTATAAGATTGTAAACCCTTTCATAACAACTCCTAGATTTACAAGTAGATTTCACACCGTATATGTGGTCTCAGTAGCCACGAGGTCATGTCTGAAGTTGTCTGTAAAAGTCATCTTTTCGTCAAGAAGTTGTGCATATACAAATGACATTAGTGTCTCCATGGTAACTAATGCATGTTAATGTTGGTTTGCAACCTCAGGGTAGGGAGGGTGAAATTTGAAACTGGGCTGCCATTTACAGAAGGGTAATAGGGACCAAAGAAAGAAGCAGAACCCACCTCCCTACCCCCCCACCTCCCCACCAGATTGGTGGTGGTAGGCGTAAGGGGCCAGGGAACTGATAGGAGGCTTGTTTTGGGGTAGCCGCAACACAAGCAGATTTCTGCACCAGCCCTCCAGAGAGAGGCTTTAACAGGGTTCAGTCGCGTACCCACCCCTGTGATCTCAGCAACGCATTACTCTCTCAACGCTTGTCCTAGAAAATGGCTCCTCTCCTCCTGTAGGAATGGTGAGCGCCGTGTATGTTCCAAGGACAGAAGAGAGGACTGGACATTCCAAGTGCCCGGAGCCAGCTCACAGGGCATCCCGTGCTCACCTCCTTCAGCAGAGAATGGGTACATTTAAGAAGAAAAGATGAGAGTGAGGTTAACATGGTAGGAGATGTTCACTTGGCTAGGAAGCCTGAAAAGTAGCCCCCAGTACTTTTCTGGAGAAACCAAATTCTTACAGTTTAGGGGAGAATGGGAACCTCACAAATCCTGTATCTCAGGGCAACTCAGGGTTCAGAGAATCTGAATGTGTCTTTATCTCTTACTCATTTACAGCACAGTATCCTCTTTGAAAAGACTGGTGAAAGATTGTCTACTATTTTTTTTTAAATGTTTATTTACTTATTTTGAGAGAGAGAGAGAGAGATACAGAGTGTGTGGGCATGCTTGAGAATGGGGGAGGGTCAGAGAGAGAGGGAGAGAGAGAGAAACCCAAGTCAGCGCGGAGCCCGACTTGGGGCTCGATCTGACGAACCGTGGAGATCATGACCTGAACTGAAATCAGGAGTCAGACGCTCAACCAATGCACGCAGGTGCCCCAAGACTGTCTACTATGGAGTAGGAATATTAATTGTTAGAAGAACTTGAATTAAAATTTGGATTACAATGACAGGATAATTGCTGGAATCTTTTTTTTTAATGTTTATTTATTTTTGAGGGGGGGGAGGGGGAGGGGCAGAGAGAGAGAGGGAGACACAGAATCCAAAGCAGGCTCCAGGCTCCGAGCTATCAGTCCAATTGCTGGAATTCTTATAATTTGTTCTGGGTATTTTGCTATGAGGTACACTGGAGGTATTTTATTTTTAGCTGGTTCATTCAAAATGTATGAAATATACAGACAAGTGAGGTTTTCGGTTAGTTTGCATTTTTAGAAGTTTTTATATTTGAATCGATTTCCTTCATTTCCCTAAACTGATTTTCTTCATTTCCCTTCACCACAGGTACTGATTGTTCAAGAAAATTCTTACGAGAGGTCTGACAACACATAAGCAAAGATTTCTACTTCTGACCAGGAAGGACTCATACAAGCCAAATTTACCCTCCAGCCTAAAACAACTAAACAGTAAGACAAAAGACATGAATGCACGAATAATACTTTTCAAGATTACAATAAAAGACAGTGACCACTGAGCTTACTGCCCTGAGAAGATGTCAGGTGCAGGAAGGAGAACCCAGGTGGAGCCCTGTCGTTTCCTGTGCCGAGAAAACAGGCTGAGAGTCTGAGGACACCATGTTGACCGAAGTTCACAGACGGCACGCCAGAGGTGAGAGGACCCCAGAAATCTGTAGGTGGCCCTCCTCAGTTATTCACATGAGTATTGATCTGTTCACACATGAAGAAAATACCGGAGGCTGGAAAGTAACTACTCAAAAAATTATAGGGAGCAATCAATGGAGCTCACACTGGGCAAGGAATAATTTCTATTTCCAATAGTCACAGTGGGAAACCCCTTAATTTGAGGAGCACGAGGTAGAGAACTTCACATAGATACTCATACAGCTCAGATGCAGGGGACAGTCAGACCTAGACTGAACCTTTCTTTTGTCTTGTGTCCAAAATGACAGCTTAAAAGTAACATCCAAAAGGACCCAACAATTTTCAAGTGACGTAACCGTATCACAGAACAAAGTTCAAGAATATTTGTAAGAATACAAACTATCTAGCAACCAAAAAGGAAAATTGCATGCAATCAAAAATAACCAGGCATGCAAAGAAATACGAAAATGTGTCCCATAATAGTAAGAAAAAATAATCAGTGGAAACCAAACCAGATGACAGAAGTAGTAGACAGGGACATTCAGACAGTTCCTAGAGGCCAATCCTCTGTGCTTGGCAAGACCACAGTGCTGTGGTCGTCTGGTTGCTCATCTTCAGAATGGGGGAATGGCCATTGTGGATGAGCCTTGGGTGTGTGTCTACAACACTGTTATAAGTCAAGGATTTCCACCAACTGTCAGAGGAAACATCATCCAGGTTATGCTCCCTATGGGTTTTTTTGTGTGTGATTTTACGGAATGTTTATATTTGACATTAGGTTGAAGGTGGAAGGTACGGTAATATGTTAGTTACAACCAAGTTGTTGGTTATGACAGAAATGGGAAACTCAGTCCCCATCTTCTTATTTTCTTGTCCTAATTAGACATACCTTTTCTTTCTTTCCTTTTTTAATGTTTATTTATTTTTGAGATACAGAGACAGAGCGCGAGCAGGGGAGGGACAGAGAGAGAGAGAGAGGGAGACACGAATCGGAAGCAGGCTCCAGGCTCTGAGCTGTCAGCACGGAGCCCGACGTGGGGCTCAAACTCATGAACCATGAGATCATGACCTGAGCCAAAGTTGGACACTTAACTGACTGAGCCATCCAGGTGCCCCCCCCCCCAGACATACCTTTTACTTAAATGATTACAAAAGTCATTTGTTTCACAGCCTGGCAAATAAAGGTGAAGATTTGAACAACCAGGCTCCCAAATATTTAAATAATCTCCATAAATTGGAGCCACAGAATGGTTCTGTGGTCGTGGACTGTACCCTTCCCAGGGCTCAAGGGAGCGTGCCTTCTCTGAGAGCCACGCAGATATCATCTACTGCAAGAAAGATTCTGGAAGTCTTGAAAAACTTGTTATTAGGGAAATACACGGCGCTTGCCACGATGTCATTGTCAAAAGTGGAATCTGAAGCAACAACGCCATTTTGGAGCCACTGAAGTTTCTACGCAGCCTCCTTGTAGGAAACGATATATACATTTTTGGTCGAATGGGTTCTTCACACAGAGGAAAACATCAAGACCTTGCTTCACGATTGTGAATGGCAATGTGTCAGTTCATTATCTTACCCGAATCTGAATACAGCAAGGTGGACTACCCTCGTATCAGATTCTTGGGAAGATTAAAAACTACCATCAAGTCAGAACAAGAGCTCAACACAAGCCATTCCAATCGTGACTCAGTTGTACTTCGGGGATGGCAGAGCTGGTCACCAGAAAGCACTGAACGGTCAGGCACGCAGCAAAGATCTTTGCTACCTTGATACCCAGAAACCTCAGGCCCCATCCCAAGTTCAACAGGTTAGGCATCTGCTAATCTCTGCTGGGCAAGTGGAATGAAGTGCCTACAGGTGAGGATAGCTTTTGCAGAGGAACATGGACATGCGATAGTAAGGTGCACTGTTATATTCTGCAGCAGCCCCAGACATGAGAGGATTCAGAGTGGGTGCTCACGGACAGGACAGCTGGAACACTGTTCCCAACAGCATTCTAGTTTTTTTTTGTCTAAATAACTGCTTTTATTCTCTGATAAAGTAGCCAGGAAAAAAACAAAACAAAACAAAACAAAACAAAACAAAACAGAATATATACCCACGAGAGGGACTTCAGCGGAAAATAAACCAGATTCTAAGTATGGAATGCCATTTTCTCTGTCATTTTGCCAGCTAAATGTTTCTCATTTCTCATCATAATAGTTACGGGGTGGATACGCTAAGGAAAAATGAAAATCCTCGCACTTCAACAGATGGGGATGGACCAGGTAATTGCCTCAGTTGAGAATCTTCCATATTCAGCCCTCTTTTGCGTGTGCAGATTGTGGAAATCCAGCAAGTAACTGGCTATCCTGCACTGTTGTGGCTAACGTAGTAAGTGTCTTCCTGTGGACACTTCCTCTAACCTTCCTTTGTAAAAACAGTGGTCTCCAAAAACTGTCTTTTATTGGTTAGTACTGAGATACTGGTTATACCAGATACCTGACTTGATTCCTTTTGACCATTTAGAGTTAGTGCAGGGCTTACGTAATTATTAAAAAGATGCAAATTCAGAAATTCTGCCATTGACATTTCATGATTTTCTGAAGATCATGATTAAGATACAAATTGAGTGATGGGTTTTCTTGATCCTTTTCAGGTCGATATATTTGAATAAATTTGGGGCCAATGCATCTCACTTATTGCAGACTTTAGTCTCTTCATCAATAACATAACTTACCTTTAAGATCTTTTTCAGGACCGTCATTCTGTCTTTTCATGAAATATCCATACTTTTTTGAGGGATGTAATTGAAACTGTCATAGTTTAAAAGTTCAAAGTTAAAGTACATGCAGGACGCCTGGGTGGCTTAGTTGGTTAAGCGTCCGACTTCGGCTCAGGTCATGATCTCACGGTTCGTGGGTTTGGCCCCATCTTGGGCTCTGTGCTGACAACTCAGAGCCTGGAGCCTGCTTCAGATTCTGTGTCTCCCTCTCTCTCTGCCTTTTCCCCACTTGCTCTCTGTCTCTCTCTGTCTCAAAAATAAATAAACTTAACAATTTTTTTTGTAAAAGAAAAGTTATAGCAGGTGTATGTTTCCAGGATAATGTTTTAACAACTTTCATTAATTTTTAAAAAACTAGATTTTTAACCCCTTGTGTTCAATATTAATTAGAGATTTGTTTCTTGAAGAACATGTCTTAATGGCAAGGCATTATTTGATTTTAAGCAAAATGCAGAGTATTTGAACAGGAGGTGACTATGAACCCGTGGCTGTAACAAATGACTTAACTCATCAGAGAGGAGAGTGGCATTTCTATACCAAGGGACTTGGTAAGCTACATAAATGTTTCCACTCTGAGAATTAGCTAATTGCTGTTATTTTCTGGCATTTGTTCATTAATCACTGTTCACATTTATCTCTTGAATAAATGACAGGTAACTTAAAGATATCATTGAGACACCTCTGTGGCTTTAATATCATTTGATAGATGGTCTGGTATAAAAAAGTAGATGTCAATTGGCCTCTTCTGATTTGCATTTTTTAACTTTTCTTTTCTTTTTTTTTAAATTAATTTATTTTGAGAGAGAGAGAGCGAGCATGGGAGAGGCAGAGAGAGAGAGAATCCCAAGCAGGCTCCACACTGTCAGCCCAGAGCCCGATTCAGGGGCTCATGAACTGGGAGATCATGACCTGAGCAGAAATCAAGAGTCAGTCGCTTAACTGACCGAGCTATCCAGGCGCCCCTGATTTGCATATGTTTCTAGGTAAAGATCCTTTTGTGTAGCAATGTACATATTATACAGATAGACCTTTCCACAAGAGATTTACACTGAGTGAAATTACTGTCTTTACACCTCCTAATTGGATGGGCAAATCAGATGTAGGCAGGCTTTAAGCCATAGCCCTATTCCTGTGCCCTGAGACTTTAGTCCATATATGGAGTATGTGGAAGAATCCTGATGTAAAATTCTCATACTTTATGTCCACCTGAGATCAATGTGAATTGTGCCAACTGTCTGATTAAAAAGCGGAGATTGTAACATTGGATTAAAAAAAAAAACAACAACAACAACAAAAAACCAAGACCTAATGATACGGTTTTTACAAGAATCTGTTGGTTTACAAAGTCGGAAGCCTCTCTGGTAAAATCTGGAACTGGCTCCCGTACCCAGAGGTCAAGGAAAGACAGAAGGAAGAGGCCGGCTGTTCCAGATGGGAAGGTAGAAGTTTTAATGTGTGAAACTTTACCTTGGAGGCTTGTCTTCGGCTGTGGCAAAATCAGTAGGTTTCTCCATCTCCCTACCAGGATCTTAAAGTTTATATAGAGGCTTACCTGGCATGCAGGCACGGGGACCATCCCGATGATCTTAACAGCACAATGCTGCTCCGGGGCTGCGTCCGTGAAGACAGAATGTACATTCCAAGAACAGGGGAGGGTGTGGGGGCCTCTGATCGCCCCGGGGCCAACTCACAGGTCAACTGGTGGTCACATCCTCTTGACACCCACCTCCAACAGGATCACACTTTACATATAAAGTTACAAATAGTTTAAAGGTGAAAAGATGAAATGAGATATGGCACTGACACTAATCAAAAGAAAGCTGGGTGGCTGTATCAGTATAACAAAAAGTAAATTTCATCTCAAGGAATATTCCGAGGGATAAAGCAGATTGTTTCCAAATGATTAAGGGGTCAGTTCCTTAGGAGTACGTGACAATTCAACACATTATGCACTGAAAACAGAAATTCTAAATACGCGACATGAAAACCGACAGGTCTGCATGAAGAAATATGGAAGTTCATGGTTATGGCTGGGGATTGCGACGGTGTCTTAGTTTGGGTCGCTATGACTAATGACCACAGGCTGGGTGGCTCATCAACAACACAAACTTATGGAAGCTAGCGGTCTGACATCAGGGTCTGGCATGGGGGTTCCTGGGGAAGACCCTCCTCTGGGTTGCAGGGGACTGTCTTCTCATTGTGTCCCCATGGGGCAGAGAGCTGACAAGCAAGCTCACTGTGTCTTCTCATAAGGACACCAATCCCCTTGAAGGGGGCTCCATCTCGTGACTTGATCACCTCCCAAAGTCCCCCTCCTTCTTTTTTTTTTTATTTTTTTTATTTTTTTATTTTTATTTTTTTTTATTTTTGGGACAGAGAGAGACAGAGCATGAACGGGGGAGGGGCAGAGAGAGAGGGAGACACAGAATCGGAAACAGGCTCCAGGCTCCGAGCCATCAGCCCAGAGCCCGACGCGGGGCTCGAACTCACAGACCGCGAGATCGTGACCCGGCTGAAGTCGGACGCTTAACCGACTGCGCCACCCAGGCGCCCCAAGTCCCCCTCCTTCTAACGCCATCACACCGGGGTTAGGATTTCAACATACAAATGTTGGGAGTACACAAACATTCAGTCTATAGCAAATAGATAGAGAAACCAGACTTTCATACAAATTGTAAAGCAGGGTAATCCCTGCAGTGTGTAACTGTGCAGTGACTTAGAAAACGCTGTTTCCAGGTAATACACACGACATTCTCCATTTGTTGACTCCTACCAATGCTTGTAGGGACACGACTAATGTGGATGTGTTGTTTTATTGGGAATGCGTGTCTCTGTGTCCCAAACTACTAAGAATTAGCAAATTATTTCTGTGCTTAAATTTCCAGTTTGAGAACGGTCTATTAGAGGACAGATTAGGAGTGTAGTAAAGTACAAAGAAGTCACTGCACACACTTTTCCATGGGATGAGACTGAGTAATTGATGTTCTGAAAAGTGACAAAAACTTTAAGTCAAGACGTGCACGTAACCAGGTTCTCTGGGGTTTCTATTTAAGACATTCTTCTTTTACTAGCCTGTCCCTCAGGGGGTTGCCGAGCTGGATCATGCCCGTTTCTGCAAGAGAGAAATAATTACTATTTCAGAATCCGATGTCTCCATGTAAACAGAGGGCTTGCCAACGGCAGACCAGCATTTGTATCTCACTTTACAGAGGAAAATTACCTTCGGGAACTGAACCAATATTGACGTTCTTAATAATATATTGCCTTTATGCTTGGATAGCAGAATCATTTTTTAAAACCTTATCAAAGTCAGTTGTGTATTTGAAGCCACTGTGGTGACTGATGAGGCAGAGTGTGATGGGAATAGTTAGAATACAAATACGATATTGTTTGTGATCAATGGGTTTTCTTTATATATTTCTTTCACACTTTTTTCTCATAAGGTACTAACATAGAAACTTAGATATATAACAGATATAAACACTTATCAAATATATAACCTATATTTGAGAAGGATAAGCACCTTAGTGTTATAAAACATAAACTGTCCTGTTGAATCCATTTTAGTATATTAACTGGCATCTCTTGTTTGATATTATAGTCTTGGGTGCTGGCTACCAGAACTAACTTTTGATAAATTTGTGCAAGTTTCTCCTACTGTAGAAATCTTGCAATATAGGGGCCCCTGGGTGGCTCAGTGGTTAAGGGACCAACTCTTGGTTTCAGCTCGGGTCATGACCTCACGGTTCCTGGGATTGAGTCCCGATTTGGGCTTTTCACTGACATTGAGAGCCTGCTTGGGATTCTTTCTCTCTGTCCCTCCACCCCCCCCCCCTCAAAATAAATAAACTTAAAAAAAAAGAAACTTAACAATATAGAGAGAAACAGAATGGTTTCAGATAAAATGCCACACAATAAGTATGGAAATGGGTAATACTCCTCACAGCACATTTGCTATTTCTTGGTGCCAGTGTATAAAATGCCAAGAAAACCATTATGTGCTGAAGTATTTATTTTACTTTTAATTCAGAATCATTCTTACTAGTCCATATTATCCTTAGTGCCACGGTTGAATTGCTTTCATAAATTCACTGATTCTGTAAATTATTTTTGTGAGAATGAAATCTGAGTTGGGACTACATTCTTGTCACATTATGTGTGGAAAACACCTTCATATATGTCATGTCATAGCATAGAGGGTAACTCAATCGATCCTTAAGACACCTTAAAATTCACAAAATTTATCTCAGTGCATGGAAAAATAGGAAATCTAAGTGAACATCACAACAGTATCTCAGAATCGTCCTTTAATCCACTCCCGGACATGCAGGGGCTAACACCACGTAAGTAGGAAATTTTCTGAACGCCACATTGTTTTTTACATATTCATGTATCACGTATTTTGGATAAGAATATTCTGAATAATTAATATGACTATAAAGTCATTTGAATAAAGTTATGTGTTATATACAAGACCCTTTGCGACTATATACTATAGTCTGTGTGTGTGTGTGTGTGTGTGTGTGTGTGTGTGTGTTTGTGTGCAGGCGCATGCACCACATTAACTTCAGAATTAAGACAGCCTAGAGTTCTCTTGGCGAAATGCGGACTGTTTACAGGGCCAAGCAGGAACAAAATTTGGGGGTGGGGGTGGGTGGGCACGTCTTCTACTCTGTCATGAAAATTATAACAGAGACCAGATGCCCAGAGAGAGCCTTGACCTTGCCCATGATTATCTTGTCCCACCTGAAATTCCTATTTTCGAGAATTCAGGGGAATCTCAAGGCTCCGTATGGCCTCTGTATCATCTCATCTCATCTACTGACAACTGCCACAGTCCCCGCGATGGCCTTTGTTCTGGTCGGACTGTCCGGGGGGGTGGGAAGGGGGATGCCCGCCCCAGGTCACAACTCTGGGTCACGGCGCAGGAGACCCACGCCAGGGCCACCTCCTTCCCCTCCAGCGCCCAGTCCTCTTGCTGGAGTCGGGAAGGAAAAGTTGGACGCGGGAGCCCCATTCTTAGCCTGTCAGCAAAGCGAGGGGAGGGAGAAGCCGGAGGGGGGGATCGGAGGAGCGGAGAGAGGCGCGGTCTCGGCGCGGGAGAGCGTGGGTAGCAGGGCGGCCGGAGCCCCGGGCGACCACCCCGGCGGGAGCGGAGGGCGGCGGGAGCCGAGGGGCAGTGGCGGGAGCGGGGCAGGCGGCGCCCCCCCCCCC